>NC_084546.1:6470000-6780000 GCF_024500275.1 Phycodurus eques | reverse complement strand
TGAACTTCATATGGCATCCATCGCTAGAACTATTTTCATAAACCCCCTTTTTTAATTGGAGAGAGAGAACAAATATTTTGTTTTGCATTTTGGAGATTTTTTTGTATGAGAGGTTTATAGAAACCTGACGAGGTGGAATCACGAACAAAAAAATCCATACAATTGTAAATCAGCCACATGTAATATGCAATTTAAGTAAACATAGTCAAGAAGGATTTTAATTAATTTAATCAAAAACTACAATTAAAAAGTATCTGGGACATGAGACACAATCAACATTCAGAGTGTTTAAACAGGTTTCTGTAAAGTGCCAAACACGAAAAAAAAAAAAAAAAAAAAGCCTTTTAATATCTCGTAAATATTCTATTTATGAACATACACAAACAGCACTTCGAAAACTAGAATTTCAACAACACACACCAACATCAGAAAGCATATAAAAATCTTTACTGCTTTGAATGTGCACTAAAGGTTATGGCATGGCCTGGTAAAAGCAAAAAAAAAAAAAAAAACGTTGTTTGATCAGTAGTTAATCTGTAACTTTTTTTCCTCCTGAAAAAGTGTTCATATACACTGTGCAAGTTTTATTAAAAAAAAAAATTAAAACATTAAAATAAAACATTTCCACCCACCATCATCTGATACATTCTCATGCCATTCACTCTGATTTGTGATGAAGGCACATGACAGAGGACTTGATGGCGCCAAGGTATCCATTATCCATCACTCGCTGGAGAAAGAAAATCATTCGAGTTCCAGTTGTGTCACACCGACTGCTTCAAAACGACACACGACTTTGGTAGCCTTTTTTCCTTCCGAGGCTCACTTTGGACAAAGTATCTCAGAACGTCGCAACTGTTGCATGTGTAAAAATGTAAACATTATAAGTAACTGTTAAGCAGGTAGTTTAGAGAGGAACCGTTAACTCACCACAAAGACAAAACGTACAAAGCGTTGACCCTTTTGGATTAAAAACTGTTAAATATCCTATAAAACAGGAGAGTCCAAACTATATTTGTAGGCGGTCGTCTGTTCTTTGGCGGCCCGCGTCATGCACAAAAATTAATTGAGTGGCCCTTTGTATGCGACCCTTTAAAGATAAAATTTGGACCCCCCCTGCTATAAAACAAAATAAAATAGCAGTAGACATGAGTCAATTAGGATTAGTTTAAAAAGAGCAAATACAAGTGCTTGATCTTTTTTCTTGTCACCAGCCTGCTGGCGAGGCCTCTCCCCATCACGTCTTCTGCCTTCTCCGACAGTTCATTTCAAAATAAGGGTCTTCACGATTGCCCCGATACTGAGGGATCTTCCTGCTCGTGCTGGGCTCAGTCTTGGCCTTGACATCCGAGGCGGTCTTCTGGAAGGCGGCGACGCGAGTTAACTCGGGTTTGTCCACGGTCGTCGAAGCAGGTGGTTTCTGCCCTGCCTTCTGTGCTCTGGTGGTTTCTTTCTGAATGGCTTTAGTGTTGAAGGAGGGAGCAGTGTTGCCCACAGGGAGACGCCAAGGGGCAGCGGCGCCTCGTTGGACGGGGGGGGGAGCCTTGGTCGGGGCCGGACCCTTGGCTTTGGCTGCGGGCTCTTTAACAGGCTGGGGAGAGACGGGTTTTGGCATAGCCGGAGAGGGCGTCCGTGAGCTCGGCTTGGCCGTGCGAGCTTGCGGAGCGGGCGTCGACACGGCACGTGCCGCCGCACGGACTCTCCTCGCCGTCTCGAGCCGGAGGCGTGAAGCAGGGGAACCGGGCCGACGCTGCGCGAGGCGAGGGCGCTGGTTGGCGCCCGTTGGGGGTCGGGCATCCTTTGGGGCAGTGGCGGGGCGAGGCACGGGGGCGGCGGTGGGACTGGATGGTTTGGGGCATTTGGAAGAAGGCTCGGGGCAAACCGGACTCCTCGGCTGAGAAGCAGGGACCCGAGTGGGCGGTCTAAGCCTCAGTTTGGACGCAGTGAAGGGTTCTGCTTGGGGCGTCACAGCTCTGCGCTGGACCTGTACCTGACTGGGTGGCTGCTTGGAGCCGCCCACAGGTGTAGTGGGCAAAGAAGAAGAAGAAGAGGAGGAGGAGAAGGCTTTGGTGGCGACAGGCAGGGGCAACTGGGTGGGCTTCCTGGGGGCAGGCGGTGTTATCTGGAGGTTCTTCTTTGGCGCCGCGCCGGCCCCTTTCCTGGGCAGCGTTGGCGTGCAGGCGGGCGAGGCCGCGTAGGAGCGACAAGTCTGACCCGGGGCGGGCGGTAACGTCTTGCAGACCGAGCTGGAGGAGGAGGAAGACGACGAGGCGGATGAGGAGGACGACGACGACGAGATGAGGTCGTCGACGGCCGCCAGGGGGTCCATCTCCGGGGGCGGGGCCGCGTTGCCATGGTGACCTCCCAAGCCGGGCGGTCCCTTCTGGAAGGCCAGGATCTTCTGCTCCAGAGTGGTGAACTGAAGCACGCGCAGCGGGTCGTACTTGGTGAGGAAGCCGCGCAGCGTGTCCCAGCCGCCCCCGACACGCACCATCACATGTTTGCCGTGGAGCATCTGAGGACAACACAACGCACTTGCACTTAGATGTCAAGTTGTTGTGAAGAAACGCTTTCTTGATGAGCCTGTTTAGCACCGTGCCGACTCATGATGTAATCGACTAACGTGGGCATCCGTTAGAGGATAACAAGCTTACCTGCGCCCACGCAGCTTCCAGTTCTTTAAACTGGTGCTAACATGTAAACACAGTATTTATAGTGGCACACTGCAGTTCAACTCCACAAGGCAGAAGGTTACACTGTGGCCCATATTGAAAAACTGCAGCACACAAATAACAGGGTTTCTATACACGTTTGAAATTTCAAAATGCCAAACGACTGACCCTAATTACATGGGAAAATTGTCGCGGAATTTCCAGAAGACTAAAGGTAAGTCATATACAGCGGTGATTCTCAACGTGTGGTACGTATATTACGAGTGGTACGCGGGCTCCCTCCAGTGGTACGTGAGAGAATCGCTGAATTCAATGTTCAAACTTTGCATATAACATCGGCTCATTTTTTATTTATTTATTTTTTTAAATCCACTACATTTGTGACGCACAGTTCAGTCGTAACTTTTAAGTACATGGATTTAATCTTGAAGAACAATGTGTTTTTAAACATTTATTTAGCTATTTTATTTGACTTTTATGTGCAATGCATTTTAATTGCACGTCGGTAACATGAAAATGTCAAACCCCAAACTGTGAGGCAGAAATGCTTACCACTCGTACATCGTTCTGTTCAATGAAGATGTTGGCTGGATTTTTTTATTTTTTTTTTGCAGACTAAGCGCACGTGATAGCGGCTAAAAGTGAAGGCTAACATAAACCCTGGCTCCATGGTGATCCAATAAGCAGACGCTAAAACCAATCTAAATTGTTTAGGGATTAATTACACTCACCTTCTTTGCACATAGGTAGACACTGTATATGCTTTGTTGTGTCGGGTATGTGTATATATATATATATATATATATATATATATATATATATATATATATACACATACACACACACACACACACACACACACACACACACAAGAAAGCGTAGCGACTGGTGTGCGAAGTACAGTGCACTTTACTTTTTCAACATTTTGTTATGTTACAGCCTTATTCAAAAATGGATTCAGTTAATTTTTTTCCCCTTAAAAATAACCTTCTACACACAATACCCCATAGAGCTTTTTGCAAATATATATATATTTTTTTTTTAAATGGCATGTAAATATCCAATTGAACATCTCTGGAGAGATCTGAAATGGCCGCGTAGGAGAAGTGCTGCAAAGCCGAATGGACGAAACTGACCAAAATAGATTGTTGTAAGTAGTGAGCAAAGGAGAGCAAAACATTTCGGAGAAACAAAAATCGTGTCATCATGGGGGTTGTGTGTAGAAGTTTGAGGAGATTTTATTTTTACTGTGGCGGAACAACATGGCAGTCACCATGGAGAAAGCAATGGATCTTTACACGCTGGCTGGTTTCAAGTCATTATTCACTCCGGGAATATCAAATTCCATAAAGGAACAACGGGATCCTTCTCAATACACACTGCTCCTTTGAGAGTTTGGATTACCGACATGGAATAGCCTATTACCAGCATTGTGTGTGTGTGTGTGTGTGTGTGGGGCACTCTCACCCGAATAAAGATGGTCTTGTCCCCAAGTCGGTAGCGACCCTCTGACAGGTACTCAATGGACACCCTGTTGGAGCAGTTGCAAGGCGGGTCGTCCACGCCGTGCTCCTGAAAGGGAAGAAAAGGGACAACGGAGCATTGTAAGGTTTGATTTTGTGGAATTCGCTACAAGATAATAACGCTCCAAAGAAAACAGTTGATGGCTTTGAGGCAACTTGAGCATGATAACGCATGCGGCTTTCGGGATATTCTCTCCGAGCTGCACATTTGGACCTACTTATGTATTCCATTTAAACGGATTCCACTTCAATGAGTGCACTTATTTTTAGAGGGGCAAGAAACTAAACCCATCTGACGGTACAATAAAAAACACAAAGTCAGTTTTCTGTGCGTTTCTTCATTTGCAGGACGCCAAACGCCCGTAGCCTAAATGCCACGTGCCGTAGCGGGGTCACGGAGCGCCCGTGGGAGCGTCACATGTTCGGCTATGGTGCGTCATTCGCCACCCGCGGCGTGCCAGTGAAGCGAAAAAGCTGGCCGGCCACCATCTTGGCGCAAGTGGGGCGAACGCGTGCAACCGGCGTGACGCAGCTGCGTGACATCATAGAGATGAGGCCACGTGGATATTGTATATGGATTTAGTGATCACGTGCGTAGCAGATTGGCAGTGGGGGGGGGAAAAAATGGGAGGGGGGAAATGTGTCATAAACCTCTATTCTTAGCTTCAGAGCTTTTATTGTGCTCTGGTGCTAAATACCAAACGCGATTCATTATTATGTGAGCTATGTCCATTGTTTAAAAAACTGTAATCCTAATCACATAATTGGCAAAAAAAAATCCTTTGTTTTTGTTTTTCGTTTTGCTGATGTAGGTTAAAAGCATGCAAAATTTGAAAACATTATGATATGTCATTCATTGGATGGACAATGTGGTATATTTTCAAAATGAAAATACACTGTTGTAAAAATATATAGTGGGTCCCATATGCTCATGGTTAAGCACCAATTTTTTTCATTTTGTACTGGGGGGGAAGCAATCCCGAAAACACGGTATTGTCTGCTTATCCCTGCTTATTCAAGAATATTAGGGGTAAAAAAATATATCAAAAATTCCCCCCTAATGCTATTAAAACAAGTTTCTACCTGCCGCAGAGTTTTGTTATT
Organism: Phycodurus eques; assembly: GCF_024500275.1. Classification (NCBI taxonomy): domain Eukaryota; kingdom Metazoa; phylum Chordata; class Actinopteri; order Syngnathiformes; family Syngnathidae; genus Phycodurus; species Phycodurus eques. The sequence goes on along the minus strand of NC_084546.1, from coordinate 6,774,701 downwards.
TGCGGGCCGACCCGGTCCCCATCCCCCGTGAATAGCGAGGATTCACTGTACAATACAATAACACAAATATTGTTAGCCTAATAGCATCATTTCTAACGTACTGTCACAATATCAATAAAAATGTGCCGAGGAAACATTTGAGATTTTTTTTTCTTCGTGTCAGCTGTCTTTTCGTGAGAGGCGGGGTACACCCTGGACTGGTCGCCAACCAATCATAGCGCCCATACAGACAAAAAAAGATTCATACTCACATTCACAAAAACAGATAATTTAGCGTCTCCAATGAAAATAGTATGCATGTTTTGAGAAACCGTAAAATATGGAGCTAATTTCCTATACATGCTTTGGGACTCACCCCAGACTGGTAGAGGGCGCCATGCTGGCAGCACACACTGAAGGTCTGGACTGCCGGAGGAGGCTCCTCAGTCAGTAGCAGGGTCTCCTCCAGCTCAATCTCCTTCTCCAGTTTCACCAGCACAGGAGGCTCCACGCCGTACCTGACAAGCGTTTGCATGCACACCATAGCTATGGACATTTCTTGCAATTTGCAATTAAAACTCGCATTTCAGAAGACGTACTTGGAGACAATGCGTCCGATTTGCAGCAGACAGAGGCAGACCTTGTCTGGGCTCCTTGTGCAGCACTGTACAGCGCACACACACACACACACACACACACACACAATTGAACATCCTAACTTTGCGAGTGAATAACGTGAGGCAGCAGCTGTCCTCCCGGCTCTTGTTAGACAACATCCGGCGGACAGAGCGGGACGACAGAGGCGCAAAGCTTGAAAACGTGACATGGAAGTTAATTATTCCCCGAAGGGAGATGCCGGGTGAATCATGCAGAAGGGAACACACATTTGGAGCAGAGAGCAGAAATATATGGATATTAATAAAACAGCTCGCAGACTCACTTGCTGTTCTAGTGTAATTTGTTTTGGGGAGACCCATCACTTGTAAAGAAGTCGTCCCCCCCCAATAAAAAAAAAAATTCCCATTACATCAAGACAAAGACTAATGAACAGTTTACAGTTTCAATACTTTCATATTAAAGAACTGTAATAGCAGGGAAATGCAATTATCTTGTTTTCGCTTATTGACATTGTATAATGGTTGAGTGTTTGGGAGGTTTGTTCCGCGGCAAGAACAAATTCCAGTTAAGAAAACATGCCACAATCTTATTATTGAAAAAAAAAAAAAAGAGGGCATAAATAGGATTTGAGAACAAAATGTGTTGATGAATGAGGGCCTTTGTTCTTGGGTTGCAAAGACAATCCCTTTGACAAACATGCAAAGAGATTGTTTGTTGGACTTGAGGGGAGAAGTCAAAAGTTGCAACCTACCGAGACCCTCGGACTCAAAGAGGTACGTCTCCTCCACGCCGATGTGGCGGCACCATGACAGGAAGTTGGCAGTGTTGTCGCGAGCAAAGAAGGAACCCGGAGACGCGTCACGCTTACAGGCGACCTTCCTCGTGGGAAAGAGCTGTCGGATAAATAAAATTAACTCTTAGTTCATGAAAGCAAAAACAAAAGAAATACAATTATAATTTGAATTAGAAATAGACGCTGTGTTTACATTTTTGTTCGGTGTATTTTTAACTATTGGTGTCTGCTGACAAAGCAGCATTTGTAAATTTGTGAGAATTATCAACTTAGCTCTTGGTCCCGGTCTCACATTGGATCTAATCGGCATCCAGGCTTTCAAGTGAGGAGCGATTTTTGCGAAGGGCTGTTTTCACCGCTGATTCACCTTGCCAAGTGCAGAGGGGCAACCCCGGGCGATCTTAGTCTGCAGGACGCCGATAAGCTGGCAGAGCTTCACGCCGTTGTTAAGCTCTTCCATGAAGAACTCAGACCTCACCTCCTCTTCTGCAAAACCCCCACCCCAAAAAAAAAAAAAACAAACAAAAAAAGAAAAAAACATTTCAAAGAAAGCTTTTCACAGCAAAATTCCACTTTTTGTTGGTCTGAAACCTGGGGGCCATAAAATCACCGAGAAAAGGCAGCACTTTAAGAAACAGGTGCCAAAAGAGTTTGGGTCCTCCTATGGACTTTCATTGTAAATCACTCCCCTAAGGGACCGCCACAAAAGCCACTGAATTCTCATGGGGGACAAAGTCCACAATGGCCACAGCACTAAGTGACAAAGATTGCTCCACTTTTTTTTTTTTTTATACGCACACACCCCACCTGACTTTTGAGGCTCGCAGTCACGTTTTAAAAGAAAAATCCGGTAGTATGGGTCATTCCAGTCACGTTGCCAATAACTCTTGTTGATTGCGCTGCCCCACCCCGCATTCCTTGTGAGACATCCTCAATGGGTGATACTAAAACCAACACGAGGGCCAGTTACCATTTCCCCCATGCTGTATTATAAACCAAAACGGTAGTACTGTACATTTTGTAGTACTACATAGTAGTACTGTACATTTTGTACATTTCAATCCTTGTAATTGTTAATTTCACCACCCCCAAAAATTACAGCATATACTCAAAATCCAGGAATACGGAGAATTTTGCATGGTATGAAAATGACAAAAAAAAAAAAAAAAAGCACAATGCACTGAATCCGCAATTGGTGAACCGTGATATAGCAAGGGAACACTGTCATGGCATTCCAGTCGATTGCAATGGAGAAAACGTATTTGATATACAAGTAAATTGAGTTACGAGTTTGGGGGAATATGAATGGTCAAAAGTCAGCTCGAGTAACCTCAACAAAACGTACCCAGCATGCCCGTGAGCCAGATGGCGAGATCCTCTTGCATGGGCACCAGGGTGGCTTCATGCCGCACCGCCAGCCACTGGTCATACTGGAAGACGTCGGCCAGTCCGGGGCCGTGCCGCTGCGCCAACGGGCTGCGGGGACTCCGTGGGCTCAGCACGGGGGCGTCAAACCTTTCGCCAAACCATACCTGGTGAGGAGGGGAGAGTCAAGTCAGTTGAACATACAGTATACTACAACAACAACAACAACTGCTTTAAAAACTGTTTTCTCTGCATCGACACAAATTATCGCACATTAAATCTCTACGGCGGTATTCGGATGACAATGAATCCAACAATCAAGTGAGAAATCTTCGAGGGATTCTAGATTCAGACTTGAACTTTAAAGGCCACCTGAAAAGCGGTGAAGTCCGCAAGTACCACCCGAAGAACAATCAAAGCTCTTCTGCTCCGTACAAGCAAACAAAGCAAAGCAGCATTCTCTTTCGAAACCGGAGATCTCGCAAACTGTCAGTATATCGAAAAATGTGTTTGTTGTTTTTTTTTTTAAAGTTTCTTCTTTTCACCATTTTATTTTTATTTTAATCTGACAATTTGTTTTGTCATTTTACTGTCTTTTTTTCCCCCATGTTCTTGATTATTATTTCTTTGCGTCGGTAAAAAAAAAAAAAAAAGCACTATGGATTTGCATTGTGTATGAACGGTGCTTTAAAAATAAACTTTCCCTGCCTTACAATAAGGTGTTGTGTTTCCATCAAGCTCAATCAGACAAGTCTACTTATACTCTAAACGCTGCTGGAGTCATGTGACAATGAAAGTCAATTGTTCCCCTTCCCACTGAAGACGTGCCAAAGACGAGTGGGCGTTGAATGATTTTATTGTGTCGTTTCTGACACCGCAGATCAGGTTGCCTTTTGGTGTTCAGAGTACTGTCCATCTATTTTCACAAAGACAGTTTATCCCTATAGTGATGGAATAAAAGAAAAATCAGAGCAGGGAAAACCCTGTATTTAGCGGTTTTCCTTTCTCCCACACCCCAGCGGTGACTCGACAGTGTTATGATTTGACCTGCTCCATTTCCCCCGCATTGGGTGGGATTTTTGACGACCTCGTTCATGCGAAGAAGTCGGGCGGCGGACACTTTCATCGCCACTCACCTCCTCTCGCCACCTGATCCTGGTGCAGGGCCTCTTGTCATACCTAATTGTCGAGCGTTCTCCTGCTTGAGTTGAGCTTTTTAAGCGTGAATCGTTTCATGGGTTTTACAGTATAAAGGCAAGTCCAAATTTAGAATTGCCCAATTCCGCCAGCTAAACTCCAGTAAAAGCATTGCCACAGAGCCGAGTGAGAATATGTACCTGTGAGCATTGTCGTATGTCTGTTTGTATGTGTTGCTGCTCCATTTGTATTAAGCTCGCAGTTGTTTGAAGGTTGATAATTACCGCAACCCCTATGCTAATTTCCATTTGCCCAACTATGGCATTTCACATTATATGTTAACATTAAGCTAGGAGACTTTCGTTAGATGAAATGATATGGTTGAACATTTTAGTGTTTAAATGTACCACAAAAAAAAAAAAAAAAAAAAGAAACGTCTTGATGGTACACAAATGCGCACTGATACAAGCAAATATTTTTTAATCCTTTTTATCCTCTAATAGTTTAAGAATTAATACATTTATAAATTAATAAAAATAATAAATAATACAGTAATAATTTAAGCAAGCAAGCTGTGCCTCGTTTGGGGAACCGTGCGAGTGACAGATTGAGAAGAGGCACTCAGCAAAAACGTCTTTCATTCATGATCTCTCAATATCGCAGATTTTCACTTCTTGCAGGTGGGTCTGGAACATATCCCCGGTGATGAAAGGGGGTTCACGCTATGAGAAAACCTTGCAGCTGCTGGAGCCTCAGAGAGGAAACTCAAGCGAGAGCGGCGCGCTTTGGACTTGACTGCCTTAGTGGGCGTCAAGCGATGTGCTCGCGGCGCCTGCGCGCCACTCACGTCCTCTCGTATCCATCCCCTCAGTCACAACCCTTGCATGCTTCAGCTCTTTTTAAAAAAAAAAAAAAAAAAAAAAAAAAAAAAAAAAAAAGAAATTAATAAAAAAATCCCTGTCTTCCTTGGATTCCTTCATTGTTTACAAGCTGCAGCAGTAGGAATGTGATCGAGAAATCACAAGCAGATGTGCATTACGATGACTCATCCGGACAGATGTTGCATAATTTATTGCAAGACGACCCCCGCCCCTCCATGCTTAAGGCTATAATCTCGATGCTCATTATCTGTTGCACAGCGATATTAGACCATTCCTTCCACTGTGATGAGTTATTGTGTTGAAAACAAGGGAGTCTTGTGGAAGCCTTGCAACATTCAAATTCCTTCTGCCGACAAACCGGAAACCTCGTGGGCAGAACAGGCACTGAATTATGACTGCAGACTGTATGCAGAAATGTTCGTCAGGTGGGATTTGTTTTTGTCTCATTCTAAATACCCTTACTGTAACGATGTAGTGAACAGTACAGGCACAGGTGGTACCATTCAGATCATCTGGGAATGGGAAATTTGCGGCTCTTGCACGAGCGACTTCCAACTGTTTCTGATGCATACTTCAACTCAAAATTTTTATTTTTTATTTTATTTTTTTTAAATGACACTCAACTAGTGCAACGCTGTTCAGGTGACCGTTTTTACGTCAGAGATTTTAGAGCAAGAGGTGGCCCGAAATTAGGCTGAGGTGGCTGTCTTCATATTTTAGGATACAAATAAGAATTAGGTACTATTAGGTTATGTAAATAAAGTTCTTATTATTAACATCAAGGGTTTCTTTTCCTAACCTTAATGCAAAGTTTTCCCATGCACTGTCATGGGCTTCACAATGAAGTAAATTGAAAGTTATTTATACAATTAGTCGAGTTTACTCCACTGCGGGCAATTTTGAATAATTTAATCTCATTAATTCGTTGTCTAATTTGATTCAGTAAAAAAATAGTCCCTGGAGGCAACATGTGACCAGACAGTTAGGCTAACAGCCGGAGTCAATGTGAACGGCTCCGAAGTGACCTTTCCACCGAAGCGCAGCCCATGGAGATAGAGATGCGCAAACACAGACACATGCATACACACAGGCACACACCTGATGTTCTCGAAGTGAAAACGTGACCTCGTATCGAAAGAGCTGAATTGACCCAGCTGGACAAACACAAACACACACACATTACATAACAACTCAGTTGGGCGGGGAGGTGCGCTGCAAGTTCGCTGTGACATATGTGTTTCTTGGCATCCAGCTAATTTGAAACTAAGGCAGCATTCTGTGCCAATTAGCAACACTTCATGGAAAAGACACTCCAATTTCTGGATACACGTACACAGTGAGCGAGTGCACTCATTTATTTCTTCAACGCAAATCTCCATTGCGGGCAGATTAGGAGTGTTCTCAGATTAGCCAATTGAGCATTGTCTTAAACCGCCCGTTTTCATTGGGCCCGGAGGAATGTCTTCTGATAATCCAGCAACTAAATGCAACCTTACCATGGCGATTTAAATCAGCATGTGCCTGGACATTAGATTTTACCCTCATCGAGTTTAGCTGATGCGCTTAACTCTAGCCACTTATACCGAGGGCCTCCAATCCTCGTGGAATTGTAATAAGACAAAAGGTAAAAGGGGAGGCTGTAACCAAACCAATGCGATGTCAACATCTAAGGATGTGACCATGTGACAATCCTGGGTATAGGGTAAGGTGATATGCCCATTAAATAAAATATTGATTCAAAAAAAAATCATCATAATCTGATTTCCAATTTCAAATCATTGTTCCCCTTCGCAAATGACAATTACATTTTTTAAAGCAAGCTCAGTACCGCTGATCAAATTTTTCATCGAGCGGAAATCACAGCTTTTGCAAAATATAAAATGCGCACTCTGCTTTTGTAAACTCGGACCTCTCTAATTTTGCAGCCATGTTGTTAATATCAGCAGTGCGCATGAACTATGGAAGCCACTTAAGAAGAAAAATCTATTTGAAAAAAAAATTAAAATACCTTGACAAACTTGACCAGCACTAACTGGGAACATGTTTATGTCTGTTTGAGACAATTCTCAAATGCTGAGCGTGAACTACAGACAAGTAGAACAGCTTAAAGAGCAACTTGTTCAAATGCAACAATTTGACCCATTTAAAGACTTGAAAACAGTTTTTCTTTGGTTCTTTGTGAGCTGATTTATTATCTTTTCCTCAGGAGGCAACAGCCGAACGCTAACAGACCTGAGAATTGACATGAGCCGATTCTGTAAATCTTGTTTACATTTAAACTTTCTTGACAAATTACAACATGAATTCTCTTGAGACCAAAACGTCCTTTCCTTTAAAGCACTCAATGTATTGTCTAGTGCTTTAAGCTATCGTTTCGCCCCGCCTATGACATAACTGCGCCAGCGGACGCACGTGACAAATGAGACTTCAACTCGCAGATGCTCACTTTTAATGACATGTTCAGAGACATGCACGGATGCTACTTTTGCTCCCGTGAGCGCGTGCCTTTTCAGCACGAGTGAACAGTTTATTGAATGCTGCTCAACGTGCACGACGCACACGGAATTTAAGTTGCAAAGGCTTTACATTCGATTATGGATATCACCGCAGGAGCTCTTGGATCACACCCAATCAATAAATCTGATTTAGGGTTAGTTTATCATTTTTGTTGATGCTATAAAACCACTAGTAGTCAATACTTTAGCTAGAGAGATAGCATTCCGAGCTTGATCTAGTTGCAAAAGGCAAACTCGATGTGGCTCGTTTTAAATGACAAGTCTGTGTTGATGGTCTTTAAAAGATTGGGATGTTAGTGTGCATTGCACGCCAAGTGCTCAAGAATCCAGGACATAACATGTATATAAACACAGCAGCAATAATCCCAGCCATAATGTCCCGCCATGATTCTCTAAAAATCTTATTGGGGTTTTCATCAGCCGCAACGCAACACTCTGGGATGCACATATCACATGCCATGAAGAGCAATGCGAAAATGGAACTTGACACCGTTCGTTGTTTTGGATTTGCACATGGTTGTCATTCGTTGCACGGAGGCGAGGTGGCGGTGTGGGGGGGGGGTTGGATTGCATTCCAGCCGCCCCTCCCAAAAATGTGCAAAAGACACTCCTCGGGGTCCCAAGAGCGGAACGCCAGACATGCATGACGAGAACAAGACGGCGTGCTGTGACACAGGTGGCCTTGCTTCACTTGCTGAATGAGAGACAGATGTCTAAAAAAAAATTTTTACGTAACCAAAATAACTGCCAGGGAGCTGTACCGAGTGTCGTAATCAAAACAAAGGCTGGCCTAGCGGGATGGTGCTCAAAAGGAGCAGAAATGTTGCAAGTCAGCTTACCTGGATGCCAGTCTGGACAGCCATGACAGCGATCGCAGATGATTCACTTCTTCATTCTGTGGAAATATGACCCCAAAATAAGATTTTTTATTTTTTTTTAAATCACATATAAACAACTTGGAATTCAACCCAAAAACTGTACCAAATGTTTTTTGTGTGTAAGAATCAAAAAGGAATTCATCTCATTAACATCAGGTAATGGTCACAACACATTTTAAACGTGTTTTTTTAAAGGGGACATATTATGGAAATTAGACTTTTTAATTGTTTGTATACTAGGGTTCAACGACCAGATGTATTTATAGTTGACACTAAGGTGATAGTCAACGTCGATATAATGCAATTGATTTTATTTAAAATCAATTGCAAAAAAAAGTCGTCTGTGTTGTTAATGCCAAAAAACATGATTACCGATTTATCGCCTTTAAGCTTCAGTATAATTGCCCTTGCACACTCCTAAAGTCGACTCAGCCGCAATTGGATAGTAATTTCACATCACGTGTGAAATCAAACCAAACAACCAAGTAAATCTTTTGAAAGCAGTCTATTACTTTCCCAAACTGGCCGGGAGCAAGTTATTCTGACTTTTTCCGGATTGTGACCTCACAATTGTGTTCGGCATTGTGTGCGCTGCCTGCGCCACATACTTGGATCTGCACCCTAACTGGCAAGTGTAAAGTCGTAGCTTGGTGAAAGAAAGGGAAAAAAAAAAAAAAAAAAAAAAAAAAAAATGCTTTTTCACAATCTTCACTGTCTACTTTAGACTCAGACTTATCTTCAAGTAACAAAGGTCCGCTGTAGTTTGACAACACGGCTTTCTGGCTTAGATTTACGACTGGCCTTAAGTTTTTTTCTTCAACAATTATCTTTTTGTTACTTTGCGGTACCACAAATTGGGACAACGAAATATGCCGTCGGTCACTCGGTTCCGTTTGATCGCTGGAGTCTTCTGACTGTATGTGATCGGGACGTCACGCTGCTTTCACAGACCACATTTAACGCCTCCATTAGTGCTCATTAATTGTTGATTACTGTGAAAAGAAATGGTTCTTAGCGGTCCATATTCAGCACTGTTGTTTCTACTGACTAAAAAGTGACTCTCACGAGGAAGTGACGTAGTTAGCCTCAGTGCTCCTCTTTTGACCTTTCCCACACAGGATGTGAAAGATTACCCTCAATTCAACGCTCCCTGTGTGTGTGTGTGTGTGTGTGTGTTTGTCAAAGGGGGTGCTGGATGTGAATGGGGGAGGAAAGCAATCACAGCATGACGATCCTAATAACATCGATAATTTGGTCAACACAGCTGAGGCAATAGCCCCCCCCTCCCACCACACCCCCCTCCTCCCAAAACCAGCAGCATCCCACAGCAACCCTCCTCTACAAATATCACCTCATGTAACCTTATAATAAAACATATGGTGCTTCACTGACAATTTAGGGATGTTGTCATGCAGAAACATCTCCCAGAGTTCACTTGTTCATTACATGCCTGCCTCACGGTGCGGCGTCCAGTCATCCGACAGCAGCCCAGAGATGCAATCGGCACAAGATCGGAATAATGACAACAAGCTCACTCACCTCAGTGTAAAAACTGGAAAGGACTATGTGAGGGAAACGGGCTGCACAACTCCTCTCGGTGTGGTAAGCACAATTCTGTCTCAGATAAGATGCGTTTGCGCCGCGCTGTCCGGCCAGAGTGGCTACACGCGAGTGATTGGCGAGGGAGAGGGAAGGGATGACGGGGAGGGAGGGATGGATGGATGGGAGCAGGAGGAGGAGCAAAAGGAGGGCCCAGACTAATGAAGTGCCTACGCTTGGCGCAGCCAGGACTACCCCTTCAACCTCCTCCCCAACAATCCTGTCACGGCGGGACCCTCTCACAAAGCCTCCATTGTTCCCATTGCCCCACACTCACACACAACCACTCCTTCCCATCTCTCAGCTAAAGGCCAACCCAGGAACTCCCCAAGCATGCTGTCATAGGACAGAATAAGACTGGAAACAGGAGGTGCGATGGCAGGGGTACTTCTACATCCTTTTCACCCCCCACGCCCCAACTCCAGTCACCAAGCTCTGGTTTAGGCAAGAGTTCACCAAACTTTTTCAGCTCAAGCCCTAATTTAGACATTGGCGCCCATTCCTTCAAAAATATGCGGTATAATGTATTGCCAACATCCACAATAACCAACCAACTCAACAGATTTTAAGCAAAAAGAGCCTTTTTCATGGCATTTTGTCGTAAAAACTGACCTGGTACCAGCTCTGGATCATAAGTATGGCAAAGGCTGGCTTCTTTTCATGCAGAGGCAAATATAATTGGAAAAGTGCTGATTTACATAAATATAAGAACTGGACATGCTCCCTCCTACAGTGACTTCAAAGCACTCCCTCAAAAAATAGTTTTTAACAAGATCCTAATGAATGAAATATTAAAACAGACTTATGATAGAAAACTGACTTTTTAATGGCTTGTATCCAAATGTGCACAGCATGAACAGTTACACTAAATGACAAAGTGACATTTGGCAGCTTGGTGATAAAGTGCTGCCTCCAAGAGTGAAAATACAATTGATGCTTTTTTCCTTCACTCTGGCCTTCCGCATGTAGAATCCGCTTGTTCTAATTCATTTGCAGGAGACAGCACTGTCCCGTGAAAACAGGTTCCAAGGTACAAAAGCATGTCACAGACTTGATATCCACACAACTGGGATTGACTTTAGATTTTTTTTTTTAAATTCATAATTCATCTTGAAAGGGTTTAGAAATGTTTTAATGTAACACTGCTCTTGGATTCTCAATTTGTGAGGGATCATGGAATAAATAATTTCAGCGGGGTCAATAAAAGTTCATACAGAAGACTGAACAGCCAGATTACGAAAATGTAAATTCTATACAAGCGTTGTCTGTAAATGTCACCAAGACAAAGAGTGAAAGAACAGTGACACTTGGGATTTCAGAAGGAACAATCCACTTCTTATCAACATGCGGACATTTTCCGAGAGTCCCTCAAAACGTGCCAAATGTTGCTCACCACTCCAGTTATGTGCAACTGGATCCACAACAGAGCTGTGGGAGTGTGATTTCCAACATACACACACACACACAGTCAGATGTCACCAAGAAGGCTGAGACAGAGGTCAATTGGAGGGGGGGGGGGGGGGGGGGGGGGGGGGGGGGGGGGGGGGCAGCAGCGAAGACAAAACTTGTGTTGTGGTAGCAGTGAACTTGGGAGTGGCCCTTTGAAAAGGGCAGGGCTCAACTCAACCCTGCCACGCAAATTCTATGATGGTTCCCAGGAGGGGGGGAAAAAATGCCCAACAACAATTGGCCCTCTTCATTCATCAGTTAACCAGTGCATCTTAAACTTCCCGGCTGCTATTAGCAAACAAGCTTTTTTTTTTTTTTTTTCCCCTTCAAAGAAGTCTTACTCAATATCCATAAAATCCTGTTTACAGATTGGAAAGGTATTCATTCCTTGCTGCATTTTATGTGTGGATTGAGCTGAATCCAGGGATTAACGGAGTAAATGACGTACAGAAACCCGGGGTACAAAAATGGGATTTCGGTTGACCAACCTGCACTTCTTGTTCGGAGGGAAATGACAGCTTTGTTTCAGGATTAATCCCTTGAGAAAAACTGCTATTTTAGTCTTGGCTGAAAGAACTCTGCCCCAGTTGAAACAATCAGATGCACTTTCCAGATGGGTTATTAGTTGAAAATTTTTTTATAAATACATGTTGGGTCTGCAAAGTGCCTTTTTTGGAAACAAAGCATTCAAATGAAATGATAAAAGTCGACTATAGTGATGCAAATTGTATACAAACTGTGCACCATACTCTTAAGGAAAATAAAGTTCCACACAAAATTGCAAAACAAGTGGGGGGGGGGGGGAATCTAATTTTAAATGTAAATTTTGAAATGTCAACAAGCTGGCTGTCCCTTTACCCATCAATGTAAGAGTCCCTGTTGGTCCTCTTGGCAGTTCTTTTCACTTCTGTCTCATTTGAAATATGGTGTCCGTACAAGGTCAGTACTTGACTGGTGGATGAGACTCAGGCCGAGTTTGAGGGGGTGGGCAACGTCGACCTTTTTTGTCGTCGAATTATTCGATTAATCGTTTCAGCCCATCCCCACAGTTTGCATCCTTCCCTATTGAACTGTGGATTCATTTTGTGGGTCAAAATGATCAGTACGGTAGACTTGGGGTCCATCAAAAGAAAAGCAGTTCATTAGAGAGTCCTTGGAGCCTGAAATAAACAAGGATGTTGTGGACGTGTGTGTGTGGGGGGGGCTTAGACATCTGTCCGTATGCCTCCCACGCAGGTCGTCTCCCCTCTCTAGTCCCGTCCACTAATCATTTAAGAGGATCAACGCTATTCCAGACAGCAGAACGCATCCACCTCCACGACGCTCCGTCATCATAACACACACTAAGCACGTGGCGCGCGCACGCGGCTGGGATGCGCCCGTGCGTACGTGCGACTAAATGCATACAAAACCAGAACATATTATGTAAGGAGTTAAAAGTAGAACGTTCCGGACGAGTGTCCTTTTGATTTTACACCACTCTGCACCGGGAATGCCAGGGGGACTCCAAACATGAGCAACAAATGACTCAGAGTTGGCCCACGTGCAGTTTTAAGAACACGCCAAGCATTTTTTTGGTATGTTTTTGGACGCTCCCAGGAAATGTCATATTCTATCATTTAGCACAGTGGAACCAAGTAAACAGAACAAAAGTTGAAGATGACGAGTTCTCTGAACATTAACAGCATTCCTCCATCCTATTATAGAATTATGAGGCAATTTTAAACAAATACAAAAAAGGCATGTTGCTTGACCCATTCAGCTTGGCGGAGATGCCAACCATCACGATGCTTTGTTTGCGTCATATTTTGCACTGAAATGCAACACAATTGGGTTTGTGGTGTTAAAAAGGCCTCAGCCTGAAAGCTTGTTCAAACGATGAGGATGGGTAACATTTGCAAAGGTCCCCAGTGGTCGCTGTACGTGTACTCGTGGCCGGTGACCAGAATCACAGCCAAATGAACCTTCCCCGCCCTTCCCCACCCCCTGCGGTCCGAAAGGGGCTCTGCCGGGCCCGGCTTTCCCCGAGAGAATATCAACTACCCCTCTATTAAAGTCCTTCCCGCTGAGCCCTTTGTGTCTGGACTTAATTATCCTGTCAGAGGAGTGTTTCATTTACAACCAGGCTTCTCCTCTCTCAATACAGATGGGGCCCGGTTCATTTGAAGGGAGGAGAATGAAAAAGTAAATATGTACAATTGCATACAAGTGAGCACGCTGTGAAAGAAATTCACAGACGTGTATAACAGCGTTTCCAAGGTAAACGACTCTCCGGCTCTTCAAGAAGGATTACACATTTCTTGGCTTCCATTCTCTTGTCCTTGTCCGAGCGCTCGTTCCTTGGAGGTGAAACAGTGGAGGTAAAGCTCATCTTAAAGGCTCGAAGGAGTGTGAGCCGATTGCCAATCCCATTTTGATTTGTTGATGCTAATCCACGTCCCACGCCATTGGGCCCACTTCGGGATTTTTCAACCCATCGGTGCGGACTCAGATCAAAATCCCTTGTCCTGCTTCCTTCAGAAGTCTCCCAGGAGCACTCCTACAACAGATTCCACGTCTGTTAAAGGAGGTGGCGTCAACTGAGTCAGGCCTGTGTATTTACAGGGAACATCTTTGGTCAGCTGTCTTTTAAAGCTCTCACTTAAAGGACTGTAAAGTGGAACCTCTAAAGTCAAACATTTTGTTTTGGAATTGCCAAACTGATGCTTGCTCTAAAGAGAGTTGCGTTTGTACCATCCAGCACTCTTATCTCAAATTTTTGCTCTCCTGTCAACTCGTCCCCCAAATAAATAAATAAATAAATAAATAAATCAGCCATCTGAGGACAGTATTGAGAAACGTTTGCAAGTCGGGTAACTCATAAGTTAAGGCACCACTGTACTGTATTTCCTGTCACCTCCCTTTAGAAGCAAACCCAATAACCAACCTTCATAACGTCTCCACTGCGACTCTGCTTTTCCTCTGACAACTTTCCATTTTTACCATTCGAACCATCTTGCAATCCTTTCCCTCCTGAGGTGACGTCACTCGGTTGAGTCAGTCAACGCATGGAAAGGCCAGGCGTCCTCCAACTGCGAGCAGGCCTGTCTGGCAAGGTGCCCAGTCTGAGCCGTTACTGATGACCATCGCGAATACACAAAAGGCCAACTCATGGCCATTACGTCATCGCCTCAGTTGCGACGGAGACTCTGGAAATCATTTTGAAGTCTGCAACCTCACAAGACAATCTAAACCATACAGACGGAATAACAACCCCAAACACACATCATGAATGAGGGGTAATCTGCGATTTCATTATCGTCTCCATTATGTCCGCACCCGCAGCATTGCGGCCCATATGTGCCACGTGCAATTTAACTCATTAAGCTTTGCTTTTGTCTCATCTGTGGTCGTCTGCGTGCGTCGCTCAAGATCTTGGCCTGCCCAAAATCCGAGGCCCCGTGCCAAACGTCAAGCAGATGGTGACAATAGAGACAGTCGGAATGATGAAGGCTGCTTTTGTACTGTGTATTATGAAAACAACAACAACAACAAAAAACAATAAGTGACACTTTGTATTATTAATGGTGCAGTGGCAGATGTACAGCTCGTACAGTGATGAAAACATTAAAAAAAATATATATATAGTTTAAAACATTCATCAGTATAGCAGCAAGATGGCACTTGTTGCAAAAAGGAGTTTGGCTACTCAGTGTTTGCAGAGCAGGATTCTGGTCTCGCCTTGTGCTTTGGCCTTCTTTAATAGGTCTATCTTGCACATTGAGATTTCAGATGAATTTCAGACATGAAAATGAAATGTATGTATAGCTGTATGTGTAAGAGTATAATCGTCACATGTATAGGGCGTACACTGATGAGTGCATTTCCAACTATACACGTCACCACGACCAACTAGTGCATGACAACGTAATTTTGTCAAAATTCTGTTTCATTAGTATCTGTTACTAATACTTTTAGTCGCCCTCATCCCAAACGTTCACAAGATCTTATCAGGAAGTGCAGCCTCCCATGTTAGATTGACTCTCGCTGATCCTCTTAACTATTTTAGCCCCACCTGCCAATCAAGGATAAAACATTTAAAAAAAAAAAAAACGAGTGTGATTGCGTGAGTCTGAGCTGTAGTTTACACAAGCACTCCCACAAACGTATGCACCTATAAAAGTCAATCAGGATTTGGGCAGGGGGAATTTGGTTCGTATGAAAAAAAAATAAAGTGAAATGCTTTGAAGTTTTAAAACCACGACAGCGTTGTTAATATGACTGATAAATCCGTGTACTCGCAGTTCCACGAGGTAGTTTCAGTGGAGAAACTAGAAACTGTGTTGCTAGCAAACTTTTCTGCGGCTTTCAACACATTTCGCGGACAGTGACAACATTACATTTTGGACTTACCAAGCGCGCTGGAGAAAGAAGAGTCTTCGTGGGAATCCTGACAATTTTGCATCGGATCGCGTGGCTCGTTCTTGTGGAAAACTCGACTGTCGGCAAGCGATCATCTCGTGGACGACGAGTTGTTTGTTGCTCGTGCTGTTCGAACCGGCCAATCACAGCGCGGCGGCCTCTGGAGGAGGCGGGGTCTGTTTCACCTGCCATTCACAAAAAAACAAAACAAAAAAGATGATGGCCCACTTTATGACAAACAATCAGGAAGTGAATACCCTGCTTTTTGTCTGGTCTCGCGAGAAAGATTGAGGATTGTGTTGCGTGGGCCGCACCCTTCCCATTCGGTACAATAAATACTTTATGAAACAGCCGCAGCTGCCCCTTTCAAGCTCCTTGTAATATTTCTCTCCAATTGTGAAGCATGTCAACTTTCATCAGCTATTTGGCACTTCTTCAATATTGTTGTTACACATGCGCGCGATGTTGCATTTGCAACAGCCTCGTGGGGAATTATTTTTCCAAAAACAACAACATTCCCAGAAACAGATACAAATTACCCCATTTGCAGTGTTTCAATCAGTAAGCCCCCCCATGTAATAATAATTAAAGTAAGTGAATGCTGGGTTGAACCCATAATAGTAATCATACACCGTATATATAATTTTACACATGCCTGCCATTCTTCTTGCAATTCAGGTATGATATTATGTTTATTTTTTTGGGTTCATGTCGGTTTTTTATACTAGTGAAAAGTAAAAATCAGAAGGATTTAACAAAAAACGATAACATATTTCAATAATTATGTATAATATATAATAAATCAGCATTACAGTGGATATTTGCAGATCTGTATACTTCAAAATGTTATTTTAACGAACCTGAGCACAGCAAACATTGTACTGAGGCGCCACCTAGTGGTTAAAATATATAGCATTTCCCACAAAAGACAGATTATTAATGGACTGATTAAAAAAAAGAGCTAAATTTCCATTGCTGTTATATGCGGCACTATGATGACAAACTGCGTGATTTTAATTACACGAATCTGAAAATTAAAAGGAAACACATTCTGAAAATTAAAAGGAAACACATTTGAAGTAATAATATTATCGAAGTCCCAATAAGTGAGTGCAATCTGCAACGTATTATGTTCAAACAACAGGACAACAGTCATTTTAGTACATGTCTTTTAATGAAAAGTGAAATACAGTTGATGATTGATACATGCATTTGTCCAGACGGCCACAAGGTGGCGCCATAATCCAGCCGATGACTCCTCAGTCTTCTCCAATTTGTGACCCAAAACTTGAGTTGAGGACTCCCAGGGGGAAGTGTGAGGATGTTCCACGCAGTGAGCACCCAACTGGCATCTTGGGCCATACTTTGCTGTCCAGCAAGATGACACAAACTGACAAAATGATTTATTAATTGCAAATACTGCTTTGTTCATGTCTATGCCAGCAACGATGAGTGACAGGCAGACCATTTAAACGCTTTTTTTCCCCATTTGATGCCAGAAGATAAAATAAACCAGTGGAGGCCCGACTGTACAAATATGTCAGTTATGAACTGGGGCTAACTGTTTTGCCTCCTACATCATGTCAACAAAGACCAAATGACGACAATTCGGTATACTGACTTATCTTGTCAATCAATCGAAGGTAGGACCCCAGGTTCGAATTACAAGTGTTTTAACTCCAACTTCAACTCGTCTGTCTCACACAAAGTAGCCTGCAAAGCTCCGTACGTACTCTACAGTACAATGAGCTGTCTCGTTAAAAACGTTGCTTGGGTTTATTCGTTTATCACTGACAATGACTACCCGTCGCATTATGATAATAATCCTAACAAGTCCGCTTTACCAGAGGGTCCAATAACGCCATGATTGGAAGAATGTGGAGAAGGAAATATCAACAAACAAGCACGTTAGCTTGTAATATTAGCGTACATTAATAGTTCGTTATTAACTCTTTTATCTTGCCGATTATTTCAATGTGTAAATGATCATTTGAGCATAGTGTGTTTCATTAACTAATCGAGTATGAGGATGTAACTAGTGTTAGCGAACTGTTAAGGGAGTTTGAGGCTGTTGAGAGCGTCCGGGAGTTGCGACTGAATTGTTTTAACGGCGCATCGAAACGTTATTTCCTATTTAGCCAGCAGCAACAGTAATACGCCCCCGTAGAAAACAGTGAAGGAGCTAAGAGGAGGATTATTCCAAAATCCTCACAGCGGCTCGTAGTAACCTCTTAAATGTAGCACGCTAAGCTAGCGTGCTAACTAACATACGGCGAACTCGTGAGCTCCGAATTCGGTCGACTGGCGTGGGGCGTCCGAACGGGCGGCGGCCAAGGTGAACTCTGGTGCGGTTTGCGGGGAGAGGGAGAAAAAAAAGCTAAGCGGACGCGAGCTATGCACAACTCAAACACAACTTTTCAGACGTGTGCTAGTCAATTCCTCAAAATGGGGTCTGTTAACGTCCGTCTCCGCCATTTTGTGTGACAGTTTTTTTTTTTTCATTGAGCAAAGGGGGTACGCGTAATGGTTGAATGTAACCCCGTCAAGAAGATACGTTCGGCGGTTACGCTCAAAAGGGATAAAGGGGGGGGGGGGGGGGGGGGGAGAGAGAGAGAGAGGGGGGAGGTTAATTTTCAAGCAGCCTCCCCTCCCAGTTTTTAGGTTGGCTACGAAGGGACAAGCCACAAGTTCCACTTGGCATCGAGAGTGGCTTTTACGACGCCAATCAATACAAGAAAGCACAGCTAGTGTACTTGAAAAGCTCCACTGCAAAAACAGGGCTTGAAGAAACAAGAGAGAAAAAAGTTATAACATTGGGGAATACATTACTTAAGTGAATAGCTAAGGTAAACCGAAAGAAAAACACGGATGACTTAAAAATAGTGTATTTATACTATGGTATGGGAGTGGAAAAACAGTAACCATCTACAAAAAAATATATATATATATCTTTCAATAACAATTTATGTTAATTACGCCCAACGAGCTATTTTACAAGTAAGTTACATGTTGTTTCCCATAGTTTATCTGTTGTTCTCAATCTTATCCAAATTAGGATGTCTAAAGTGGAAAAATATTCACAATTTTCTAATAGCTCTTTAAAGAATAAAATCCCGTGTTAGTGTTTTATCATAATCCCCACGGGGTATTTACAAGTGCTTACTTTTTTCTTTTTTTTTGCCATAGTTTATCCGTTGTTTTCGAATTTCTATTTTTTCAAAATAGGATGTCTGAATGGGAACATTCCCCATATTTGATCTTGTGTTCATTTCTGCTACAGCCTATACCCCGCAGTACATTTACAAGTACCTCCTGACCTTTTTTTTCCTTTTTTTTTTTTGACAATTTGTCAGACGGCCCCTAAAAAAGAAAACAGTCTATTGTTCCAACAGCCGCTCTGCCCTGAACGGATGGGGGGGGTGCAGTGCAGTGATCGGCCACAGAGGGCGCTGCACGCACGGCAGGCCGGCCTCCGCGGCCTTCTCATCTTTTTGTCTGAAAACAGGATCCCTCTGCCGCTCTACAGTGTGTGCGATAGCCTCGGAGCCGCGTCCGTAACACACTGTCAAACCACTCCAAACGAATACAACCGCGACCAATAAGCATTAATCGAACACGTCCCGCCATGGCGTGCCTAATCCGCCGGTAGGTCGCTCGTATTTGGGACTGTTCGTTTGGAACTTAGAATCGGGCTCGCTCGCTGTGTGCATCAGTCTTTATTAGCGAGCTGCCGCTCTTCTTGCTACCAGCTATTTCTTTAACTTTTTAAACACTCAGCCTCGCGAATGACTGAGCGCCGGCGGAGTATGGGATCCTTGGTGTCTTAGGAAGCGACTGAAGTGGGCTTTAACCGTTTTTGCATGCAAAAACCATGGCAAATTCGACGGGGAAAAATCTTCCAGCTCAGCGAAGGAAGGGACAGGCTTTCCTGGACGAGCTGCGGCAATTTCACCAAAGCAGAGGGTGAGATCCGGGCGCCTTTATTCACACCAAATGCAACTTTCGATTCACATCGAACGGGACTGTGACTTGCGCCGAACTGTTATTGACAGACATTTGTGCTCATTTGTGACGTTATCTCCTTAGATCGCCGTTCAAGAAGATTCCTATCGTGGGTGGGAAAGAGCTGGATCTGAACGCTCTCTATTTCAGAGTCGTCTCTTTAGGTGGATTTGCTAAGGTGAGTGGGAACCAAAAGTGGATTTTTTTCCACCCGCTCCGTGCGGCATGTGGATCGCTCTGCGACACCCGTGTGGGCAGCCTGGGACGAGCGGATCCCCCCCGCAGACAGCCGTTTGTCGGTCGGTGTTGGCCTTGTGCTAGTTTGCCATGTATCTGTATTGCAATGTGCTGCCTTGTGTTGTTGTGCGCTTTCCATTGAGTGCCGAGCGCTGCGAGCCAGAGCGCACTCGGGAGCCACTCAAAATTAGCGGGCACGTTTAACATCGATTATCGCCACTCGGAAAACGCCACAGAAGACGAACCGTGCCGCCGGGCCGCCGCTGGGCGCTCGGCTAGCGGGGAAAAAGCCTTCGTTTTCCCCCCTCTTCCTCGCCATTTTCCTCAGCTTCATGGCTGCTCACAAAATGCAGGCCTCGTAGGCCCGCATAGTGAAACCCGTCAACGGCACCACACCGAACCCCGAATAAACGCCTTAGCACCAACGAACACATTCCTCCTCTCTGCGGGCGCAGTTTGGTGGGAGTTTGGCGTCGTTTGCGTGTTAGGTTAGCGTGGGGAAAGTGATCTTAGCGTGTTAGCCGTGTTGCTAACTAGCCTCAACTGAAACGTTAAGTCTTCCAATAGTTGTACACACACTTGTGTCAAATGTATATGCGGGGCATAAACACATTCGCTGCAGTCTCCCGCGCGGGCTGATTATTAACTCACGTCATTATTTAGGCGTATGTTAAACACTTTATTTTTAATTTTTGGGACAAAGTTATTGATTTTCAGGACTCCTTATGAGGGGACCTGTAGACAGAAGAGCAGATGGTTCCAACGTTGCCGCTTTTGTCCCTTCCTCTCGCAGGTTTGCATTTTTTATGTTTTGTGCTCATTTCTCTAAAAACACTTTCCCTCGTTTGCAGGTCTCTGACAAAAACCAATGGAATGAACTCGGGGAAGAGTTTAATTTTCCAAGGAGTTGCTCCAACGCTGCATTCGCTTTAAAACAGTACTACCTTCGGTGAGTAGCACAGTTATGCAGCTCTGTGCCTCTCAGGCAGCATGTGGGAAGTGTTTACAAGTGTTAGGATGCAATCAACAGGCCCCCTCCCTCTTTCTTGGTACCAGTGGCTTTATTGTGCCGTGACATCATGTACACTTTGAAACACAATTTTCTATGCATATTTTTGGGACACATTTGTAACGAGCCCTTCATTCTTTTTCGCCATGGTCCGGTTTGTTTTCATGCTGCAGAGCTCAGTGGCATCCTCCAATATGCAATGCTGTCAGCTGCCAGTGATGGGAGTCTGGCTCTTCGCAGCAGCTTAAGAATTGTGCTCTCATATACAGTGGTGTCCGTCTGCTGGAAAATACACATTTGCAAGCAGGGATACTGACACAGACGTTTATGCAGCTCTGTAGTTGCTTTAGAGGCAACTGTCTTGCATTTTTACCGAGTTACAGCTGTAAGGTGCTCAAGTGTAGCAGTTATTTTCCTTCCTCTAGCTGATGTTCTGTTCTTTTAAGCTCACATATAGATCTCCATCAGCTTTCAGTTGTGAGACGAACCTCAGTTAAACAGCTTTCTGTCTTGTCTAATGAGAGTATTTTGAAGGAAAAAGCAGACCATATAATGTGGCAGAATGGCACAAGACAGTCTTGTTATGCTTTTTGCTGGTCTTTTCAGTGCACGCAGAGATGATTGGAAGCTGTCTAACTCGTAGGCTCAGTTAATATGCAGAATTCCTGTTTTGCATGTGTAGAAAGTATCGGCGCAGAGTTATGGCTGTCTTTTTTAAGAGTGATTTCAAAGAATTACTGACCTTAGCTGACCACGGAAAGACACTTTTCAAATTGTCGCTTCCAACAAACTCTGTGGCGGTGCAATAGGGTGCAGCAGACACAGGCTGACAGCTGAGGGAGGCTGCATGCAGAGTATATCATTCTCATGTCACAACAGCCATTGGAACTAATTTGTTCATTTTATCAAAGGAAGTTCGGCGTAGTGGATGTCACAGGCAGTGAGCAGCTGTGAGTGAACGTGGCCAGGCTGCCCACACGTTTTTGCTGACTGTGTATGATCGCTTATTGGATGTAGGGGGGAAATTATATTTTCTTTTACATTTTAATGTATTTGCCACAGGGTGAAGGTATCCTGTTGGCCTTCATCCAGGTCGGAGGTTATAGTCGAGCAGACAGGAAATTTCTCGCTGAAAGACATGAATGCTTTGTTTATATTTGCCAACATCAGTGTTAACCTTGATGACTCAGTTGAATGACCACGTGTAACTTTTCACTGCTTTGACATTTCCAAGCTACGTTGCTGTCTTTTAAGACTTTTACTTTTGAAGTTTTAAGTTAATTTAGCTTTAGGGATGACCACTGAAATAAATTTCCCTGATGGGCTACGGAGAATTTGAGATTAATTGCTGTTGTTTTAAATATAACAGGGCGTTGTGTCTTTCTCACAGTCGAGAGGTTCTGGGTTCGAATCTCTGCTCAGGCCTTTTTCTCCTGGGACTCCGGCTTCCTCACACGTCCCAAAAACATGCATGTTCGGTTCATTGAAGATTCTAAATTGTCCACAAGTGTGAATGTGAATATTCTTTTTGCAGTTATTCTAAATATGACCAAAGTCATTGGGCATTTTCTACCTGGAAATGGCACAATAAAGTGGCAAAAGATTAGAGGGACTTTTTTACATTGTTGATGATTCATTCATAATCTTCCAACTAAAAGACATTCCTCAAAATTTGGCCAGGGTATAAATATATAAATTTGAAATGAACTGAACATGTGGTTACTACCGTAATTTGTTGTGCATAATGCGCATTACCCCCCCCCCCCCCCTCAAAATGTCAAAAGTCAATAGTGTGCATTATACATAGGTCTAGGAGGAAATGAAAAAGACTTTCACATTTTATAAATGTATGCCGCCATCTAGAGGTTATGAAAAAGCAGTACACTTTCATTCCAATATGCCACCGCCCCCTCGAGGTTCTGAAAAAGTTGTACACTATCATTCTAGTATGCCACCTAGAGGTTATGAAAATGGTGTAGCCTACACTTTCATTCCAATATGTCGGGTACATATGACTGCATATATCGACAATTGTGGTCATAAATTTACATACATTTGTGAATTTGTTTTATTATTATGTTTTTAATATGACTGAACAACAACCATCATTAATTTCTTGATGGTTATGTTTTGTTTAATGATTATGCTTTTCTGAAATGCTTGCCAGTTTAATTTGAATCCCATCAAAATAAAATTGTATGTTTCGCCTGGTCCTTCGTGTTTTCTTTAAAGAATTGTATACATTTTACAAATTCTCCCTGGGTGATCAAACATATGAGCACAACTGTGTTTTATCATTTACTAAATAAAAGTAGGGCTGTGAATTTCAAAATAAGAGCAAGTAAATTAAGTATTACATGTTCAAATAAAGTGCTTAACTTCAGAATAATTATTTGAAAAAAACTAATAAAATAGATACTTTGTTTTGATCCATTTGGGTAGAAGCAAAATCATACACTGTAAAAATGCATGCTACATAGGTTGAAGGGTTTTCCAGAATTTTGAGGTCAAATTTGGGGGTGCATATTATACATGGGTGCGCATTATACATGAGAAATTACGGTACATCTCTTACAGTCGAGATCCTGGGTTAAAATCTCAGCTCAGGTCCTGTCTAACTACTCCCGTGTTGAGTTTGCATGTTTTCCTTGTGCATGTTTGGGTTTTCTCCGGGTCGTCTGGCTTCCTTCCACATACCACAACTCATGTCAGGTTCATTGAAGACTAAATTGTTCAAATGTGTGGATGTGCGTATGAATGGTTGTTTGTCAACATGTGCCATGCGAATGACTGGTGACCAGTCCAGGGTGTACCCTATTTCCCATCCATTGTCAACTGGGATAGGTTGCAGTTTACCTGGGACCCCAGTGATGACAATCCATTTCGAAAATGGATGCTCTTTAATCCAGTTTCAGTGTTGTATCAAGCAGATTAATTATTAACCGAGGAGTTGTGCTGTTTGCTGAGCTCAACTTCCCATCGCTGAAGTTGTGATGTTGAATTAATGGTGTGAAGCGATGATGTTGTGCACTTCATTTCCCCCCCCCGATTACTTCAAGAAGCAACAATCTAGAATTCTTAATGATCAGTTAATTAATTAATATGCCCATTCTGAGCCTTGTCAACTCTTGATGCTTTTATTTCTTGCTTGTTTGAAAAGATTCAGCAAAAAAGGATAACTGATATTGCAGGGATCAGACCCGTGGCATTTCTGTTACAGCGTCTTCATTGCCAAAGTTTTCTGTGAATGGTCAGTCGCACAATGCGCTGCATCTCTGTTCAGCGCCTCCCACTCGCCGCAGAGCAATAAGCAGCGGTATAGTTCAGTGTCCATTTGATATCTGAATGTCAGTGGTAATAAGTGAGACGCGTGCCGGAGACATTTCTACAGCTCATTTTCAAGTCGTTGAGGGCCTACTTTGAGATTGGAGCCAGCGAAGCTGCGGCATTTGTTTTAAAGAGGCAGGACTCGCACTGCGGATCAAAACGTTGGCATTATATCAGATGGGACCGTTTCAGTTTCACTATCAAAATTAAAGATGAAGAAAAAGAAGAGCGATGCGAGAACACCTCCCAAATAAAGAGTTTCCGAAACAAGCTACTAATAAACTTGATCACAGCTGCAGTGCAATGACCACTACCCATGATTTTTTTTTTTTTTTTTTTTTTTTTTTTTTTTTAAATGATTCAGCATTTAAAGTTTATTTGGAACAATCTGTTTCCTCGAGTCCTCCACCCTGTGATCCTCCACCCTGTGACTGCAGCAGCAGCAGCAGCAGCTGCAGAGTAGCTCACCCCTCTGTAAACTGATGTGGTTTTCCATGGGTTTGATAGTTTTCATTTGGATAGATTTCAGCCAAAATGTTTCAATTGTCCTCAGTTTTTGCCTCCCATAATTAATTTCACATGATTTTTGGATGTGATTTTGCGCCAAACTGAAACCTCCCCGCAATCATCCAGACATGTGAGCACACCTTCATTTGAAAATGAATAAAACATGTTGTGGAAATGAGCTCATTCATGTTGCCACGGTCTCTCCCAATTGTAAACTTGAGGCTAAGTCAGGTGAATGGTGGCTTAACCTCAGTTTGCCCTCGCCACCGCTTCCCCAGCGGGAGGTAAGCGGGCCCAGAAGCCACTGACATCGAAGAACCACTCGCTCGCTCTCCTGGTAGCTCAAACATATGCATTGTTCACCCTGATGGGCCCATGCTTAAAGCTTCTCTTTTCATGGCTTGTTTAGATGGAGTATTTTGCTTTATGGCCTCACTTGTCAAATGAAGCTTTTGACGAATGTGACATTTCAAAGTACCATCTATCAAATAAAAACATACTGCAAATAATACGCTTTAGATGTTATGTTTTCAGCTCTAATCTATGTCAAAAAGGAGTGATCTTCAGTACCCCTCATACTTCTTCTGCAAAATTGATAATTTTTGTAGCCCAGTAAACAGTTTGGGCAGACTTTATTTTTGCAGAATTAGTCGTTAGTTGTTTAATTAAGTGCGCATTCTTGTATGTGATTGTTTGTTTTGTTACTTGAAGTTAGTAACAGAAATGTAGTGGAGTGCAACAAGCAAGGGTACAGTGAATCCTCCCCACCCATTCGCGGGTGGAATTCACCAATTTGCTTTTCTTTCTGTGGAACCTATCCTCAGCTATTTGCTTATTTTTGTGCTCTTTCTGTAACACCTGAGCAAACTTTAGCCTGGTTTGTTTGTGTTGTTGTTAGTAGGGTTACGGAGAGTCGCATGTGTATGTTTTTGTTCTGCTTATTGGCTATTAAAAAAGATCAACCTAACAAATGACAGATTGCTTATTGCTTGACAAACATGCACTTCACTGTACTGTCTAAAGAAGTACATGATTGACAGGGCGTCGAAATAGGCGTTCAGAACATTCAGGGAGATTAACATATTCATTAGAAAATAATGAAAAATTGATGAATATGTCCATGTTAGAGCAGTGTTCTATACAGCTGACTTGTGCAGCCAGTGTGGCATTGATATGAGCTTGATGGAATTGTGAACATGAGTATGAATTGTTGTCTGTCTGTATCCTGCGATTAGACAAGATAAGCAGTCGTAAATGGATGGAGGATTAATCGACGTTACGTGCCAATCCCTAAGCCATACTGGAGTTGCAAAGGGGTGGAAAATGTCCCTGAAGATTTACGGAAAATTTCTATGGGAAGTCAAGCGCTGGAATTTTGCAAATATTGCAAATTGGAAACTTCCATCCATTTTATACCGCTTATCCAAGGTCGGGTCGCGGGAGCAATCGCTTTAGCAGCGACACCCAGACTTCCCTCTCCCCAGCCACTTCATACAGCTCTTCCGGGTGGATCCCGAGGCGTTCACAGGCCAGCCGAGAGACTTCGTCTCTCCAGCGTGTCCTGGGTCGTCCCGGGATCTCCTGCAGGTGGGACGTCCCCGGAACACCTCACCAGGGAGGCATCTGAATCAGATGCCCCAGCCACCTCATCTGGGTCCTCTCAATGTGGAGGAGCAGTGGCTCTACTCTGAGCTCCTCCCAGTGACCGAGCTTCTCACCCTACAAATTGGAAACTTTCCACGGGAATTGAGGATAATATCACGGAAAGCTATCATAGTCATGCATAAATATAAGCATCTTGTTTTTCATAAGTAGACATGCATATACAATACATAGCTCTCCTTGCCCACGAGGGCATTATAGTACCTTAATTGCTCCATTTGTTTTCACTTCACAAGAGCGACGGGTTATCCGAAGCTTTTTAGTACCTCAAAATTAGAATCTCAATTTTTGTTGTCACTCAGTTCGTCCTACAAGGGGTTGGCACAGCTATTTTACTCACATCGTTTGTTTGGCACTGTTTTCTTTTTTTCTTTTTCTTTTTGTATTTTTTCTAGTTTTGTTGTTTCTTTTTTGTATCTAGTTTTAAAATCACAAGACTGGAGCACATTAAAATCTACCACAAACAAGTATGCCTGTGAATTAACATATCCTTTAATAAGCGCACATGCGACGGTTGACCTGCAAACAGCCATTCAGCAGGTGTGTTTGCTTGTGACGAATGAAAGTGTTCCCAAATAGATACTCAGTGACTGTTTTTAAGATGCATTTTCATCCTAAATGGCTCGATTATGGGAACTGTCATGACTACAATTTATGATCGCAACCATTTTAAGCCGTCTTGCGTGCTCACAGCAAAGAGTTTCACACGTTTGGCCTCAGCAGATTGTGTTTCTTTTTATGTGGCGAACAGATGCTCTTAAATTAAGTGTTCTTCTCGGTATGGGAATGTTTTATTACAATGTTGGCCCTCTGCCAACACAGATGCATGCATACATGCTTTGCTTGTATGCTTGTATTTGTATTTATTTATTTTTTTCCTCTCCTCCTCGTCACCGATCTATGACCTTTGAGCCCGCACTATTAAGGGTTCCACATTCTCATGACCCCCTCAAGCAATTGCATTAATTGCCCTGTACTCATTCCTGAGTTAGTTTGCTGTTAACTGTATTTTGAAGCACCTTTTACTCATGTTCCGATCGTAAACGTTGCCTCGCTGTTCCCACCTTGACGTCTCCCAGAGAGACGGAAACACGCAGCAAATTATTACACTTCTAAATTGAAGAGGCAGCAATGGCTGTGTATTGCTTGGCAAGCCGTCTTACTCAAGTGTAAGCAAGCAGAGCGCCATATTTTTTACTCTCTTAAGCAGGCGTAGCAGTCCTGTTTAAAAAGAGGCTACTTTGTTGTTCAGCAAGAGGTGTTGTATCGACTGACAAACAAGCAATTTCCTAGCTTTCCCTCCTCCAGACGCATTTCTTGACCTTTTCTAATTGTAAACATGGTAATTTTAACACTATTTCTACGGTTATTCTATCGTGCTTGGTACTACCACACAGAGTTATGGAGACAGTCTTTCCAGTCAGTGTATTTCCGTTTTCAATCAAAAAATTAAAGTCACGGATTTTTTATGTTTCAATTTTAGGCTTAGATCAGAAATCTGAAATGGAAAAAGGGGCCACAGGACTAAATTTTTATTTTGTTCTGTGGTCTGTTTTTTAGTTTCATTTTTGAAAATTGAACGACAAAAAAAATCAAAACTTTGTTTTTTTGGGGGGGTTAGTTTAAAATAAGATAATCAGCAACTTTTTCAATATTTTTATTTATTTGTAATTTTATTTTCGATTGCCAATGGAAAGAACCAATGATACACAGATTCTCTCCTATCAATGTATTATTCCTTTAAATAGTTTTTTAAAGTCACTTTTGACATGGTAATGCGTTTGCAGGCTGTCAGGTGCAAGCCAGAGCAACAAGTGGTGGTATAATCCCCAAAGTGAAGACTCATCCTAGCCAATTAGAAAACTAAAGAAAGCCATTTACCTGAGAAGGCACATTCTCAGCAATGGTGAAACAAGTAAATCTGCAAACATCAGCGTGGGTTGAATATCACACTTATACAATATAAAAGAAGGAATTAAATCACCTCACGTAAGGTATTAACATTAACAAATGTGCTGAAACGCTTCGACTTGGTTGGTATTTTCCGAGAAAAAATTAAAATTTAAAATGCAGTTTGTCAATAGATGAAAAGTCTTGTGAAAATAGATATATATTTGAAATATGAGTATGCATCATTGTTGTATTGCATGGCCTTTGAACTGGTTTGTGTCAGCTGTGTTTTCAGTCCATTGCCGCAGACTGTAGAGAAGCTCTGACGACCGGCTCTGGATAAAGATGAGACCCTGTCCTCAAGTATAGCATGAGATCTATCTTCCCTGCATAACCTAAAGGCTTTTGAGACTTTGTGTTAGAATTTTGACTTGCCTGCAGGCGGTGTCAGCCACCACTGACAGCCTCATCGCTTCCTCTCATCTCCTTGCTGGCCGGAAGATTGACAGATGTGCCTTGAACTAGACAGTGGGGCTCGGGTTACCACGTTTTGTTGCTACGGCTAAATGCACAAATCATCGGCGGAGACTTTTGTTCACTGGCTTTTAATAGACAATGGCAATAAATTGTCAGTTGCACCGTCAAGGAGAAGGTCAGCTCCATGCTGTTGTGAATCAGCCTTGTTAAAGTATGACTCGATGGAAGGAAAAGGATAATTTTGAGAAAACGCAATTGTCAGCACTTGCTTTTGTGTCTGACAACAAGCACCATCTTTGGGCTCCAAAGGAAGAAAAAAAAATCCCCCCGACGACAATCGTGATGTTGTCAGTGCTGCAGAGGAACTCGCACCATTGTAGAAGGCTGCTCACTCGCTCGCTCAGATGCAGATCTTTGCAGCTCTAAAAGGTTTGAGTGTTATTATTACTGCACCATCTCTTGTGCTGACCTTTCTTTATGTATGCGCCTGTCATACATTATCAGCAAAAGCCACAGGGGCTCTTAGCACACCAAATCAGTAATTTAGTTCTTGGAGTAATGTTTTGTCAGATTGATTAAGGCTGTGCCAATGGTATCTTTACAGTTTACTCTGTGCTGTCAATCATCTACGTTTTAAAGTGTTACTCCATTTGGCACATGGAACTCATCCTGGGATTATTGACGAAGCCCAATCAGACTCTCCAGACTTTTGCAGCAGGTTTTGCATGTCTGCGTCCACATCCAGCAGAGGGCGGTGGACTCAAACACACCAGGGGCAATTGGACGGTCCAGCCAAGACTTTGTTTTAGTCACTTTGAACAAAATGTTTGTTGTTGTTTTTTTTCTCATCACTACCCACCCTTTTTTGTCTGGGGAAACAAGCAGGTGATTTTTACACCAGTACCCGTGATAACACAGGAAATTACTGTTGCTCATGAAAGTCAGACTAACCTATTCTCCCATTGATTGTTCATGTTCATCCACCCATCAAGAAAACCAGCCGCGTTGTTTATTCGCTGCAGTGTTCTCATGATGGTTGGTGTTTTTTCCCCGCCACTTGAGACGAGACCAAAAAATCGTTTAAAAGTCTGGTGTGTTGTGTGTGTGTGATTGTGAGTGAGGTGTTCACATCTCTAACTGAATCTAGGCGATATGATCTTCAGACTCTCTGCGAGGCTTCCTGTTCGCCGCTTTGATCTGGAGCGGGGTGCGAAGCTCACATTTCCTGCTTTAACCCTTCACCCTAAAAGCATTAAAATCAGTGGACTGTCACCTTCGTCAAGGCAACGCAACCAAAATTGTAACTCATTTTGCAAATAGCTTTGCCAAGCATGAAAAGGTATTTTTTTAATTGGTTGTGTAGTTTTTGCATAAAGCTGCTGACAGAATAAAGATTTCCATGAACCGGGCTGAGTAAGAACCCATGACATTTTTGTTAAAAATCTGAAGAAGGTGCAGATAATTTTTCGTTGTTTAAGTCCACCTGCGTTGGGGCAGGAATCACAATTTTAGTTTGATTTCAATTCCTGGCTAATATTAATAAATTCTCTGTGAATAATGCAAAATGTCTTGACCTTTTTTTTTTTTTTTTTTTTTGGTAAGAATCTAAATGTGTATAGATCACTTTGCTGTTGCAGTCCACTTGCATTGGGTCCAAAATACACATTTTAGTTTAATAACAATGCGTTGCTGATTAGTCTCCGAGACTAATGGAAAATGACAGATTATGACTATGACAATGGTCTCTCTTAAATTTTTGGGTGTACAGATAACATTTCACCTTTACAATCCACTTACATTGTCGGCCTAGAATCCAAGTCTTACTACTGCAGAGTTTTGCTGATATTCATGTGTTAGTCACAGAGATTAATAAAAAAAAAAAAAAAAACAGGATTATGTTTGCGCCAATGGTCTCTTAAATTATAGGTGGGAATTTGACTTGAGGTGCCTTTCGCTTTTCACTGTTTACAGACCACTTGCGTTGGGACCAAATTCAAAATTTTAGTTCTATTACAGGGCTTTGCTGATATTTATGCATTATTCAAAGTGTTTAATGGGGACATTGAATGTCCTTTGATGCCCTATGTTGCACATTTAAAAAAATAATAATAATCTGTTCTCAACTGATCCTTGCCCTGCCCCTTCACAAAGTTTTTTTGTTTTGTTTATGTAATCATGCTCACTATCAAATGCTATAAAAGCATTGAAGCCCATCTTTCATTGTGAAATACATAAAGGAAATACACTGATTTCTGGACCCTTCTGTGGTCATCACGGTTTTACATCAGCTTGCTCTTTCTCAGCAAATGAGAAACAACTTTCTTAAAAACACCTGAAAGAGAGTAGCCTGGGAACCAATGGGAACTCTCATCATGGATGCATTTATAAAGTGGGAGCGGTGTGAAGCCCCCCTCTCTTAAAAACGGATCCCACCCATCTGTAGTCATTATCTGCTTTTGGCCAGACAGCGGTTGATTACGCTGCGTTCAGGAGCAGGGCCCTATCTCTCCCGCTCGCCTTGTTCGCTCTCTCATTCCTCCCCACGAGTGGCGAACGTGGTGTATTTATAGTCAAGCGTGTCACCCGGCAGCAAGCGGACGGGGATTACCTCGACCATGATGAACAAGCAGGGGCCTCATTCAGTAACAGCCACTGGCTGGCCCGGTCGGTGACTCACGGCCGCACAGGCAGGGTTCACCACACTCTCACCGCAGAGGTATTTTGTGTGTGTGTGTGTTTTCCTGAGCATGTTTGTATGATTGAAGACATGTTGCCTTATCATGGAAAAATAATGACTTAATTGCTGTTGTTGCCAAGTTGCTAGCAAATGTTTGGAGAATGCATTTGTTACATAAAGTTTGCAAAGGGGATGCAGATTGGAAGTCGTGTTGCTCAAATACTGCCTTGGATTTAAATTAAACCAAATAGTACTCTACCTCATGTTAGTCACTTAGTTATAACTTATTCACAGATATGTCAAAAGTAATACTATTCTTATTACTATAGTGCTCACGATTGTAGATTTTAACACTTGTGCTTAAAAGCTTCGATTCATAGATGATGGAAATTTCTTAAATTAATGGGTAGGAAAGGTGTTTTTATCTTTGTTTGTTTTTATGCAGTTTGCTGCAATACATTTTTTCTTCTGGGGTCGACCATTTCAAATGTGAAGGTACACATTTTCATGGGATTTTAATTGTGGTCACAACTGATAACAGATTGAAACTGAAACAGTAATTTAATGTGCTGTAACCAACCCTCCGTCGTGCAGAGGTGATGACGAATAATGTCGCAGTATGCTCAAATTTCCCGGTTCCTTTAATTTAAAATGCCCTTGAAAGTACCATAGCTTACTCAAAAGTTCAATCACTGATGATATATTTATGTGTTTGTTGTCTTTGGTTTGCCTTTTGTGTAGTTGTGATTCGTAAGGGAAACGCTACTTTTGTAAAACTTAGAGAAATGGCTTCCTTTTTATCCGAATGTTCCATATTTTTAAAGCAACCACCCCTTTTATTCACTGTCCAGAAAGCTCATGAGATAAGTTTTTTATGATCCCCCATGGCATAGTGGCTATTTTGACTTTTTCAGCTCATCTTTATTTTCTGCGCAGATACTTGGAGAAGTATGAGCGAGTCCACCACTTCGGCGAGGATGACGACGAAGCGCAGCCGGGGAACACCAAGACCTTTCTTCCAGTCGGAGCGATTCCCACTTCTTACAACTACCAGCAACATGTTGTATCAGGTAGGCCTGAAAGGCTCTTAAGAGAGTTTACACATTACGCTTAGCAAGCTCAGTTGAGCTTACTGTCCGTCACCCGGCTTGCAATTTCTTATGCGTCAAGTAGGTGGATTAAAATTCGTATTTGTGTCCGAGCAAACTTCTAAAAAATGGTTAATCCTTAGGCTGATGTGATTACAGTGTTCCATCACTGCATCGGGGCTCTGTAAAGTGCGAGTACAGGAGTGTAATATTTTCACATGACACTGCATCCTTGCGTGGCATCCACTTATTTGACCCAACATTCACATAGCATCTGCATGGAGATTGCTTTTTGTTGGTAATCTTGCAACCATATATTTATTTCCATGCAGGATGCCTTTTATTGTCAGTTTTATGTTGTATGTGTCTCCTAGGTGAGCTTTTTTGCTCACTGTGCAGCTCATGAGGCAACATATTGAATTTGCTTATCACCTTTATTGCACTGTGGTGTTTACTTCACATTTCACCTCATTGCTTTCGCCACTGTGTGGGAACTGTGCCTGTGAGGCAAGCATTGAGTGTTTGTTGGAAGTTGCTTCTGCAAATAACATTGATAAATCATTTTTTAGAAGGAGGGGGGGGGCATGCATCCTCAGGATAAAAGCACATCTGAGAGAACACATTTCTAACTAAATGTTTCGCTCCATTGGCTGTGGCTAACACCACAGTGTCTCACGCAGACACATACACTCCAGTACCTTGGCTCCTGCTGAGAAGCTCTGAGGCAACTGGACAGACATTATTGATGAAAGGAAGAGGGGAAGTGCTTGTTGGTTTTCGGTCTGCCTAAATTCAGATTAGTGCCTTCCATGTTTTAATTCATTTTCGGGCACTAATTGCTGGCTGTTTTTTAGCTTTTGTTCTTTATATTATGTGAAGAACATTTTTACACAGTATCCAAAGATGGAACAGGGGCAAACACTGGATTAATTACTTATTTATTCTGTTCTAACATTTTTTTTTCACCACTCATAGATAATGTCATTCCTAAAACAGTTGAGTTTCATTAAAGCTGATCTTATTAATATTACATATTTTTTTGTATTGAACCACAAACAACTGTGCAATTTACGAGGAATAAGCGGATTTCCCTGGCCGCTGTAGCTATATTATAATAATACTAAGAGAGAAATAAAGGGGAGTGTGTGGATGTTTGAGAGCTTCTTGGCAATGATCCACCCATTCATTGAGTGCACTCGTTCATTTCGGCGACATAGATGCTCCACGCTTGACTTTTTAGCCACAGGTACATGGGAAATTTTAAATAACGTTGAAGTATTATTGTAAATCACAAGATGAATATTAATACTGTATTGGTTCGTCTTGGCAGCGGCCAGCCGGATCTCACTTCGTACCCAGAAAATGGCAGCAAAACTATCGGCCGACGTTTTGCCAGTCATGGAAACTAGATGCAGAACCTTGCACACTGCGCGACAGTTCAGTTGCGTTCTGCCACGTCGCTGTGTGTGGTGGGCTTAACTCAAATTTTGGCACACAACACTAAGCAAGAAATCAACGTAATGTCAGCTGATAACTCAAAACTCACAAGTTGGGGCACTCGTAAGTCAAGGTACCCCTGTATCCTAAGTATTTGGAGGATGCCCGGTGTCTGTTTTGTTGTTGGCGACATCCATGTATTTCTAGTTCTTAATATTTAACTCCAGCAATAGACTTATTATAGTAATTGTTAGTCAGTGTTCAGTCATGTCTGCACCAGATGAATATTGCTTAACGCTTACATAAAATTCCAAATGTAATGCAAATATCTGTAGATAAATGCAGCAAATCCACTGTGCATCTCTGTGGAGCTCGTTCAGTATTTGCTTGTGAACAGTCGAACATTTAGCTCCTAAAAAGGCGAATATTTTCTCACAGGTGTTAATGGATGCTTGAAAGGAGTTGTCAGGGGTGTAATGGCCTTGTTTTTGCTTGATGATCAAATTGTGCATCCAAATGATAAGTGTTGTGTGAGTGTTTTTCCACATCCACGTGGGGAGTTTATGGTGTGCGCAGGCATTGTGTTAAACCATAAATGTCAAGTAAAATCATATAAAAGGACATCTATTTAAGTCATAGCCTGCAGCAACATTGTTAGTCCTTTGCATGAAGCTTTGCTGTACAGTCCCTCTTTTGTTCCAATCCGATGCAGGTGTTCAGGGCTGAACAGCAGGAATTGAATGGACCAGTTGTAGCTGTAATAAGAGTTCAGATGATTTACATTAACAGCGAAAGCCTTCCTCCTATTCAGCTCCTTTCAATCAACCTGAAATGTTTTTGGCCATGATTACCAACCCTGTTTGCTTTAATGTGAATCAAAAAAGGCCTTCTTTAAAGCAGAAGTTGGTAGATAATAACGCTGATAAAATCTTGCCCTCAGTTTATGATGATATGTAAATGCTCAAAGCCACCAGCCGACAAGATCAGTTCGTTTGGGTATCCTCTGGAGCTTGAAAAAAAGAAAAGAAAAGAGAGAAAAAAAAGGCTCAGCTGTACTTTGTTTGCTGGTGTCTTGGCATACAAACTCACTGATCCATGAACAAGGTTAAAACTTTATTTTTTTGTTGTTGAAGGGGAGCATTAAACCTGGATAGGGAAAATAAATCAGAGCTTGACTAGCTGGTTGCGAGGCAGCAGTCCCACCTTGAGGGGACACAGTGGATTTTTTTCTTCCTCCAGCTTTAGAGTCACTAACAAAAGCCAACCCATTTGTTGTTTACACTCATTTTACACTTGGTACACAATGATTGAAATGTGTACCATACTTTAAGGCCTTTGACATAAGCCGCTCTTACATGTTCAAAGTCTTGGGAGCAAACGGTTTATTACCACTGTTTCTGGTTCCAAATTGTATACTCATAGTGGGAATATTTGCTGCATCTCACCCCCACCCACCCAGACTATCTCCGCCAAAGCTACGGGCTGTCTACCGATTTTATTCCGCCGTGCGACTACAACAAACTGGTGCTGTCTCTCCTATCGGGCCTGCCCAATGAAGTGGACTTTGCTGTCAACGTTTGCACTCTGCTCTCCAACGAGAGCAAGCATGCCATGCAGCTGGACAAGGACCCCAAATTGGTCACGTTGCTACTGGCCCACACTGGTGTCTTCGACGACTGTAAGTTTTTCCCAGCATTTCTCCCGCCCTTCCATCTTCATGACGTATAGGAACCAATAATAAACCTGTATTTACCTCATGCTCCATTTGTAGCGCTAGGCAGCTTCTCCGGGGTGTTTGGTACCGACTGGAAGGCGAAGACGGCCCGGGATTTTATCAGGGTAATGTTTTGTCGCGCTTATTGACTTAAAATGACGCTAAAAGATGACATCACAACACAAGTCCACACTTTATTGTAAGGAATAATTGCGCAAATCATGACTCATTTGTTAGAAATCGTTTAATAATGCATTACGATGCTTGGCTAACAGCTGTTTGTTTTTTTCCCTGCTCGCTCTCAGTTTTGGAAGGAGGTGGTGCAGGATGCGGAAGTCAGGGAGCTGATCTGGGACAAGAGCAGCACAGCACAAGGTAAAGCAGACTTGGTGCGAAGTGCCAAAGACGGCAGTAAAAAGCTACATTAAACTACACCTCAATGGTTACGTTAATGTTG
This sequence comes from Phycodurus eques, assembly GCF_024500275.1. Classification (NCBI taxonomy): domain Eukaryota; kingdom Metazoa; phylum Chordata; class Actinopteri; order Syngnathiformes; family Syngnathidae; genus Phycodurus; species Phycodurus eques. The sequence goes on along the minus strand of NC_084546.1, from coordinate 6,738,601 downwards.
TAATACACTCATGTTCAGGTATGCAGCCCACGTATGCAGCCCTGTTTCCACCATGCTGTTCAGTATGGTAATGTGTTTTTTTCCTCTGCCAAGTGTCTGATTGTATTATTTTTAATTAAGAGGATTACACAAAAACATTTCAATTTAATCTATTTTACTTGCCCCTCCCTACACCAGAATAAAAAATGTGATGCTCCTGTTATGCTTACATATTCAAGCTTACATATTCAACGTTCTGAATTGTGATGCAAACGCTGTTGTTGTCGATTGCTTATTTTGTGTTAAAGCAACAGATCTCCATCTTGCCTTTGTGAGTGGCTTCACAATTAAGGCAATTCTTTTCCACTTGCTGGATTGTTTTGGTCAGAGCCCAAGCTATTGATTGCCAGAACTTCTGCTTTCCACATTGTGGTTGTACAAACAAAGACGACTAATCCTGCATTTAAAAAAATTCGGGGGGGGGTGAGTTTACACAAGAGCACAGTGATTAATTGATTGATTGTGCAGGGATTTTTTTTTTTTTTTTTAACAATACCTTTGATATTCGCATAATTGGTTACTAAATGGCAATAAACCAAGAGACAAAATAGACAGAAATGAAACAATCCCCCCCAAGTGGAAGCACTTATTTTCACATCTGATAGTGATGCAAGTCGAGTCATCGTTGGAGTGGTGATCTACTCGCCTGACTTTGGTGCAGGCATCATGAGCTCAGTTCTTACTCAGTGTGTGAATGTGAAGGGATTTTATTTTAACACCTTTTCACAGTCCTAGTTTCCTGGTAGAGGCTAACAAAATATCTACCAATTTTTGGCATCCTGCTGCAGGGGTACCGACTTGATACACACAGCTGTCGCCATCTTTCATCCATAGTGGAAATATGGCTTTTTGTACATGCATTTGAATGTTTATTACATTAACACCTGCTCTTTCCTGGCGTTCGTTTCCCGTATCTTTCTTCAGATGGTACATATGTAGCCGAACGTTGGCAGAGCCTCTTCCACCCGCCGCGGAACCTGGGCATCAGCGACATGGAGGCCCAGCGGGTGCTGCAGGTCGGCGTCATTCTGCGAAACCTCTCCTTCGAGGAGGCCAACGTTAAGCTGCTGGCGGGCAATCGAACATGCCTGCGGTTCCTTTTACTCTGTGCTCACTGTAACCTCATCTCACTACGACAACTCGGGCTCGACACGCTGGGCAACGTGGCCGCTGAGGTGGGTTTGTTTGACTATCTGGTTTGGCCGCTGCCTAGCAAGTTATTTTGCAATCTGTTCACAACCCTCTTGTGGAGTGATATTATCATGTCAAGTAGGGAGATGTGTGATAATACTTGCACAGTAATGACGAAAACAGCCTGTATTACTTTGAAAATATGCAGCATTGGCAAAATTGCTGTCATAATTAGCTGAAAAGCCACAATGTTCTGTTAAAAATTAGTCTTGTACCCCAAAACCCAAGTAATTCCTGAATAAATAATGATCCGCTCTGGAAACAAAAAATTCAAATCTGTGTGTTCTAAATGTTGTGGGGAACAAATAGTGAACGTACTCAACCGATGTAAGTCATAACTTTCTAACATGCAGTCAACCTGAAACCCTCACATCTTGAAAAGGAGCATTCACTAAAGCTTCCAAAACTATTATTTCTACACTTTCCGGAGCCTTAGTGAATGATTTATGTATGTTAATTTACTGCTATGCAGGCAAATAACTCCTCATCAATGTGCTATTTCAAGAAAATGTATGCAAAGAGCCCTCGTTGCAATCAGTTAGAACTTTGTCATCAATGACTAAAGGGATTTATGCATCCGTAATACACATTAAACTGTGCTGCTTATTTGTTCTAAAAAATATAGTGTCAATGAATGCTAATGAAATGGCCGTTTTATCAAAAGCATTTGTCGTTTTGAAGTGTAGCAGTTAGCCACAATTTCTTGTTTTTGTTCCCTGCTGTTGAACCTGACTTTGCTTCCCCAGTCAAGCCAGATTGTGTTCATTTATCAGAATGATTTATTCAGTTGTAATGCTCACTTACTAGCTCTTGCTGATATCATTTATTTTTGATTTCCAGCTCCAGCTCGATCCGGTTGACTTTCGGATGACCCATCTGATCTTTCACACAATCACCAAATGCTTAATGTCCAGAGACAGGTTCCTGAAAATGAGAGGTGCGGCATCTCTTTCACTTGTTCACATAAATCCCTTGTAGCCCCGGCGATCTAAGCATCCTCTATGGAATGTCTCTTTTGTCATGTAGCCATGGAGATCCTAGGCAACCTGAGTAAAGCGGAGGACAACGGTGTGCTCATCTGTGAGTATGTGGACCAGGACTCGTACAGGGAGGTAATGATGCTCCTCACCCTGCCTGACCTCATGCTCCTCATGGCCTCGTTGGAGGTGCTCTACCTGTTGGCTCAGCTAGGAGAAGTTCCCTGCAGCAAGATCGCCTCTGTGGACCGTAGCATAGGTAGGAACCGTCAAACAACCAAAGATAGAGCTCAAGTCTTTGTTTAATTTGTTTTTACGTTTAAGCTTCTAGTACAGTAAAACCCCATTTGCATTTTAAATTTTTTTTTTGGGGTGGAACCAATCCCATGCTATTTGCTGAAAAACTCAGCTATTCATATTTTTCATGCTCTTTCTGAAACTCCCTAAGACACCACGAAAGCCCTGTCAAATAGGAATTGGTATCAACAGGAATATGTTGAAGTTATTCATCTTGACTGAGAGACTAGATTTGTATGTCAAGGAGGCGCTAAGTTTAGCTTGGGTTGTTAGTGGAAGATACAGAGCGTCTCCACTGCATGTGCAGTTTCCAAATAAAATAATTTGTAAGGCGTTTGTTTATTTTAAGTGTGACATTGTTCTTCTGATTTCAATCCCAAATAGGGAAGCTTCTCCTACCCTGGAATTATTTTTCATTAACTTCTCACTGGAGCAATTACAGTAGTTATATTTGATCTGTTACATTTATTACTAGATTTGTACTAAAATGTGTTCCTTCTGCTCTTTCTCCCTGGTCAGACCTCCTCGTGAGGTTAGTATCCGTCGACCTTCATACATTTGGACCAGATGCCCTAACAGCGGTGCGGTTGATCGAGCATCAAGCCAATGCCGAACAGGCTACAGAGGTTCGACCGCAGCTGGTCGAGCAGATACCTCCGGCCGTGCAGGGTGCGCCAGCTACGAGTGAGTGACCTTCACACACAAACTGTGACACTAAACATCAAATAAAATATACCCTATTTTATTTTATGGTTACTCATTAAAGTCCAGATGCCGGCATGCAAGAGGAATTTTGGTGCACAATAATTAAAAAGCCACAACTTATATGTTGAAGCTTGATGAGGTGTAATATTCGTAGTCATATATACTGAATCCCATCCGGTTTACCACGGAGTATACCATTTTACGTTTACCATTTTATCAATTACAATTTGCATTGTTTTTCCAAGTTTTCTGAAGACTAATAAATATATAGTCGCCCTACGTGTCTGTAAATGTATTAAATTGCTGACAGTGACTGATTCCCTCTAATGTTGGTTGTAACACAAACTAATGTAGTCATTTTTATCTGACATCTAGTGGACAATCTAGGGAGGGCTATTTTTGGAGGTTTAACTGAATCATCAGACTGTATTTTTATTTATAGCGCGCTCTTTCATCACTGAATTGTTTGTACGTAAGCGTTAACATTTTAACTTTTTTTGTTTTCTGCTCTTCAGCAACACGGGCTCCTGTTCAGTCCACACAGCCTCCACCTGGTATAGTCGAACTTGATGGAGAAAAATTTACATTGCAATGGTAAGTCATTTTTAGAATTACTGCGCTGGTTAAAATAAATATAATGGTTACATTTAATCCCACGTGTTTACTGTGTTCACATGTACATGAGTGATATTTTAAGCATTGTCTCTGCAGTGCAAATTGTAAATTGTTTCTCCAACAGGCTAAATGCACACTTCGAGACAAGCACTGAGGGATCGGTGTCCCGGTCGGACATGTACTCAGAGTACCTGTCCACGTGCAGCAAAATGGGACGAAGTAACATCTTGAACTCCACTGGCTTCCTCAAATGTCTTCGGTCAGTCTTTTATTTACTGTGTTTGTATCGTGTCTAAATAAGTGGTTGTGCCCTAAAGTGAGGAGAGAGAAAACCAAATGTTCCTCACAGTTTTTAGAGATACTTATGGGTAAAAGCAAGCAATTGTCTAAAACTTTTCAAAGTAAAATGAATTAATTATTCAATCTTTAATTAAACATTACAATGAAGAGCAAATGCTTATTCAAAATGAACCACCTCCAAGGACTTAGCACTGTACATTCTCATCTCGCCTTACCCTTTGCAGGGCTGTGTTTCCCAATCATACCATGCGGCGGCAGGAGGAAACCAAAGCCAATGGCCCAGTTCACATCCTCCTGGTGGGGATAAGGCGGAGGTCAATACCGCTGCCCGTCCAGCTGTTCTACCAGCAGCCTCAACAACAACAACAACAACCGGTGCCAGGTGCAGCACCAGCTCCTGCAGTTCGACCTGAAGCCCCTGCAGACCCCAAGGCTCAATCTCCAGGTAGGATATAAAATTTGAAGCAAAAGAAAAATAACAACAATCTGGCCACTTTAGAATGCTTATTTTAAACTGGGTGTGTCTAAACTTTGACCTTCTTAACCTTTTATACCTTGTAAAGTGAATTCTATTTTTTTTTGTAAATACATTATACATGTTTGAAGATCATTTCTGAAAACGTACAAAGACTGAGAACTATATAGTGCTGAACGTTACACTGGGTTTCACCATAGCAGTTTTCCTGATTTGTGGGGAGTGGGGTGGCTAAAACGGCGCAACGTGATGCACTTTGGAGTCCGGCATGAGTCGCCCTTAACCCACTTTGTGACAACTTGAGGCCATGTCTATTGTTAATTATAGTATAAATGAGCTGCTAAAAATGGCCATAGTTTGGACACCCCGATTTTAATCCCAGATGTCTGCATTGCTGTGCTTGTCGTGTCATTTTTCCTCTGGATATTAGGAAGCAAACCGAACTAACCAGTTCTATGTCTGTATTTTGTGTGGTCAGGTAAACCACAGTTAGGCAGGCCTCCTGGCCTCAGCGTAGGTGGCGCAACTCCATCTGGGGCCGTCAATGTGAAGGAGACACCCGTTGCAAGCCACCCAGCAGTTTCGCATCATCCGGGGATCCCGCACGTGCCTCTGCATTTACCACCAAATACTCAGGCATTAGTGCAGCAGCAAATCCGTTCTGGTCCAGTGGTCCAGATTCCAACATCGGCACCGGCCTCCCAGAACCACAGCCCCCAAAACACAGCTGTCCCACCTTCGGTTCAGCAGCACTCCCCCATGCTCCCCACCGGGACACCAGTCACCCTTTTTCAGCAGGTACCCCAGGGTCACATACTCACCGCCAGGGTGCAAGGTATTTGCCCCACAATCTCCCAGCACCCGCCCCTCACTCAAACTCCACCTCTGTCCACATCACAGGGAGCCTCTCCCCAAGTAGACCCTCAGTGTGGTGTGGCTGCATCTGTACCCACTTCTTCCATCCAGGTGGCATCAAGTAATCCGGGGGTGCTGACTTCCACGGGGTCACGTGTCACATTTCAGAATATCGCCCCCAAACCAGCGCCAAACCAGCCCACTGGCCCAGCAGCTACAACAGCCAACCAGCAGCCTCAGACACAGGCACAGAGTGTGGTAATAGTCGGTCCTCAGCAAAACCAAGCCTACACCCCTGCCATACACCAAATCGTTCTTGCCAACCCTTCTGCCATTCCTGGTGCTCAGTCTATCCAAATACCAGGGCAGCCCGGAGCTTCTTCCAGCCCGTGCCCGCCTGCTGCGTCCCACCCCACTCCACAAGTCCAGCCCAATCAAACTGTCAGCCAAGCACTGTCCATAAAACGACATCAACAAATGATTCCCCAAACTCCTCCCTCTCAGCCTACCTCCTCAGAGTCCAGCTTGATCAAACAGCTTCTGCTTCCAAAGCGAGGGCCTTCCACGCCGGGTGGAAAGCTCATCCTTCCTGCGCCACAGGTGCCCCCTCCCAACAGCACGAGTTCACAGGTCATCTACCAGACGGCCTACACCCCCCAGGGCCCCCCTGCACAGCCTCAGCAGCTCAACGTTCAACTGGTTCCAAGCCAGGTCCAGCTCTTGCCAGGCCAGCTCATCACGACAAGTACCCCAGCTGCAATCATCCAGGCCCCCATGGCGACTGGACAAGTCACATTTACTGTGGTCCCTAACACTGGCTTTACCACCTCCACTGCAGCTGTTGCCGCGGTCAGCCACGATGCAGTTGCCCCGAGTGTCCTGTCACCTCCTTTCTCGCCCGGAACCTTACCCCAACAAGCTCCTGCAGTTCCGCCGCCGCAGTCTCCGCTCAGAGGCGACAAGATCATTTGTCAAAAGGAGGAGGAGGCCAAGGACGCCACCGGGTTGCACATCCATGAGCGAAAAATCGAGGTGATGGAGAACTCCTCGATGGCAGATGGAGACTCCTCCAATGGGAAAACCAGTAACGGTGCTGTTGGAGTAGGTGCCAAGCTGCTAAATGGTCGGAAGTGCATGGAGTCTAATCTACCTCCATACCACTCAGGGAATAGCCAGGGGACACTAAATGGTCCAGCTGCGGAGAGTCCCGCTAATGGGAAGCAGGCCCTCTCCCCAGGCCTCGATGCTGCCTTGGAGGGGAACCCCGACTCTAAAAAGACACTGGTCAATGGGGTGTGTGACGTTGACCGGGGCGACATTGGTGTCATTAGTAAAAACATTCCAAATCACATTGCTTCCAAACAATACTTGGGGAATGGAGAGGTGGGTCCCAATGAGAGGAGTCACAGCTCCAATCCCCCTCCTCCCCTCCAGCAGGACACTGCCAAAGCCCAGCAGGCAGAGCGCCTGGCCAATGGACCTCAGGCAGTCGGCACCAGGCCGCCCTCGGAATTAACAAATGGACCTTTGGGGCCTGGCCACGCTGTGCCTGTGCTAAGGCAGCAACTTCTCCCCAATTCCAACCTTCCCCCCACAATCCCCGTTACCTCCCAGAGCGCCGCCACCTCCCCTGCAAACGGAGTTGCCTCGGAAGCCCGGGGCATCAAGAGGCCGGCTGAGAGCGAGGATCGCACCGCGGCAGCCGCATCCTCGGGGATCCCCAGCAAGGTGGGAGTGCGGATAATCACCATCAGCGACCCCAACAACGCGGGCAACAGTTCCACGATGGTGGCCGTGCCCGCAGGAACAGACCCAAGCACAGTAGCCAAAGTAGCAATAGAGAATGCCAGTCAGCAGAGGAACTGCTCACCCACACAGGGAGGTGGTTCAACGGTGAGTCATTGGAAGGAAAATGTCATGTCAGTGTGGTCTTATGGTGTGATTTCGTGTCAGGTCTGCTAACACAGTCCTGTCTAGCACATAGTGTGAGTATTTGAGTGTTTTGCAGTGTCTATCAGCAGTTTCCATCAGCCAAACTATGCATTCAATGTGATTTTAAAATCATTTTACAACTCAGTCAGACTGTTATGCAGGCGGTAAGTGTGACGTGGAGGTTAAGAAGGTGAGGTCAGTTAAGACCATGTGGCTCTCACTGATACAAACCTCCGATAGCAAAGCAGCTAAGAGAACAACTAGTGCCTCCAGAGAGCGCTTCAGTTACATCTTAGCGTACAAAAGACTTCAATGCATCTTATATTATATTATACACTTAACACAAAGTTTGTGATATTCAGCTTTCAGGTGAAATTTCAGGAAATGCACTCGAACCTTTACAGGTGAACTTACAATTCCAATGAAGTTGGGACGTTGTGTTAAACAAATAAAAACTGAATACAATGATTTGCAAAATCATGTTCAACCTATATTTAATTGAATACACTACAAGGACACGATATTTAATGTTCAAAACTGATAAACTATTGTTTTTAGCAAATAATCATTAACTTAGAATTTGATGGCTGCAACATGTTCCAAAAAAGCTTGGGCAGGGTCATGTTTACCACTGTGTTACATCAGCCTTTCTTTTAACAACACACTAATTGTTGAAGCTTTGCAGGTGGAATTCTTTCCCATTCTTGCTTGATGTACAGCTTGTGGTATTTTACGCTTCATAAATGCGCCACACATTTTCAACGGGACACAGGTCTGGACTGCAGGCAGGCCAGTCTAGTACCCGCACTCTTTTACTACAAAGCCACGCTGTTGTAACACGTGCAGAATGTGGTTTGGCATTGTCTTGCTGAAATAAGCAGCCATGAAAAAGACGTTGCTTGGATGGCAGCATATTTCTCCAAAACCTGTATGTACCATTCAGCATTAATGGTGCCTTCACAGATGTGTAAATTACCCATGCTATTGGCACTAACACAGCCCCATAACATCACAGATGCCGGCTTTTGAACTTTGCGTCCATAACAGTCTGGATGGTTCTTTTCTTTCCTCTTTGCCCCGGATGACACGACGTCCACAATTTCCCAAAACTATTTGAAATGTGAACTCGTCGGACCACAGAACACATTTCCACTTTTCATTAGTGCATCTTAGATGAGCTCAGGCCCAGAGAAGCCGGCGGCGTTTCTGGGTGTTGTTGATAAATGGCTTTTGCTTTGCAAAGTAGAGTTTCAAGTTGCACTTACGGATGTAGCGCCGAACTGTATTTACTGACATTGGTTTTCTGAAGTGTTCCTGAGCCCATGTGGTGATATCCTTTACACATTGATGTCGGTTTTTGATGCAGTGCTGCCTGAGGGATCGAAGGTCACGCCATTCAGTGTTGGTTTTCGGCCTTTCCGCTGACATGCAGTGATTTCTCCAGATTCTCTGAACCTTTTGATGATATCGTAGATGATGAAATCCCTAAATTCTTTGCAATTGTACGTTGAGGAACATTGTCCTGTTCGACTATTTTCTCACGCACTTGTTCACAAAGAGGTGAACCTCACCCCATCTTTGCTTGTGAATGACTGAGCAATTGAGGGAAGCTCCATTTATACCCAATCATAGCACCCACCTGTTCCCAATTAGCCTGTTCACCTGTGGGATGTTCCAAACGGGTGTTTGATCATTCCTCAACTTTCTCAGTCTTTTTTGCCACCTGTCCCAGCTTTTTTGGAATGTGTTGCAGCCATAAAGTTCTAAGTTAATGATTATTTGCTGAAAACAATAAAGTTTATCAGTTGAACATTAAATATCTTGTCTTTGTTGTGTATTCAATTACATATAGGTTAAACATGATTTGCAAATCATTGTATTCAGTTTTTATTTATGTTTAACACAATGTTCCAACTTCATTGGAATTGGGGTTGTAATTTGAACTTCTCTGGACTTTTGATGTCCAATGTTTTAGTACTTTTTGCACAACTTGTTATTCTCTCAAAGGAGCTGAATCGACCAATAACATTTCTGGCTTAATGAGAATTGGCATTCAAACAGAGGGAAGTGTCCTCTGATCTTAGTGTCGCAGAGTGTCATTAGCAGTTTGCTACAGAGACTGGTAGAGTCACAGAATGACTTAGATGTGGACGTTCTTGAAACTTTGTTAGTCAAGTCATGGATGAAACACCTGTTGTGAATTTTGCCGTTGAGCTCTGTTCGAAAACATCATTTTGTGCTAAAAGTACGGAAACATTGAGAAATTGGGGATGTACATTTATAAGTTGAGGGAAGGTCAAATTAAGTTAACCTATAAAGGCTCTAGTGCATTTTCGGTTCCACATTTAAATTTCACCCAAAAGTTAAATATCCCTATTTTTTTGTGGATAGTGTACACACATCTCCCAATATATTTTCATGATTAAAATGCATTATTCACATGGAATTACATATGATGTTGGATGTCTCTTGTCCAGCCTACTGTTACCCCGTCCCCGCCCCCCGCAACCCAGCCTGCACTAGCAGACAGCCCTCACCTCATATCAACGCAACAAGCCCCCACAGTACTGCCCGAGCATAATAGGAAAGCGGGGCAAAACTTCAAATGTCTTTGGCAATCCTGTAAACGGTAAGATGAGTAACAGACTTCATCGTCAGTCTTTTTCATGCACTGCATACAAATGTCTCAAATTATTCATCCTGTTGGTCTTCCTCTAGGTGGTTCGAGACTCCATCCAAAGTGTTTTACCACGCCGCAACGCAACATGGAGGAAAGGATGTATATGGAGGCCAGTGTCAGTGGGAGGGATGTGATCCTTTTCCGCGACAAAGACTGTCCTTCATCACGCATCTACAGGTATGACCATTACCAACAGCACGGAATTAAACCTCATTATTCTATGATATGAACTAAACTTGGGGACGATGCATTTTTGAGAATGCCCGTTTGCTACCAATGTCTCAATTGGAAAAGCAACTACACCCATCATTCTTTCTGCTTGCATGCTTGAATGCAAAAAAGATGTCCAGTTAGCTACACTAGAGCAGTCTACATTTCTACATTTATGGTTAACCCACCCCAAAGTTTATCGACTAATACCATAATTGGGGGGGGGGGCATCGGCACCTGTGAGAGTTGTTGGTTATCTTTAGTTTTCTCCTAGCTAAGTGCTTTGTCTAGTGGTACGCGAAAGAATCATGAAGTACAGTTCCGTTGTATTTAACTCTTAAGTTCAATAAATTTGCATTTAATCTTGAAGAACAGTTTGTTTTAAATTGTTTCTGCACCATTTTTATTTACCTCTGTGTGCAATACATTTTAATTTAATCGTTAAGCACAGTTTTCTACTTTTTGTAAGTGCAATGTTTATGCTTAAACTGAATAAAGTGGTTTACAATAATAAATGCTTATTCGGAATAAAACCTGTCTCGTTAGGTTATTGTAGTCGTCATGGCGGTACTGGGAGAGCTAACTATTTTTTCTACTGTCCTAGATTATATTTGAAACATTGTTGAAACTCTTCTTGTTCTCAACTCCAGGATAAGCACTGTTCTCGGGAGGCGTTGCTGGCTGGACTCAAACTGGAGGAGCAGCAGGCACAAAGCCCCAACCCGACTTCTTCCCAGTACATGCAACGCTTACATTATACCAACATGTATATTGAATGAACGATTCCAATTGTTTTCAACCCAAATTTTAACTGTGTGGTTTTAAAGGACGGCGCCGGTGACAGGCAGTACTCCAACAGCGCGACCACCGAAAGCAATCGTCAATCATCCGAGCGCAGCTCTGATGGCCCTCCGCAGAGGCTCTCGAAACCTGGTCTTTAGGGACTTCACAGTGAGTGCAAGCAGACTGACCTCATCCCTTACTTACTAAGGCTTTGTGTCGAAAGATTTCCAGTCTTTGTAAAGAACAATATTAAATGCCATTGTTGGCAATAGAAGTCAAATATCCATGTTAACAGGGAGGGCTGCCAGTGAAAGACTTAAATTAAATAATGTATTGCTAGGCAATATTTAGTTTGTATTAATACATTCTACATGCAAGCTGCAATCACTATATCAACAATATATTAATGAGAGGTCTTGAATTGGATTGACATATCCTTAAAAAGTCTTAAAAGAACTGCAAATGTTGGTCTCTTTCAAGTAATATGTGCTACATTAGTAAAATGTTCCAATCTCTTGTTTTCCTCTCCTAGGATGAGAAGGAGGGACCAGTGACCAAACACATAAGACTAACTGCTGCCTTAACGTTAAAGAACATCGCCAAGCACTCGGACTGTGGTCGCATGTAAGTATTGAGTCTTGATTATGCTGCCTGGATCCATATTTGAAGAATGTACATATACAGTGGTACCTTGACTTATGAGTGCCCCCAATTTTAGTGTTACGAGCTGTTGCTGGTGTGGATTGAGCCACCAGCAAGGTTTTGATACGCCACCAGCAAGTGAAATGAAAAAAAAAAACGGAACAACTAAGGTTCTGTAATGCCCTCTCATTTGGGCAAAGAGAGCTACAGTCACCAATGCTTTAAGCAGTTACTTGAACGGGACAAACGGTAAAACACACAAATACAAAATGAGAACTCTCGCAGGGCTGCTGTAGGCCACAACTTGCACCTTGTCGCTCACATGCAGACTAAATGTCCAACCAGACTATAGCTCCTGATGTCACCTCCTAGGCCACACCCCTTGAAGGCACGCATCCTACACACGACTACTACTGTACATATAGTAATTACCTGTAATACAACCACTTTATTGCTTTCAATTCTCTTATTAAATTTTTCTAAGATACAGTGCTATTATTTATTAAAAACATAACATCAAATTGTTGGATAGTTTTGGGCAACTAGAACGGATTAATGGCAATTGCATTTTATTAGGGAAGATTGATTGGTATACAGTGGACCCCCTCTATTACATAATAGCGAAAATCCACAAGTCATTGATGCTCCCCTCTTAGAAATTGCCTGTAGATGCCAAAAGATGGTAGCAAAAGACGACTTTTGTCTCAGTGAAGTTCCTCATTTCACTTCAAATTGTTTCCTTGGCACCAAGATGCAGATGACCTGAGGGCAAAAACAGAAAAGTTTTCTCTTTGAATAACGGAGGATAGGTTCCCCCCCCAAAAAATCTGTGAATGCCGGACCACTAGCCCTGCGGCAAATATTGAAAATCTTTGCATAATTGCCCCCTCCCCCACAACATGAACATCCTCAACATACTTCAACAGTTACTTGGCACCAAGATGCCAAAGAAATAGTCATATTATACAGGGACGGAACAAACTTGTTGAAATTCAAGGTACCGCTGTAGCTTGGGGCCAAACACTGACACATTTCTTCTTTCAGGCTGGTAAAGAAGCACGAGCCGCACCTCTCCGTGCTCGCACTAAGTAACATGGAGGTCTCCACCACGCTCGCCAAATGCCTTTATGAACTGACACGCTCGCTCCAGGCCTAACGCCAAAAGGATAGACAACCTCGAGAAACCCCTCCGTCACCCTCACACGTACACTGAGGTGAGAGGAGAAAGCCGCCGCTGAGCTGTAAGCGGGTCTGTAAGGAAGCGGCGCGCAGGATCCGGCCTGAAGACCCTCCTTCTGCCACGCCTGCCGCCCCCGGCCCTCCCCTTCCCAACCGATCCTCAGCTCCTTTAACCTGTGTTTGAAACCCCACCATGTACCCTCGACCACACACTCAAAAACTGCCACGGGGTCTTCCACCAGCTGCCCATCAGAGGGAGCTCTTTCTGACCGCTTCCCTGAGGGACTCCACCGACGAAACCCTGAGAAAATGAGCACCAAACACGAGCACATTTTATCAATGTTTTTCCTTCTTTCGTCCCATGAACTGACGAGTGAGTTCTGACTGAAGGAAGATCTCCGGGTTTTCGGGGTCCCCGTGTGAGAGGAGCGGGCTTTGGAAGATGTCCCATCAGGTTGGGATGGAGGAGGACTTTGCTGGCAACTGGCACAGAATTTATTTTTTTTTTCTTCAAACTTGGTAGCTTGGTTTTCTTACTTGAGTCGATATATTTTCATTTATTTATTATTGAAATGAATACCATCACAATTAATGAAATGAATCTTGTAAATATGTTGTGAATATATATACAGAAGATCCTCTTTGATCACGATGCAGCCACTGGAGAACTTGCTCTGTGGTGTAATAGAAGTGTTACTTTGGTAGGATTGAATAAGTAGTGTTTTTGTTTGTTTGTTTGTTTGCTTTTTTTTTATGATCCCTGGTCACTTGTATCTAATGTGATTCTATACTCAGCAGTGGATGAATGTACTTTAAACCCTGTAAATACTTCTGCAAAGGTACTGATGCTGTAAAGCCTAGGGAGAGGAAAAAAAAAAACAGTTTTTTGTGGAACTGTGACATTTTGTATTATAATACCTTGTAGAACTCATTTTGCTGGCTGAAAGAGTATGGAATAATATATCGTCATTTTCTAGAAGAAAAAAAATATTGAAGGTATTTTCCCTTTCTGTTCCCTTACACCTTCCCCCTCAGTGCACACACACACACAAAAATAAGTGACATATATCTATCCACTGTAAGCGTTTTGTCATTGTACGGGCACTGCGCGTACCAAATTTTTTTTGTATTTTTAAATTGGTTTAAATACATGGAGTTTTTATACAGGGTTTCTCCTGTGTTCTTTGCTTTACGTGCAGGTATAATATTTTCTTCACTACTTTTTTCTATCTTAATATAGTGTGGAGTTTTATTGTACTATTTTTTCATTCTTAATACCATGCCACATTCCGGCTCACGTCCTCAAGACTGTCCTCTCTACCGTGTGTTGTGTACCATTTATGATTGCCTGTCCTATTAGCATCTGACCGGGGGGGCGACCCAACCATCCTCATTTCTGCCGTGTCAGTAGGATGTGTGACTAAACATAGACCTAACAGTCTGTTAGAGATTGGCTTTATTTACTTTGGTGACTGTTTATAGTTTTTAAATAAAAACACTGAACATTTTGTATTTTCTTCTGGTTTCATTTATATACAACTGAACCAGGCATTTTTTAAAATTATTTGTCAGCATGCCTTAGTATGAAAACAAGTTGTAAAGTTGCTTTTTTTCACATCTTTCCTATGTTATTTGCAATGAAAAACCTATTACAAAGGATGTGCATCACTGCTCCTTGGAAGTTGAGTTTCATAAAATAGTTTCAGCACCTAATTCCGGTCTTTAAAATAGTGACAAATACGGACCTTCACTATTTCACCTTTGGCTATGGATAGTTCAATTAAATTCTAATGTAAACAACTGTGATTTCCTATTGTCACTGGTCGGCTTTTGATAATTGAAGCGTTAATGACTTCACGCTCCAATTCTTGCAGCTCCAAAAATACATTTGGCACAGTTTCAGACGAGTTAGTTTTTTTTTTCGGCAGCACGGTACTGCCTCAGTTTTGAGTCTAAGTCTCTGCTTCGTATTTTCTTTTATTACAGCTACTGTTACATTTTGTCTCAGGACAACTGCAATTTATATTTCTTCAGTTTGTGCATTGGGTATTGGAAATTTCATCACTGGTCCTTTTCTGTGTAATGCTCGGTGTCTCCAGTCAGGGGAGCTCCTCGCGAAAACTGCGGGCCGCACCGCGAGACATGTGGCCGAGAATTTGTGAAATCTCTGCTTGGTTTTTAGCCCCATTACCAAACAACAAGTACCGCAATACAACGCGTAGCTTAGCGATTTGGTAGCCATTTGCTCGAAGAAGAAAAAAAGTTTGGAAGGAGAAAGCGTTTCGACGCGTAAAAACAAGGCACGGGGGCACTTTAAGGGTGAGTAAGCGACCGTGGCTTCTTTTGCTAACAACCCTCAAGTGTTAGCTTGTTGTAACGACGTAAGCAGGTGTTGTGTTGTTATCCCAAAACAGCTAGTTAGCTCGAGGAGATAAACTTAATCTAAGATTGCTACTACCCACCGAGACAACCTACGACCTTCACAGTTTTGAGAGTCATCAATAATAGCCGGGATTTAACTCGGGGCTTGCTAACTGTGCTAATACACCAGTAGCCACGGAGCTATTTGGTTGCTATTTTTGGTTTCGGCTAGCATTAGCGCACTTGCTAACCAATAACAACCAAGTATGGGCTCTTTTCTGCATTGGTTCTCGAACAAAACTGATCCCCAAATAGGTATTAGTTAATCATGGTTTACTCGTTAAAGTGAATTTTGATGTTAGATCTTCGTGTTGTTTAGATGGGGGAACAAAGGCTAATTGGTTTCACAACTGTGTTCATCGTTGTCATAGAAGTCGCATTGTTATGATATTCTGAGGTTGTGGAGCGACTTACTGCCATAACTGTCATGGTCAAATGGGTGAGAGGGGGGAAAAAAGTGTTTCTGTATAAAGTGTACATGCTATTTAAACCTGACTTTTCCTTGAACGCTATTTATTATACTGGTTATATTGCTTCAAATTCAATATCTAATTGAATGTGATTAAATGAAAAAAAATTCACATTTTAATTCGTCCAAAATATTTACCCGATATGGATCCATTACTATTATCTAAATGCAAGTAGATGCTTGATTTTTACAGTGTGATTTCCCCACCCACAGTTCTAGAGACCACAATTATCACAGGTATAAGTAGCAACATGACAAGATTTCCCAAAAATGGCAGTCTCAAAATACTAAATCTTGGTGGAATTGCCACACAGCCCAAGTACAACGTACCAATAATTGAAAATCGGAAAATGGCTTCCAGAGAATTTTTTTTTTTTTTTTTCGAAAAATGCCCTTTCTGAGGACGCTGTGTAATATCACCTATTTAAAAAATCCAGTCACAAAAGACTTTCAAATTAGAGTAAAACATATTTTATCTTTTTTTGAAAAAAAATTATTTATCAGAATATTTTTTTATTTGCCAAGTATGTCAAAAAGACAAGGAATTTGTCTCCGGTAGTTGGAACCGCTCTAGTACAACAACAGACAGCCATTTGACATAAAAACATAAAACAGTACGGAGAGTCACTGATCAATGAAAGGTTACAAATATGATCACTAGCACTTTACACAAATGCTAAGTCAAACTCACCTTCTGACATTTCCACACAATTATAAATGTTAGGGAATACATGCGCATTGAAACCGCAAAGTAGACCACGCACGCTATTAGTAGCTTCATTGGGAAAGAAACAGAAACCTATTTTCACTGTCACTGAAAAATAACTCAATGAATTAAACCTACAAACACCCACATTCCATCAGATTGCATGAAAGTAATACTAGGATTGCTTTGGCTGGAGCATAAAAGCAGCAAATAGCAGATAAAGAAGGATAGGTTCCAGAAAAAGGCAGCACTGCAAATATGCGTGGGGTTTAGTTTTAATACATCTGGTGCTTTCATCCTCTTGACTATGAAAACGCATGACAAAATCTGATGATGATGGAATACATTATAGCGCCGCTGCCCGTGCATTTCGAGATCAGTTACAGTCAGGTGTACTTCTATTGTATGTGTACAGTATATAGAGGTTGTGAAGTGGTGGACCTTTACATAATAAGAATATAAACTGCAAATGGACTTAAAATTGTTGTTGATAGCTGACGCTCATCTTTGTTGTAGCTGTGATTTGGACAGCCCGGGGCTGGACATGACTGGAGATGAAAGCGGTGAGTCTCTTCAAACGGTCATGTGTGACGGATTATAGCGTGTGTTATAATGTTATCCTCTGTTCTCATGTAGGTGGCCAGGGGCCGCCCCCTGATGGGACCGATCCCGAGGAGGCAGAGCGATGTCCTATTTGCTTAGGGGTCCTGGCCGGTGGAGACCTCGCCATTCCGGACAGCTGCTGCCATGTCTTCTGCCCTGGATGCCTCCTCACTTGGGCAGAGGTGATGTTCAACGCTGTGACGTTGTATTTACAACTCTGTGGATTTGTGCAGTAGTACCGTAATTTCTCAAGTATAATTTGCGTTTCCCCCCCCCCCAAAAAAATAATCTAAGGTCAATAGTGCACATTATACATAGGTTTAGGAGAAAATGAACATTTTGAACATCCTTTCACATTTTATAAATGTATGCCACCATCTAGAGCACAGGTGTCAAACTCAATGCCCGGGCGCCAGATCCGACCTGCCACATGATTTTGTGGCCCGCGAAGGCAAATCATGTGTGGCAACTTCCATGATTCTTGTTCAAATCTGTACCAAGATTTCAAATTGTCATATTTCGTAAATAACATTGAGATATTGCAAGCATTTTTGTGTGTGAACAATAGTTGAAAAACCCATTCCCCTAATTTCTGATTCCAATACAACTTTATAAATTTTGGGTGTAATAATATGATGAGGTGATTCTGCTGTTAGGCTGTTACAGCTGAACAGGACAAAAAATAAATATGATGATGTGATTAAAGATTGTTATGGTTTCACAGTCATAACGGCCCTCTGAGGGAAACTGTAACTACAATGTGGCCCGTGACAAAAATGAGTTTGAGACCCCTGAAGAGGTTATGAAAAAGCTGTACACTTTCATGCCAATATGCCACCGCCCCCTAGAGGTTATGAAAAGGGTGTAGCCTACACTTTCATTCAAATATGACAGGGGTACGTATGACTCCATATATGTAAAATTGTGCTCATAAGTTTACATACCCAGGCAGAATTTGTGAAATATACATCTATTTTTTAAATACGACTGATGACTGAACAACAACCATCATTAGTTTCTTGATGGTTATGTTTTGTTTAATGATAATGCTTTTCTGAAATGCTTGAGAGTTTAATTTGAATCCCATTAAAATAAAATTAAATGTTTCGCCTGGTCCTTCATGTTTTCTTTAAAGAATTGTACCCATCTTCCAAATTCTCCCTGGGTAATCAAACATATGAGCACAACTGTGTTTTTTCTCATTTACTAAATAAAAGTAAGGCTGTGAATTTCAAAATAAGAGCAAATAAATAAAAAGTATTACGTGTTCAAATAAAGTGCTTAACTTCAGAATAATTATTTGAAAAAACGAACAAAATACAGACAAGCATGGTTTGATCATATGGGTAGAAGAAAAATCATGCATTGTAAAAATGCATTATACATAGGTTGAAGGGTTTTCCGGAATTTTGAGGTCAACTTTGGTGGGGGTGCATTATACACTGAGAAGTTACGGTAATACAAAATTGATAAAAGGCTTGCAAAGAGGTGGAACATTTCTGGTAAATTTCCATGGGAAGTTAAGCTGGGGAATTTTGGAAATATTCCAATTTAGAACCATTCCATTGAATTTAACTGGGAATTGAGTGTAATGTAATGGAAATGTGTCATAGTATTAATGTAACCATTTGGCGATAAGCAAACATCCATGCAAAATAGATACCTCTCCTTGCCTACTTGCCAGGGCATTACAGTCCCTTAATTGCTCCTTTTTTGTTTCACTTCACTCGAGCGGCAGCGTATCTGAAGTTTGCTCGTATGTCAAATTTTGGCTCGCAACACAAAGCAAAAATGCAAAACCAACATAAAAAATATAACGGCCAATCACAAATACCATGTCGTACCACTTGAGCGTTCACAGGCAAAATATACGTTTCTGGGAGGGAGAGAGAGATGGCGGCAGTGTTAACTCTGAGAAACAGAGTTTTTGGAGTGTGGAACATGCTATTTTTGGTATAGTAAGTTTTTTGACAAGCCTTTGGCAAATGATTTGGAACTAGGAAGGACACTAATTCCTCACGGCTCATGACGATCCCCACCCCCGCCCGTATTATTCCGTTCTATCGAGGTTCCACTGCATATTGTTTTACAGTCAACCTTAACTTTATTTATAATTTTAAATGTGTAATGTACCTATGGATGAAAAACCGAAGAGTGGACAGTCTCTTGCCAAATGCACACAAGCTTTCACAACATCAATTTTGTTTCTGGTTACAAAATGACAGTAAGCCTGTCAGCTTATAATAAAATTATAATGAATTGAAATAAAGTGCAGTGGATGTGGTGCCTCAAAATGTTGTTTCCCGATAAGAGCAGGTCGCAGTTTTTCCGTCACGGGTAGTTGATTATTTGTGCCAGGGTCCACTACCTGATAAGTCGCCAACTGTATTTCATTTGCGATTGTCTAGTTTAGTCGCTTTTGGCTTTTCCCAGAATTTTGCAAACTTAGTAGAAAACTGTGTAAGCGGTCATAATGTCATTCTAGTGTCTAACAAAACTTCTTGGTGTTAATGGCTTCATAGAATTAGTGATGTGTGACATTTCTGCAAACCAATATAAAAAGTGTACTGTATTGTTGGGCAGCATGACTGCTTTGTACATTCCATTCTTCATATTTCCGTTTTGATTATTTTCTCACCAGTTGCAGATGATCCCTTCATGTCCAGTGGACAGACGGCCATTCAGGAATGTGTACAGATGGGATGGAAGCTTGCGCTGTGTGAAGGTCTGTTTATCCATAGTTGAAATCACGTTGCCTCTGATTCATTTCTTCCTTTCATCTTTTGATTAATATACTGAACACTTTTATTTCAGATGTGCACAATGCAATGTGATCCAATGCAAGATCAGTTACAAACTAATATTGGTGCATTAGTTTGATGTTGTTCGTGTTGTTTGAAGGTTCCAGTGAGAACACGAGTGGCTGAACCTGAAGCTGAGATTTGCGTCTGTAGAAACCCGGAACACAGAGTGTGTCTCAAGTAAGTATTTATTTTTTTTTAACCTTATCCATCTAAATATTTTCGACAAAGTTGGACCTTTTTGGGTTTTTTTTTCTTTCCCAGAAGCACACTGAGAAAAAGGTCCAGACAGCAAAGGGCAGAGAAGGTGGCCGATTCTAAACCGAAAGGACTTGTGTGGAAATGTGCGTTCCCAGCCTTCATTATGCATGAATTTCATGCTTGATTTTCATACATTTCTCATCTGTCCATTCCTCTACCAGGCAACAACGATGACACATCTTCAGTAAGCTGGAAAAAGGTTGGCTTTCGATTTTGTTTGGTACTGTGCTTTTTTTATTTGCCCCAGTTTTTAAACATACTGTATTGTATTCCAGGTGAGAGGGACAGAATGCTGTGCTTGGCCATCTTCTCCTTTTCTGTCATTAGCTACGTCTACTCAACAGGACATGTAAGTCAAACTTCGATTGTTAATGACAAACATACAGTATTTTGTGATAGTTGTCAAGCATATAGGAAATACTGTATGGTGTATGAGTGCCCCCTATAGGGGGACAAGGCACACAACTTTAAGTTTTGAACCCTTAGTACTTACAGATCTAATGTGTTAATGCAATACTTGAATTTATGAAACAATTTCAGGAAAGAATATTTTGCCTTGACTGAACAAAGTATAAATGACTCATGTATTGATCATGATCTTGCAGTACAGAGCCTATGTTGGTACCCGATGATATATTGTATGAAACAAAACAGTGCAAACGCCAGGTACAAGATTGCCCGTGGTTCTCTCCTGCTGCTCCCATTACTGCGAATGGAACCGCAAGGTAATGGAATTTTACTTACCACTCTCATATTGTTATTCTTATAGACTTTAAGATGTGGAAATGCATTAAAGCCTCATCTGAGCTCATTTACAGTTGATAACACCTCTTCCCTGCAGGTTCCTACCTGTTAATAGCTACCACAGTCCATTTACATTTGGACTCTGTTCATCTCCTATTACCTCCACTTCATCATTTGGGTCTGGTCATTTTGGTGAGTAATGTCTGACCCGTTAGTGTATGTGCTTCAAGGAATAGCAGTAGCAATAATGGTGGAAAACCTCTTGGAGATACGACCCTTCGTTCAGTTTTGCACATAGTGAACAATTCTTCCAAAAGAGGCTTCAGGCAGTTTATTGCCGCTCCCAGTTTACTGTTAAACGAAACATAAAACTAAGAGAATTACACATTGTGTATTTAAAAATAACAATGTAGCTTTGCTCTCGCTAAGTCTGTTTAGCTTAATGCCATCAAACAAAGCAAAATGCCATAGCTGGGGTAACAAATAGCATCAGTGTTGTACTGTTATAACTGTTTTATCAATTGATATTTGAACACAAACGGTGGAGCAACACACATAGACACTAAAATAAGAATACTCACAGGCATATATTCTTTATCCTCTGTGAGGAACAACTAATATTGCTGTGGTTTACTGAGGGGTTTTACTGAGGCGTTTTTAAACCGTTCCACCTCTAAATTGTATTATATATTTTATTTATTTCACATGGTTTGTGTTGTTACAGTTTTTCAAGGTGTGGTCTGCGCCATTACCTGTCCTAAAGGAGGAGAGAAACGTGGCGAGCGAGACTCAAACTCCAAAGCGCCCACCAAAAAAGCCGTCTCTCTACCGTCCAGACGATCAGGGCGTAATAGTAAAGCCCAGGCAGAGCCTCCTGTGTCCGACCCGTCATCGCCGCCACAGTCCAGCGTGTCAGACTCGGACTCATCTGCCAGCCAGGCCTCCAAGCCAGGCGGGGCATCTCAGGTGCCAGCTAAAAGGAAGGGTAAACAGGTAACAAACCGAAAGGCCAGCGGGAAGAGGAAAAACACAAGAAAAAAGCACTCGTCCGAATTTGTTGAGAGCCCGTCGGCGAGTGAAGATGAAGAGGGTGAAGGGGTTGACACCACTGACAAGGAAGATGAGAAAGATGAAGCAAAGCCTGAGATGAACAACTCAGATCAGCCTTCTGATACAGAAGGAAGTCTTAATGCAGACCACAGTGATGTTGGTTCACCTGATGGCCAACAAGCTGCAGAATCTTTGAACAGTAATGTGGAACATGACACTAACGAGACAGATAAAGACTCTAATGAACAACATGAACAAACAGAACCTGATGAAAACTGCCACCTGTCTTGTCCTTTGGTCTCCCCTCCGAAAAGCCCTGGGTCTGAGTACTCTGATGGCAAATCTAGCACAGAAGAGGAGGAACCCACTGTCATGTCATTTTCAACCTTAGACGATGAGAAGATCACCACGTCGCCGGAATCTGAACCGGACAACACTCTGGAGAACCTCATGTCTCCTGATTGCAACAATGTTTCTGAACAAGATGACAAAATGGAGACCTGTGAAGAAGGGTCAGAAGAAAGAAATAATGACAACGCCTCACAGGATCTCCAGACAGAATCATGTGACAGCCCCAAGCCTAGTTCTCCATGTGCTAAACCCTCAGAGGAGAAAGTAGCTGTCCAAGAAGCAAAAGCATCTGAGGATTCAAAGACACCTGAAATTGAAGAGACTTCAAAAGTTGACAATTTGGGCAAAAGAGTTGAGGATAAGGATCTATCCAAAGATGATACTAATGTTGTTCCAATGGACTGCAGTTCACCCATGAGTGAGGCTGGTAGCGGTACCATTTTGGAGAAAGTGAAAGAGAGCACAGCATCAGCCACTGCAGAAACACCTGTCTCCATTGCTGACCAGAGTTGCAAAGACCAAGGAGAGAGAGACCCGATCCACGAGAGGAAGAATGGGAGACAACGACGCTCTCGTTTCCACTCTCCGACGTCCTCCTGGTCACCCAAGAGGGACTCGAGACGAGAGGCGTCCAGGCGCTCCCGCTCACATTCGAGAGAGCGTGCCAGCAGCCCGCTCTCCAGCCACTCGTCCCGCACTCGCAGCAAAGAAAGAGAGCGCGAACGAGACAAAACGAGGGACTACGCCAGAAGGGAGCGTAGCCGTGAGAGGAAGAGAAGACGATCCAGGAGTCGCTCGAGATCAAAGTCGCGGTCTCCATCCAGAGCAAGATCATACAGACGAGGATACAGCCCTGAGTGGCCGCCGTCCAGAGATCAGTCACCCCGAGGGAAAGAGCGAAGGGGTGGCTGGAGGTCAGGGCAAGGTGGTGGGAGCGGCGGCGAGGCACGGCGGTGTCATGGAGGCGGTGGTCGCTTTGAGAACGGCGTGCCTTCCGAAAGGTCGCCGGAATGTCAAGGCTGGTCGGAGAATCCAGATTGGGTTACAGAAAAAACTCGCGGCGAAGCCGAGGGCAGAAACTGGGATTTTGGTGGCGGCTCCCGCTGGGAAGATCGCGGAGCAAGGGGACGCGGCGGCTATGAGCGAGGCCAGGGAGTTGGCAATCATGGCTTCCACAACCAGCAAGAGGACGACAGCCGCAGGCAGCCACGGAACAACTCAGGAATGGGCAACAATTCAGGGAACGATGCCTACAGCCGATTCAATGAGAATCGTGGGGGCAGCCGCAGGAAACAGGAGTTAGACTCAGGCGACTCTGTGCTGGACCGCTCAGGCTGGTCATCAGCGTCCAGCTGGGCGGTGCGGAGGACACTTCCTGCTGATGTTCAGGATTATTACTCCAAGAGGGAGAGGGGGGGAGTAGGAGGCTGGAATCGATCCGAAGAGGAGCAACCTGCAGCAGGTAAAGTGCGATTTGTGGTGTTAGTTAAAATCCTAGACTGAGCCCACCTACGAATTGTCCCACTTAAAAATGCTTTAAATTTTGGATTTATTTTTATTTTTTTTAAATTGTCAACTCACAAGATACAATGCGAAGAACAAAAGCGTCATGCTCATACAAGAGAAGGCTAAGGAGTACGGCTGCAACGATTAATCGAATAGCTCAAATCGATTAAAAATGTCAAAGCAAAACTAATGTAACTGTAACTTATGTTACTTTGTATCGAAATAGGTTGGCATGGTGACTGCGAAACAGGAGGTGAGAGTTAAAATAATGTTCAAGTTTGGGATCATTTTATACTTAAATAAGGACGATTTAGTGCAATGTGTACCACAACTGCATGTCTACTGTAGAACAAAAAGTATGTCAACCCAAAGAGTAAAAAAATAATACAAAATCCCTGTACCGTGCAATGCACGTTATTGTTTAATAATGCAAAATCAATATTCGATTATTTGAGGGAATCGTCTGTAGAATACTTGACTAAAAATAGTTGATAGCTCCAGCCATAGGTAGGGGCCTTTTTGAGGATTTAAACTTGAGGAAGATGCTGTTGATGAGATCTTTTGACTGGTTTCAACGGTTCAAGATGTCAGTGTCATAACAATAGAGAAATGGCGTTGGACGTTGAAAATAATTTCTAAGCTGCGAACCCTCGTCCATGAAAAGGTGGAGAAGCTACTGAAAGTTTGGTCAAAGGGCGTAAAAAAAAATAATAATAATAATAAAAAAATAGCAGTGAAGGGAGAACCGTGTATTTCTGTAAATTATATTTTATAATGCTGTTACTGTTTTTATACAGTACAATCCTCTACAGCCCTATTTTTTTAACAAAAAACAATTTTAATGTTAGAAAATATATTTTTGCTTTTCGGGGGGGCTGGAATGTAGTAATTCGTTTCAATGTGGAAAGTTGATTTGAGCATGGTCACGAAACAAATTACTCGTGAATCAAGGTCCCACTGTATTCAAAATCAATATCCTGAATTAAAAATGCCCCCTAAAAGCCTCTTAACGTTTTATTTGTAGATCCCGCTAAGAGTGAGCCTGCACCTCCGACCATACCGGGCAACGCTCCGATGCCTGTGCTGACCGCGATGCCGCCTCCGCCGCCTCCTCACCTGAATGTCCTTCATCATCAGTTCCCCCTGCAGGGCCCCCGCGGCCCCATGCCAGTCAGCTTGCAACCCGCAGCGCCTTTCGCCATGCCCCCTCCTATCCCTGTGCACGTCCACCCTGCCGTGCCGCTGCTACAGGTGCCCGCTCTCGGCGCCCAGGCGCTGCCGCCACCTCCCCCGCCGCCCCCTCCCATGCAACAAGGGGGCCAGATGGCCACAGCTCAGCCTGATGGGCAAACAACACAGGTATGATGCATTTAAACGACGATGCATTAGACTGCGGTTGGAGCATCCAATTTTTTTTTGTGTGTGTGTAAAAAGGTAAATATAATTATTAATATTGACTGTTGAGAGGCTGAAATTCTAAGGATTTGGACAGTTAAATTCACGAGATCTCTAAAGGATTAATTTAAATAATTATCGATTGATTCGTTGTCAATTAATTGTTGCACCTCTACTATGGAAGAAATCAAATGGGCTGAAATCTAACTAGCTCCTTAATACATTCCCGAGTTATCGGATTCTATCAGACTCAGTATCGTCCGATACTCAAAATCAAGTGACTTGACTCGGGTGCAAAAAAAGGAGATCAGGACATCCGTAGTAATAGTAGTTTTTGATCATATATTACAATTTAGAGTGCAGAGAATATCCACTCCACATCTGTAGGGCTGGCAAAATGCAACTTTCGGACTGTGTAATTATTTTCAGTTTAGTCTGCACTCATTACTCTTCTCTTTGCTGGCTCATCTTGAAAAAATACTTATTTTATGAGTCTTGGACATTCCTGGTTACAAAACAAACAATATTTGCCGTTTGAAACTTCCATTGGAGAGAAAATCACTTGCGGCTCCTATTCTTTTTCATTTGGCGTTTTTTTTTCTTCGTCAGCTTAAGGAGCGAGTTCAAAATGACGCTAGTCAGATAGCGTTTTTTATGATATTAGAGCTTCTCGGGCCTACAAATTTTGCATGCAGGGAACACCCTGATTCGTTTCTATTCGCTGGTTTACCCTAGATGGGCGCTTACGGAAAACCGGGCCTGCTTCTCACTCCAACCAAAGTTGGCCAGCAAGCCGTCAGCCAGGTGCAGCCTTCATCGACGTCGCAGCCAGCTCAGCATCAAAAGGCTCAAGCTGACAGCTCCAAAAAAGAAAAGGTAACTTACGATCGCCCTTTTTCACGGTTATATTTGATGTGGATTTCTGTAATACAAATCCTGTTTTTGCTTAAGAAACAACAGATCCAAGAGAAAGCTGTAAATGAAGTGAAGGCGGCTATCAAACCTTATTACCAAAAGAAGGAAATCACAAAGGAGGAGTACAAGGAGATAGTCCGCAAAGCAGTAGAGAAGGTAGGCATTTTCAGATATTGCAACTCTTCTGTCAGCAAGCATATTAGATTTATATTATTTGTTGTTTTCTTTCCGCAGGTGTGTCACAGCAAGAGTGGCGAGGTGAACTCAAGTAAGGTGGCCATCCTGGTGAAGGCCTACGTAGACAAATATAAGCATGTGCGCAAAAAGTGAATTGGCACTTTGACATGGCGCAGCGCTGCCCTCACTGACCCATTGTGCAGCTCAAGTGCAATTTCCTCTAGCTGGAATTTAGCCTCCAGACCCAACTACAATGGAGAGCCATGATTTCTTTTTTTTTTTTTTATATCTACCTTTTAATGAACTATATGTTTTTTTTTCTATAGATTTTCATATTTTGTTAGAAAAAAAGAGACCCAATCAGAAGTTGTAATCCAAGAGCCCTTTATTTTGCATAGATCCTGACCTGCAGAGCTACTGTATGGGGAGCAGGGTGGTGAATTGGGGAGGGAGGGTGGGAGATTTGATACAAGAAAATGCAATGTCACATATGCTACTATTATCGAGAGAATCTTCTGGCTGATACAATGACATTTCACTTAATGGAATCCTGATTTCACAGCCTATTAAAATATGTTCTTTAAAAATATATATTCTATAATATTTCAGATGAAAGAATAGCCCTAACAATATGATTATAACTGGCGCCCTGATTGGTTGATGATGTGTCAGGATAGCCATTCGGCGGTGAGTCTGTAATATAAGACGCACGTCCTGGGAGGGGACGAATCAGGTTAAAAATAACCCCCATCTGAATGTGTAGTGAATGTCCATGCATTAAGCTGAATTGTGCAAAGTATCCAGAGAGTAGTGAAATAAAGTAGCTGCTTCCTGATTGGCTGTGGGTTTTACTTCCATTCCATAGAAATAGCCTTGTTCAGTGTTTCCCAACTTTAATTGAGCCAAGGCACATATTTTACATTTGAAAAATCTCAATGATGTCACAAAAAGTTTATACTATAGTGTATATTAATATGAATGGCAACAGGTGGATACACAGGTTAATTGTACCTTCTCCCATCTAGCGTAAGAGTCATTGTTCTGCCTTTCGTACATTCCTCGCATGGTTGGATGAAAAAAATGTGCATTATTTGTAGTCTCAAAATAATTTTTACGACTAATTAACACGGCACGTTGCAGTGGTGAGAAATTACTGGCCTAGTTCAGTAATAAGGCATTTATTTCAATTATACATTCTGGAATTATTTACAGTACTTGTCTACGAAGATAGTCTATGTTTACCACCAAGGGGCAGCATTGCACCAAAAACTCAAATAGTTGCGCCCACACAACGCAGCATTTATCTACTGGAGAAAATATTTTATCGATATCGGAAATTTTTAACATTGACGATGCTATGTATGCTCATTTTTAGTCTGGCTGATTTGTATGACAATACAAGATAGTAACACAGTATATTTTATAATGAACCTTAAATGTCTTTTATGGCGGCAGCTAGCTGATCAGCCACCAAAAGCCTTTCTGCAAATATTCATATTTTGTGACTCCATTCATGACCTTGATTATGGATTTTCATTTGATCAAGTTTAAAATTAAGAGTGAATTTAAGTTTGAATTTAATTGGACATTAATTACAGGATATACATGGTGTTTCATTGAAACAAGAATGTAACACTGGTGGGCAAAGCCCTCTTTACCCCCAAGCTCCGTAGATGGTTGACAGACTCTCCAACCAGGGGACTCAGAAAGGGGTACAAGGGGACTTTTACGTTCTCAGTGGCCTCGACATGAAACAGAATTTCCACAAAATTGACAGTAGGACATTTCAGTCAGTCTTGACAGATGAACAGTTGAAGCTTTGACTTTGCTGAGCAAATTAATTCCAAACTCCCCAGTTTTTGTTTTTTTGGGGGGATTTTTTAACAGCTCCAATGCATCATTAAAAAAAACAAAGTCCAAATGAAAAAAAACAAAACAGATATATACAGTTGAACTTGATATATGTACATATATATATACACATACAATATAATATAAATATAATAAAATAGTTTACATGAATTTTACGGTCTTCCATAAATAGATGTTCGACAACAACAGTTTGGTGTTGAGTTAGTGTTGGAAGCACAGTGTGCTGCCGTACGTGCACAAGACTTTTTCTTTTGGTATGTTTGCTTTTCAACGTGATGTGATTTTGTTTTTACATTTACAAGTTTTGACAGGCATTTCTATGACCACGACGTGGTCAAATTCAAAGCATTCTCCCAGGAAGAAAAAAAATATAATTTTTTTGGGCCGCGTCTCCTCAGACGCGTGCAAACTACTCCAACATCAGCAGTTTCCTAAACAGTACATTTTTTTTTTTTTTTTTTTTTTAAGAGTCCAGTGAGTTACTCTACAGCTCCCAGTGTTGGCGATAAAAAGGCAGGTTTTGTTGTTTTTTCCCATTATTTGTTTTTGTACAAGGAAAGGTCACAAATACTGGTTCGGCGGTGTCATAGGCCCTCATCCATATATGAAAACAAGTCTGGATTTTCCACCAATGTGCTGAACAATAAGTGCTTTTCAGTACAGTGTACAAATACGCTCTATGGGTATACGTTTGGCAAACAAAAAAACAGTTCTGAGCAAGATGAGCAAAGTCTGTTGCCTCTTGCGAATGTTTATTTGAGGTGGTTCGCACCGTTTTGTCAGCAGGACTTGTTGACGTGTGAGGTCACAGCCGCACTCATGCAAACAGAAAACCGTACCTGAGTGTCAGCTGCTTTTTTTTTTTTTTTTTCTTTTTTTTTTTTTTTTTTCTTTCTTTCTTTCTTTCTTCCAACTCTCCAGACGACCTTGACCTGTTTCGTATTGTTGCTTTGAGGCACCTTCAGTTTTTCAACTGTACCAGAACTACGAAAACAATAACATTAAGGGTAAAGACAAAGAAGTTATATGAAGGCCCCTAAAAAAAAAAAGCAGGGAAAAAATAATCACCATACTTGTGGTGTGGACAAAACAGCAAACTGTACAAGTTCGGGTGTACATTCTCTCGGAATGGCATAGTCTGTCTCTCAGGCAAAGCCAAGCATCAAGTCTTGTGTCTTCGTTTTAAAATTTGATCTTCATTAGTTTGGTGACCTCAATCCAGCGCCGACCCTTAGTGTCCGCCTGGGTGTTCCTTGGTGGCATTGTGGACCCAGTCGAGGATGATGAGGCTCATGCTGCCGATCATGACCACGAAGCCGCACAACAGGAAGGCAGTGGCCTGAGGGGGAGGCAGAGACAAAAAAATCCAGTTGAGCTTGTTTGCACTCGCTTAGCGTTGCGCAGCATGACAAGGAAGGGAGTTTTGCAAACCTACCCCGATCTTTTGCACAGATTTCATCGACTCCTTCTTGACCAGTTTGATGTAGAAAGCCGAGGGCAAGATGAAGATGAGCATTGCGGCAGCAGATGCACCTGTGTGAGCAAAGAGCCTGAGATTTAGGATTCAACGCTCCCAAGTAGAAATATTTCGTCATTGTACTGAAGTAGATATTTTTTTTTCAGGTACAGTGGATAAAAAGTCCACACACTTGTGTTGAAATGTTTTCTGCTATTAAAAAAATTAGACCAAGACAATTAAAAACCTTCCACCATTAATGACCAATAAACTTTACAACTCAACTCCTTTTCTGAAAGGGGATGTAAAAAAAATACAAAACTGTGGTTGCAGAAGTCTGCACACACTCTTACAACTTTGGATGTGGCTGTGTTCAGAATGAGCCAATCACATTCATACTCATTTTAAATTGGAGTTAGTCAGCACACACCTGGAACTATTTAAAGTGCCTTTGATTAACCCCAAATACGGTTCAGGGGTTCTAGTAGGCTTTTCTTGACATCTTTCTAACAGAAGCCTGAAGGTTTTGTTCTTACACTGACCGGTATTTGGAACTGTTCATAATTCCTTCCACTTTGATGAAGAAAAACAGCCCCAAAACATGATTCTACCACCATCATGCTTCATTGTCGGTAGGGCGATGAGCAGTGTTAGTGCCAAACATATTTGGGTATTATGAGCCAAAAGTTGAACCTTGTTTTTAAAACTTAGCAAAAACACACTTGAAATCTCCCAGACACGTAGTAAAAAGGGGTTATGGTCCAATAAAATCAAGGTTGAACTTTTTTTGGCTCGTTACTTCTTTCAACCTTCAGAGATGACATTTCAATGTAAATGGAAGTAGTAGAAGAGTGAAGTCAACCAAGCTTGAGTTCTTGATTGACTGAGATCATGGGGTCATATAAGGCACAACAAAACTCACCGATAAAGCCAAAGATGTCTCTAATCGTCGGGACGAAGATGACCAGGATGTTGGTGCTGGTTAGCAGGAGCACCGTGATGATGGTGTGGCGGATCCAACTGAACTTGGAGGCGCACAGGAACTGGTTGATGGAGGTACGGATCTGCAGGAAGACGAGGAATGTTCACAGGAGTCCGAAATGGGACAATTTGTTTCATTTCTTCTTTTCATTTTTTCCTTTCAATGACACTTACAGGGAAGAGCACCACGGGCACGGTCAGGGTGACAGCGGTGAGCACAGCGAGGCGGACGATGAGCAGGATCACGTCGAACTTGTAGACCTTGGAGTAAGTGTGCAACAGCTCGGACTCTACGTGCACTATGGGTGGAAAGAGAATGCAAAAGCAGAAGATTAATTACTATTGTCTTCGTGAGGGTCTAAGACACTTGTCATTAAGAATATTTTTAGAAAGAAAAACAAGTTTGAGAAGAGTGCATTGGAGGATGGATTATATTCCGCAACCTAACAATGCTCCCCCTTTGAGATAAGGGAGAGGTTGCTCTAATCATTTTAGATGGACAGATGTTCTGAAGGCTTAAATTGACAGTCTTCAAACAAAAGCATTTTGTGTGTTGTGTTGTCTTGTTTGAACAAGTTTTCTACATTTTGCTACCAAGAGGAAATGGACGCCATGTTTTGTTTTTGAAACCTGCGAAAATAATGTAATACTCTGTAGGTCAACATATGTGACGCAGTTAAACATTTAGAGCGGAATAAAGTGTCCAAATCTCAGCTCGGTGTTATCGAGAGCAAAGCTAAAACCCATCAACATTTTCTTTACATGAAAAAGGTGCAGTCTTTGTTTAATTTTGTTATTACAGTATACGGAAACTGCTCTACTGTGATTTCCATGTATCCAATTTCACTTGATTGGTCCAATAATGATTATTCATTCACTCCAAATCGTGTCACTACAAATGCATGTTCATTTATTTATGCCAGCGATGTATAGTGACAAGCAGAACAATGAAATTTTCTTCCAGTAGATAGCAGAAGGCGCAATTATTTGTGTGGTCAACCTGTCGCCATTAATATAACCGAGTAATAGCTTTGTTTTCTACTAACTCGGCCCAAATTCACACTGAGTAAGTACATTTGTGCGGAAGATCATGATTTCAGTATATATACTCATTTTTCTTTGGTGGTGTACCGTGTGATGTAAAATGCACGTGCCTTGGCTCAATCAAGGTTGGGAAACACTGCTCTCGTACATGCAGCGATAGCTCAGCTTTTAGTTCAAGGCACTTCTATCTTGTATAACCAACTTGAGTGCATTTGTAGGACCACTATCTTCCCCGCATTGAACGGGAACACAAATAATACTGTGGTATGTTGGCATCGCGTGGCCGTTTTCACATTGTTGCATAACTCTCACCCTGAGAATCTGGTTACACTGTCATTCTTGTTTTATTTCATTTGTAGTGACAAGGCTACTCCCCTTAAACTTTGGATATTTGACATTTGGGATGTTGACCTCTGTAAACTTATGCTGACATTAATTAACTTCCCGTTGGAAGCTCTTAGAAAAAAATATATATTTGGATGTACCTTCTCCTCTAGTTTCACCCAAAGGACTCATTATTATACTCGTATCTGCCAATTTCAACCATATTTCTAGCAGTCTTCTAACAATGACAAGCAGCCAAGCAAACGCACAGCTGAAACTACAAGTCCCAGAATGCATTGCGATAGCTGTACTGCAGTAGGTCGAATCTACGTTCGCGTTGGTCGGGAAGTCACTCGTTATCGCTCATGTCGCTAGTTTAAATCAAGTCGAAGAGGTAATTATGACACACGGAGTATTTACAAAGGGAATTCACAGTTATTTGTCATCGAAATTGTGTCCTGTGTACAAATTACTTATTTAGCTTATTACCTTAGCCCTGTCGACAGGGGCTTAGAAGGGTCAAAACACACCTTTGACACTTTTTATAGATATTTATGGTTGAAAAAATAATATTAAATTGGACATTAGTGAATAAAAATAATTTAATTTCGACTAGTCTTT
The DNA here is from genome assembly GCF_024500275.1 of Phycodurus eques. Lineage (NCBI taxonomy): Eukaryota > Metazoa > Chordata > Actinopteri > Syngnathiformes > Syngnathidae > Phycodurus > Phycodurus eques. Next base: position 6,706,024 of record NC_084546.1, on the reverse strand, counting down.
GCCTCTTTCAATTTCCAGTCGGAAACAGGTGTTTCTGTCATCATTTATTTTTACACAGCTGACTAATTAGGTTAAATGAGATTTGCCAAATTGGGAAAAGATGATATATGTTTGCAAACAGCATATTCCACCTTTCATTTCCCTAAAAATAGATCTTAAAAAAAAAGAAAAAGTAAACTTGTCCGAGTCCCCAAGACCTGAATTGCAATAAAAACAGCCCATAAGGCTTATGTAACTGTGTCAAATCAGATTTGTTATTTTACAGATTGAAGAAATGTGATCAATTTGTCCGTTCAAATCAAATTCAGTCTGGATTAGCTAATCTGCTGCCTGAACTCGTGTTCACCTCTTTGGAGCAACTCACCGTTGAAGGTCAGATATCCGAAGAGTGCCGCCAGGAGGTACATGACGAACATGGCCAGGAAGGACACGTTGGCAACTCCTTGCATCCTTCTCTGGGAACGGCTGTGCGGATGGGGAGGGAAAGGTCCATGTTTATAAAAAAAAAAAACTGATAGGAAAAAAGCGACCTGTATGGTCGGATAAGGGAGCAGCTGCGGTCTTTGGACCTATGTGAAAGAAACTTACTCTTTGAGCTCCTCGTACATGGGCAGGATTGCTGGGTGGCACACAAAGGCGAAGGTCAGGATGGGAACAGCGTAGACAGTCTTGGGAGGGGAGAAGAAAATGCACATTAAAAATTGCAATCTCTAAAATGTTATAAAATAGGTTGACTTGTCATTGTGTTTATTTATACCTGAGAGTTGAATACAAAGTATTTGGGCGTGCAGGCATCACTGTAGTCCACGGCGGTTGCATTGTTGGGAGATATGGTGGCGTTGTGGCCGTTACTGAATGTCTCGTTCTCGGCGTGGACATTGAAAGAAAGCGGGCATGGGATCTGGAATTTTTTGATGATCACCTGCAGGAACAAATCATCATTTTAAGTATGCGTAAAGACTCAATGCCAAGTTTTTAAATAATAATAATGCTTGTTTATTGGCTTTTCAGCTTGGAAACAGATGATGTGGTAAATGTGGAATGGGGACATGGTGCTTTTTCCACTCACCACAATGAGGAAGAACACCATGCAGAGGAGTGACAGGCCGCTGGTGTATCCAAGGTAACCTAATGAGGAGAAGAGCAGCATCTATTTAAAAGACTGTAGAATGCCCTCTTTAGTTTATTAGTTTGGTAATGCTTACCTAAGTTCCGAAGCAGTGATAGGGGCAGAATAATGAAGAGTGACACAAGCAGCACCAGGTAGTCTCCGTTTGTGTACCATTCACTGGAAAACATAACAGAAATTATACATTTGTCTCAATGTCCCACACTATCAATTGATTTCGATCAAACTATTGATTTTGATCAAACTAAGTTATTAACTGTACAATTATTGTGGCCGTAGTTTGTCGTGGTTGATAATTGCAGTGTGTCGTATTGTGTTTAATTTATTGAATTGAATCCAATCAGCATGTATCTCATTCAATTGTGCAAGTGTACCTCATTTTGTATTTTAACCTATTCAGCTGCCTGCTTCCCGTAGGTCTTAATAGTTACTTGTCAGTTAAACTTCCTGTGCATCATCCTGTAATTGTAATATTCAATGACTATACACAAGTACAGTCTGCTTTTTAATGGTCAGCTCATTTGAATTATGACTACGTACGTGCGTACATACATACATTACATACATTTACAGGGTGTATATCTCATCTCTCCTGGCTGTTTTAATAATAAATCAGATCTCAATCAGTGGTTCTTAAGCTGTAGTACCTCCTAAAAAAAATACTTAACTCCCAACGTAACGCATCGTGGCCAAAATTAAAATATAGTTGTGTAGTAGGCCTAAGCGTTCATTGAAAACATAAGTAAATGTACACTACCAGTCGAAAGTTGAAGGCACTTTTCCGTTCCATGGCGTTAGAAAGTGTTTGACTGGTGGTCTCTGTCTAATATTATTGTAAGCCACTAAAATTACGCACTTTGAACATTAACACTGCTCTTCAACATAGGAAACTAACGAAAGAATACATTTAAATAATGGTTCAATTAAATCTATTGCGCATAAAGTGGACTAAAAATTTTACCTTAATAAAAGTGTAAAAAGAGTTTTTAAAGATTGAGTGCAAATGCATTGTACCAAAAAGTTAAATACAACTGAATTGTACTGAGGCAACGATTCTTTTGCGTCCCATTAGAGGGAGCTACTAGTAGTACCGCACTTTGAGAGTCACTGCTCTAGATGTCTGCAAAAACGCCGCCGAAAATAGCAGATACAAAGATGCATTCAGAGTGGCCGCCATCCACTGCAGGAGGGATGCGAGGCAAGCTCGCGGCGAGTGAGTGAGCAAACCAATCCCACGCACGCACGCATGTACACACGCTTTTGTCTCCATGCGGCACCAGCTGCAGACGACTAAAAGGGTTCTTTGAAGGACGACTTGGAAAGACTCCATTCCCCCTGCCACTTAGCCATGTGCCTCCTCACCTCTAAGTGCACACACAATCTATCCTTTCACCTGTATATTACATCCCTATTACAGCTGTATGCATATGCAACTATTTCGTACGAATGGACGTAAAGCAGGATTTTGATTGTCCGTTAGATTTGAAATTAAAATACCTTCTGAGAAATGTACAGTTTTGATTCACACTGTATCAACGGCAGTGGTGTAGAAGTGCATTATTTGCCACTCTTTGTGGCGCTAGTAGTGTGAGTTGAGATTCTGAACTAAGGCATCACATTCATAAAAATATCCAAAAGTGTCAGTAAATAACAATATAGGTGCCTGCTGTTAAACTAAATCAATATAATATTTAAAAAACGCCTAATGAGGGGCCAATAGGTGTATGCTGTTGGCCCGTTCATTAGGCTTCATTAGAAAAAAGCATCACATATCTGACCCACAAAACTCAATTTTGTCTTTTACTGTGCGTTCCAACCAATGTGCCGAAACGATTAAATTTCACTCACAGGAATTGGTCCACTTTTTTTTTTTTCTTCAAATAATCATCAATGTATGCCAGCGACGTATGCTGACAGGCAGTATAATTAAATGTTCTTTCAACGGATGTTATAATTCACCACATTTTAACTCAAGATTGGGAAACACAGGTTCATTTGAATGATGTTAAAACCACATTTTTCCACGTGTGTATGGTTGCTGGTGCCAGACTTGATTTATCTGGTGGAAAACGTACTCACCCGTTACTTCCTGTAAAAGCCAGAATGACAATGGGAAGCTCGTACTTGACGATGAAGAGGTAGCTTGACATGGCTGAAATGACAAAAATAAAGCATATATTTTTATTAGTGTAACCTTCAAGGTAGAGGATCCCAGGACAAAATTAGCTTGCACAAATATTTGCCGCGTGGTTCGCTTGTTCCGTGGAATTGGAACTGCTTGCAGAGTGACTCAAGTGATTACTGGAAGCTGCCCCCCTTTTCTCCACTCCCTTTTCCTTTACACAATCAAGAGACTGAGTGGTTGTGCCATAACGCTGACCTCCGATGTTCTGCATGGTGATGGAGCAGGAAGCGGCCAGTTTTCCGGGCATCCCGAAGGCTTTGTAGCCCAGCTGCTCGTACACCAGCGCACCTGGAACCGGGATCATCAGGCGTCAGGTTAAACTGCTGTCAAGATGCAATGTTTGGATTGTGAACTGTGGACCCACCTCCTTCATTGGCTGTCTTCAGCAGCAAATGCACAGAATATAAGGAGAAGATGGCGACGGCCACAAGGAGGATCCTGTAAAAATAGAGGGATATTTAGTATGTTTAGGTAAAAATGGGGTTTATACGAGTGGATAAATCCACTTTTTTATCCGTTGCATGACTTCATTGATTAGCTGCGTGTGCTTGTTCTCTTTATTTCGACTTGTGCGTCAGCGCAGACTTTGAGGAGAGAGTGAGTCACATTCGTGGCATGAAGTCGCATCGCAAAGGTTTTCCTCTTAGGACTCTTCATATGCACTGGGGGTATTATTAGAATATGGAAATTAATCTGCAGTACACTTGAGAGGCAGAGCTTTTTACTGGCATGTGACCATCCTCTTCTCTGACAGTGGTCGATTTTAGATTGTGTATTTGTACATAGGGGTGGTAAATTTCCGTTGCAGTTCCATGGGAATTTAAGATGGGAAATCTGGGAAAATATTCCAACTTGGACATCCATGCAAAATAGATAGCGCTCCTTGCCCACATGTGAAGGTGTTACAGCACCTTAATTGCTCTTTTTGACCCCACTTCACGAAAGTGGCAGCATATCCAAAGCTCGCTCGTACCTAAAATTTTGGCTCACAACACGAAGCGCAGAATCGACCAAGCGACGGCTCGTAAATCGGAAAACCTGTAATTCCGTTCATTTGTAAATCATGGTACCACTGTACCTGCAAAACTCAGGCTGTTTGAGGCAGGATTATACGATAAGAGTGATTCTCGACGTGTCGTACTTGTACCATTGGTGGAACTCGGGCTCCCTCTAAGTGGTTCACAAAAAAACTAAATAAATAGATCACTGCCTCAGTTCAGTTGTATTTAACTTGAGTATTTCCACTTAATCTTTAAGAACTCTTTGTTTTTAAACTTTTATTTGGGTACAATTTTGATTTAACTTATGTGTAATGCTGTCCATTTTCATGAAATCATTTGAGCACGGTACAGTTTTTTACTCACATATATTTATGCACAGTGTTGATGTTCCAACTAAAATTCCCAGAATTTTGCGATCCTATTCATACACCTAATGTTGTACCGTACGTGCACTTTATCCTATTATCCACTTTTTGTAATCCCTGCCCTGTACGGGAACACGCCCTGATAGATAGCGGCCTTTACTCCCATCCATTCACTCAGCACACTGGTGGAAAAGCAACTGCAGTACACTGGGCGCCTACGAAAACTGCGCTATGAAAAAGTAAGCCACGTCAAGTGGGTATTTGCGTACTTTTGATGACAAAGAAAGTCCAGAAAGGTCATATACTTACACAAATAGTGCAATGCCAGTGTTGGCCATGGCGTAGGACAGCCCCAAGATTCCACTACCCATGATGGCGTTGCCCAGATTGAAGACAGACATGCCAAAGGAGGCATTGCCTTGGTGCTGTGGAAGGGGAAAAAAAACCTCCTCAAATTAGGAAAAACAAAAGTGGATTGTTTGCTTTGAACATTTAAAGGGCAGAAACGGGTCTTACATATTCTGTCTCATAGTTCTTCTTCCCTGGGTTTTTGTCCGGGAGGAAGTTTTCACTCTCCGGATCCATGTCTGCATATTGCCTTTACAGGGAAAAAAATACATTCAGATTTTTGCTTAATTTACGTAGATGCTTGGATTGTATTAATTTTTTTGTTTGGAAGACTTCCTCACTCATTCAGTGGGACCTTCCTCGGACAATCTGGGTAGTTGTAGTCGTTGCTGTTGGTGCTGCTGTTATCGTCTTCACGAGACAAACGGCTCATCTCGGTTTGTTTCATGCTGCAAGGGAAGAAATGACTCATTTGATTCCAATCATGAACACCTCAACAGGCCTGGGAATAATCAATATTATAGTGTGCGAGCTCAATGCTGGGTCATTTGACTTATTGGTGAAGGGAGGGGAGAGAAAGAAGAGTGAGGAGGAGGGGGGGGGGGGATTTGGGGAGGGAAGGGGGGGGGGGGTTGACGCACCGGCAGTGGAAAAATACCAGACCGGCTCTGAGTCCTCCCTACATCACCTCAGCCCCTCTACAGACGCTTAATGACAAAAAGCCGCAGTGTCGATTTTCCACAAAATTATTTAAAAGCATAAAAGAACATAACGGGGCATGTCTACGCCTTTGCAGCACATCATTAGGACTCAAATTACAATGTGGTGACTAAACCTTTAAGGTTAATTGCCATCTTCAAAATCGGACATCTTGTATATTTAGTTCATAAAGTACACATATGCGGATCCCACCCAAGTAGGCCATAAATTGTGTGCCCAGATCTTTTTAATCACATTATGTGTCATGACCGGCTCCAGTGGAAACAATGGCACGTGTTGTCCGTTTATGGGCATGGCGCTCATGTCTTTTTTTCCACCCACTTAAACCCTGATGCAACATCGCACTCCGATTAGACCTCTTTTCCTCAACATGCCACACGTCATGTATCATATCATGTGTATTAAGTCACATCTGCAGCATTTGTCATCATTTTAACACCGCAACATCAATGACAAGACGTCTTTATTTATTCATTTCTTCTGAGACTGACCCAAGAAGACATAAGAGGGATTCAAATGGAAATAGTCCCATTTTTCCTCACTGGTTTAATTCTAAATCGCATAAGAAGACACCCCAAAATCCATCAATAATAATGATAGAGCAACAACATCAATTAATGAGTTAATTATAAAAAAAAATGTATATGTATATTTTAAACCCTTGTCTTCATACATCTGGGTTTTCTTCCTGTTAAGAGCATGACATGCTGGCATTCTTACCTTTTGAGAAGATGTGGCTGGATACCTGTAAAATCCCTTCAAAAAATCAGGTGGATTTGATTCGTATGATCACACACAAAAAAAAGACTCCAAGAACTGACTGATCCTTGTAAATACAATGTTAATTAAAAAAGAGGATGTTTGTTTATTGCCAGACACAAATTAAACAAATCAAAGAGCAAAGTTTGAAAAACGGAGGTTTTTCTCAGGTCAAACTGAGACCAAATTACCCCAAAATACAATTTGCACAGAAATGGACGAGTATTCTGCTACAGTGAGGGATGTGTACTCACCCTTTATAAAGCATTGCATCAGCCTTGGCATGGGGGAGGAGGTGGGGGTTGTGAAGAGTGAGAGAGGAGGAGTGAGTTTGCACTTGGAAGGGGGAGGGGCGGTGAGTGGATGGGAGAAGGCATTTTACACACAGCCAGTGACGTAGGGTCTGTATACAAACACAACACACTGTGACCTGGAGACACTCCCCTTTTGGTAACAGGCAGGAATGCTGTAGGGCACTATTGCACCATGGTATTCACGTGTCTAAATCATGGGAAAAAGAAAATCATCATGCTGGTGAATTAGAACGGGGGTGCGCAAAATTTTGGGGGAGTTTCATTTGAAACGCTATCAAAGGTGAAGTAGTGACGGCCCATATTTGTCAGTATCTTAAGCATTCTCTTACAAATTGGATGATTATCTCTGCATTTAGATGCTGAAATTATTGCCAAGAAAATATCTCTCGGTGGAACTGGAAAAAAAAAAAAAAAAAAAAAAAAAAAGAATTAGGTTACATTCTCCCTGCACATAGATCAGCCCAGTATTAAAGGTAGAGCGTGACCCCAGAGGCCGGGGTGCCTGTCGGTCCACGTTAGGGCCGTGAGAGTGGAGCTTCAAAGCAAACCTCCCAGTCAGAAGGGGATTACGCGCAGACGCTGTCATGTGACGACGGTCATCCTGATCCTCATTCACACACTCTCTTCTTCACTTCTTGAGGCTCAGGTGCTTGGAAAGCTTCCACAGCTCTGGTTTCTAGTTTATTATTAATGCGAGAAAAGACTGTAACGTTGGTTAAATTATTAACTGGCATTTCCTCCGACAAAGGTGACTCATACTAAAAATACTACTCCATGGACAATAATGGTCATAAAAATGTGAGACCGTGGTGCCTTGAGATATAAGTGACCCGACTTCTAGGTTTTTTGAGATAGGAGTTGTCGGTCGAGCAATTTGCACAGATATTGTCTCTCCCAGTCGAAGTTTACTGTCAAACGAAACATAAAACAAATAATTACATGGTGTGTATTTAAAACAGCCACACAACATTCCCTTGTGCTAGCTTAATGCTAACTCACGGTGCAAAACGCCACAGACAGCCTAACGAATAGTCGCTGTGTAATTACGAGTGATGCACCGTGAATCAACATTCTTGGCCAAAACTGATGAGGAAACCAAGACCAGAAACCAAAACACCGAAATAAATGATAATGCTAATTATTAGTACAATTGCATTTATGGTTATGACTGTATACTACTAACTTCATGAAATAGCCTATCCTATCATCAAGTTTATTTTCATATCAGTCAATATCAATATATATCACAATATAAAAGAAATCACTTATTTCTTATGTAAAATGTTGTCTGTTACTGTTAACCTTTTGATTTATTTTCTGTTAAAAGTTGAACATAACATGGAACATTGTACAACAGTGTAAGACAAGTCAAACGTATAGATATTCATAAACGTGTAATCTGACCATGCAAAAGTTTTCCAGTTCCAATTTACGCTCAGGGAACTGGTAACGAGGGTCCATTAATTTAATCATCCACCTGAATCCCTCATTTTGAACTGTGCTTACTGGTTGGATGTCTTTTGCTGTACAGTTGATTTGTTCTTTTCAGATTGGGGCAACTGTGTGTCTGGGGGGGGGGGGGGGGGGGGGGGTTACACGACGACGTTTTTGACAATAAGGGCCCGTGTGCGGAGTTATTTTGGTGTTGTAAAGTCTCACAAGAAACAGATAAGTTTCCCATGGCTGCAGCTGAAGGCTACAAACATTAGCGCCGGCTGTGTCTCGCTGCTAATGTACCGTGTGTTAGGGGGGAAATGGAAACAAATAGAATTCAGAAATGTTTTTGGGGGGCTTTTTGAGTTTGGACCACTTGAAACTTGAAAAATAAAGGATTTTTCTCCTAATTACGCTGACTTTTTTGTACAAAATCCTACTTACGTCTCTGCAATTTACTATTCTGCAACTGTAACCCCTGCTACCTGCACTGTCACGCCATCGCTTTGTACTACATGTCTCTTTTATTACTCCACCTGCCAGTGCCATCCTTTTACCAAACCGCCTTTTCACTGGCACCGCTACCACCATCGCATCAGGTTAATTTTTTAAGCAGTATCACTCGAGGCCGTGCTATATATTCTCCGATAATAATCCATGCAAATGTGAAAACTTTTGTCTCTACTTTTACCAATGTATTTATTGTTTTCTAAACGTATTAGGTCTTTTTCCGCAGACACACTGCACAATTTTTTTCTGTACATGCAGAACTGTTCTACATACTGTATGTGTAACCAAACTGTTCACAGTAGAGAACAGAACAACTGTGCTATGATCCCAAAGAAGGATTTTGAAACGATAATGCAATGTCCTATGACAGCAGTAATGACAGCATTACGTACTGAATGTTGTTACAGAAACCGCAACCAAAGAGGAAAGTTTTCTTCCTCTCGTCGAGTAGTAATGGTAAAGGATAGTAAACCTGTATTAATTATTTACACGTTTTTTTGTGCCCCTTTTTTAAGTTGCACATAATATGGTAATGAAAAGCCAGTTGACAAAGCACACACACACAAGCAAACACAAGAGTATCCACAACCACAATTCTCTCCCTCCCAACTATTCTTGGTTCTATTTTATAACCCACAAATTTGTATGTTTTGGCTGTGTACGGGCCTTTGTTAGGGACTTTATCTCCTCTACCCAGTAGACCTAAGTCGGATCAAGAAAAGTGGAGCAGGGCTCAGGCCACTTGGTACCGGTAACCTCTCACCCACATACAGGATCAATCCGCACTATTAGAATCGGAACCTGCATGAATTGGGATATATTTATTGATCCACTGTGCTGGGGAGGGGAAATAACAAGCGTGGATTCAAAGCAGAAAAATTGAGTCTCCCGCCTGTTAAGATTTGACAACTGCCTTTTTTGACAACTCCGCTGTTCCGTTTTTGACTGATCCCTTGCGAGCAATACGGGTCACCAGAAGTGCTGCGTCTGCACGCTCCAGCTAATAACGTTGACGTACTCTCCCTGGGAAGTTTATTAAATAGCAAGACTTTTAGCGAAATGTCGCGTGGATGCGAATGACTGCGCAGAAACCACGGCGGGTTGAAGGAATGCCTTCGACTGCCAGTGCACAACAATGTGGCTCAACTGACTTGTATGGGTGTGCCCGTGGCTTTGCATAGTCACTCAGCTTCAGAAAGGAAACAAACTGGGACAAGAAAAAATAGTTTCGTGCAGTCGCGGTTTAAGTCTAAACATACGTCCAAGCTATCAACATTTGCTGAACGATAATAACTAACATTCCCATATACTAACGTGACGATGCATTGGCAGCCAAGATAAAGCACTATTACTCTATGAGTCTGTTATCAGTCTCTGAACTAGACTTTCTGTGATGTTTTTGTGAGAGGAATGTAAGTGATGAGTGCAATAATGAACTGCCTCCTAAATGTCGAAATTGGAACTAAAACTGGATTTCTTGAGTATTCATCTGAAAGATACCGTATGCCTTTTCTGTAATTATTTCTGCACAGAACTTAAAAACAAAAATTCTCAGGCTGCTGTCTTGGTGAAGGCAGACATTTTGATCGCTTTCTCCGATTGGCGCGCTTCAAAAGGTGCCTAACAATGTGGCTACAGAGGGTATGTTCACTTTAATATGTTGAATCCAATCCAATTGAATCACTTCCTTAGCTACAAAATTATCTTGCACAGCTGCACTGACCAGGTACTTTGTAGAACATCATATCTGTCTCCCACTAAGCCCCCCCCCCCGCCCCCCCATGCTGCAATTGCACAGATCACTTTAACACACCCACCCCTCCAACCACCTCCAGCAAACCGACCCAGACTGCAATACATTCTCCTTCGAGCACAAGACGAGGGATTTTCTTGCTCTTCAACCTTCGTCACCCTGCCCCAACTGTGCGCTTTCTTGGAACACTGCACCTCCATTGAGGATTTTCGTTACAATATAGACAGCGGAGGTCTCATGATCTCCTGGCTTTATTCGAAAAATAGAGGTTGCTGGGTTTGTATCGGCACAAGGTGTGGGCTAAAATGTGTGGAAAGGTACATTAAGTACAGCTTGAGATAGGAGAAACACAATGGCATATGAGTGAGATGAAATCATGAAAATCCACATTTTGAGCCTGGCCCATTCAGATCTATAAATGTAAATGCTGCTTGAATAATTGTACTCCTTTATCACTACATTCTGTTTTTTGCCCATATGTTTCACCATATTGTGTCTGTGTGCGTCGGTTTTTATGCTCTACATCTGGCCACAGGAACACGCCTGCCGTTTTTTCCACGAGGGACACAAAGGAGACTGGTGGGCATCAGACTGTAAAGCAAACAAGTCACCATAGTGGAAGTAGGTTATCTTTTGGAAACCTTGTCACGTCCCACATCCCTCCCCTCATGCACGTACGCACACACTCACACGGGTGCTGGGATGATCCTGATCGGATGTGAATCCCACGGTCGCTACGTAAACTTTTGTTAACGCAACAAGCCCGTGTAACTTAGGTGAGAAAGCCCATGGAGTTAAACAAGCATCAGAGGATTATCTGCCGTGTTTTGACCCATCTTTGAGTAAATGGACTTGTCCACGGATATCGTGACTATCTGTATGTCTAAAGCAGTGGTTCCCAACCTTATTTTGCTCCCTATTGTACGTGAGAAAATAATTACTATACAATACAAAGCTTATACTGTGTACTGAAAGTAAAGCACAGCGTCTTGTGTGGGTTGACGTGTTTACATGGTATATGCATCATGCTACGTTTTACATTTTAAAACTAAATTGCACGTCTGTGAAACCAGTTAAAAATAAATGTCTCCTCCTTGTACATGGAAAGAGAGCTTCAACATTTAAACCAGCGCCCTCCGACCAAATGATGTCTCACTGTGGCGCCCTTTCTACATGTTATTAAATTAAGCTTGCCCTGTGTCCAAATGTGCCACAGCATCTCTTGATGTGTGGGCATTACCTTAGTAATCCTCTTAGTGGTGGGAAAGTGGTTTAGCGGGCGCATTCTTTATGACAGGAGCACAAATTGGAGGGGGGGGGGGAGGAATAGCGTTAGCTTTAGGGGCCCCAGCGGGGTAAAGGAGGCTGCCCGTCTCGCTTTCCAAAAACTTTTCACCCGGGATGGCCCCGGAGCCGCCCTGCGAACCTGCTGACTCCCCGCTCTCCTCTATCATGGAGCTTTTTGATACAGTGAAGCCCAGACAAAAAGGAGGGAGAACTGTGTCAGAGTTCACATTGTAACGAAGATTATTTATCGCTTTCATTGCATTATTTGTGCACAGTGTTTTGCGTTTCTAAATTACACCTTTCTTTTAAGGTAAGTTACAGTTTTGTTCCATTTTCATGCACGTAATGCACACATCGACCGCAATTTTAGGTACACTCGCTGTATCCTGTATCAAAAATGCCTTTACCAATATAAAGTGCTCAGCATTGATTACAATGTCATTAAATTGAATAACTACCTGTACATCTGCCTCCACCAAGAAGGTTATGTGTGGTGTTTATTTTTTAGTGAGCAGGATTACATTCAAAAAACACTTAACTGAAAGAAGAACCCATTACATTTTGGAGTGGATCCAGGATATTACCGAGAGGTGTTTCTGTTAAAATAAAAATACCACTGCAAACTAAACCTAAAGTAATAAACATGAAGTGAAATGCATACTTCTCTGACAGTGTCAATCAATAAGCATTAACTATAGCAGTCAGTGTTAGTACGAAACCTTCAGGCCTCAGCTCGCAGGCAAAAAAAAACAAAAAAAAAAAGGAACGTCAGGAACTTCCTACTAGAACAGCTGAACTTCGTTCGCAGTTCATGAGAGGCACTTTAAATGGTGGCAGGTGCGTGCTGACTGAGTTTGAATGTTTGGTTAATTCTGAACACAGCCACATACCAAGTCATAAAATCCATCCATTCTCCACACCGCGTATCCTGGTTGGGGTCGCGGGGTTCTGGAGCCTATCCCAGCTGACTTCGGGCGAAAGGCAGACTACACCCTGAACTGGTCGCCGGTCAGTCGCAGGGCACGTATAGACACGGACAACCATTCGCACGCACATTCACACGGTCACTGACTGGGAACCGAAGCCACGCTTGCCTGCACCAAAGTCAGGCGAATGTACCAACCACTACACCGTCGGTGACTCAGTCATAAGATGTTCGATAAAATATATATTTTTTTTCAATTGAGTTGCACATATTATAGGTCACATTAACGGTGGGAAAGGTTCTGAAACCTGACATTTCAACAGGGGTGTGGAGACCTTTTATATCCACTGTATATGCAGATCTTTGGACGAATTGGCTCCATAAAGAGATGAGAGGTCAGCTCATCTCAGTTTCATGGCTCCAGCTGCTCAGCACAAATACGGCCGGTGCTGGGAGCATTTCGAATTCAGACATTGCGTTGGGGTAATTCGGTTTCCAGGGCAGGGTAACGTAAGGAGACGGCTGTGGCACTGGAATTGCAGTGCTGGAGTGGCCAAGAGGATTCAGACACACACACACATTCACTCTCGCTCACTCAACACACACTACTTAAAGACAACGCTACTCGTGACTTATCAGCCTTCATTTAGCCTCCAGCCCTTGTTGTATCTGATGTAGGAGCTTCTCATCCCTTCCCTGTACTTATTATTTTTTGCCATGTCATGCACGTCTCTCATACAAACATGCAGGGTAATATTGACAGAGCATCGTTTCACTTACGTACCAGTGACAATGCATCACTTTTAGGCTTGCACGTTGGTCGCTACATTTTGACCACTTTCACAATCTAATGAGATATGATACAAGAGCTGTATATAAAGTCTGCTTTTTTGTTCTAACAGCATAAATCCAAAGTAAACTTAACACCTTTGTAAAGGCATTAGTACACCTCATGAGATTGTATATGCAGTCATTGTGATGATCAGTGTAGTTTACCTGATCATGTAAAAAAAAAAAAAGTGCTGTTCTAGTGTGATGCATTAGTTTGACCACAAAAAAGAATGCATTTTTTGTCATGGTGACAACATGAGGAATACTCGCGATGACCATCAGATATAGTCACATATTTGTTCTTTGAACAGATATGCGTCCCAATACCAGGCGGAGTCTCATCGACCCGCGATATTGTCTGAGTTCCTGTCCCCCCTCATCTTGTCTCTCCTTTTCTCAGTATGTAGTAATACCCCAACACAGGAATTCTTTGGTTCTGACAGGTTCCTGCTGGTGGAAAGAGGCGGCGCCTTCGTGAAAAGCCAGGCGTCACGACCAGTAAGGTGAATACAAGAAGCACCCAAAATACATTTAGAATTTGCCTTGTTGTCCATTTAAAAATGACGTTCTTCCTGTGTGAGTTTTGGAGTATGACTCTTTAACTGACCATATACAGTATAGATAATAGCCGACAGTACATCTAATTACCAGTAGCATACAGTGGATATAATAAAAAGTCTAAACCCCTGTTCAAATGGCAGAGTTTTGTGGTATAAAAAGGACCAGAACCCATTTTACCACATTTCTTTGGGAGATTTTGTTCTGTTCAAAAGAAACCAAGATTTAACTTTCCAGCCCATTATTCCAACTATTTATCAAGTGATGACACAACTTTGTTTCGGATCTGGATAGATGCTCTGTACCCAATTTTGTAACTGGGAGACACATGTAGCCTTCATGTTTCCGCAATACTGTAGTTTTTTACAGCAGCTCGTGAATGAACAAAGATACACCATCACGTGAGTAAATGCGCTCAAGCTAGCAGTCTGAAGTTTCTCTGCATGGAAGCTATATTCGTCACAGAAGTCGTCAGGCAGTTGTCTATACATTATGAAACAAGTCTACCACTCACACGCATCTCACAGAGAGATAAATGTCATGTGCAAACCTATTTTCTTTCCACATAACTGACAAAAGGACAAGATTAGATTTGAATGCTGGCATGTCGAGATGAACAAATGGCCAACGAGGTTGCGGTGGGGAAAAAAATGTTTCACAACAAGTGTTTGTAACTTAATGTTACACTTCAAGGAGGAAAAAGGAAACTTTGAACCTTTTTGGTGCAACACCTGATGAACAAAATGAGACGAATGGACAGTTACTCAATTCTCATTCATAATATTTGTGTTTTCAGCGGGCATAGTGTTCTGACATTATCAGCGTAGTCAGCATTGTTATCTTTATCGTTGACAATGTTTCCGATATTATCACAGTGTTTTGCGCAACATTACATCAAACAGACTGTACATTAGATTCTATACGTACACCCATAAAATTATAGTATAAGGTACAGCAAGTAGTGTCTTGTGGACTACTATTATTGACACAATATAAATATTACTATATACTATATGTGCCAAATAGCATCCAAATAATTTCGAATGGTCTCTTTTTTTGGGAATAATGTACTCCCCATATTTTAATGATTTAGGCCAGGGGGTCGGTAACATTAAATACTCAAAGCGCCAGTTGGAAAAAAACAAACAAAACAAAAAAAAAACACCCGGAGCCACGAAGCCCTAAAGTGAGAATAAAACTGCAAATATAATTTTTTTTCTTTACCTGTTTATATTAAAAAGCCCCGTAGTGTATTGTATTTATGAAATCAATGAACTACTACAGAACACATTTTATTTCTGCATGTAACAAAAAACTCTGAAAGTAGACATTTGGTTGAAGCAGGACTTTCAAATCAAATAGTTGTCTATTTGAGTCCTTCTCGTATTCATGAAGTTAAAGCCAAACTTAAATCACCTACCTGCAGCGAAGCAAAAATGCCGTCTGCTTCGGCGTTCAGTCATCATTTTATAGTGATAGTGAACTGTAACCAAGGGCATCGACTTCCTTACAGGAACATGTCTTTTCAGATCAATACATGTATGTAAACTAAAAGCAAACTGACCCTTGTAAGCATAGAACGTTACTGCAATTACACCTGCACGCTCTCATGAGGCGCCGCTCAATCCCACGACCCCAATAATACACATTGTTACTCTCAAAATTAAACATTATTATCGTTTAAATGTTTGTGCCGTCTTCATTCTTATCGCTCACTGGATTATCCTGAGCCTGTGGTTTGACTGAACCTTTGATGATTTGATGATCACCCTCAGCGGCCCTTGCTTGGTTCGTGATTCAGTCACTGCGGCGCGTCCGCCCGTCTGGGAAATCGATTGCCGAACATCAGCGCTGCGTTGCATATTTGATAGTTGTAATTATTTGATGCAGAGCCACTCATTGCATTTTTTTCTATGACATTATGTCGCGCACCCTCCCCAGCTGCCTAGAGGGAGTAAACACAGTTAGATTGATCCGTCACATCCGGACATGGCTAAACTTATAATGCCTGAACCTGCAGTTCTGGAAAATTACTCTCTGACCGTGCAGACACATCATCGTTTGTTTTATATGCCAGTGTTGCAGGCATTCGGCCCACAAGTGAGACAGCACATTTTGACTGATTGGCTTCAAGTGTGCACGCTAATCGGCGCCTCTTACATACACGCACCGGAGACACTGAGGTTCCGCTGGACACTGATGCTGGAGTTATGCAATTCCCATACAGATACCAAGACAGTTTTTCATCCAAGGATGGATGTACACCGTCACAATCCCACTCAAATTCCATTGGACACTGATTTTATTATATAACAATTTTATTCCCATACTGACATCAAAACTATATGAACAGTCCCACCTCAGTGGCAACTACGCGAGTTGCTCAAGTAGCAAGATAACGGCCAATGAAAGCATACATGCATCATTTGGAAAAAAAACAAATAAGATGCTTTTTTGAAAAAACTTATACGAAATTCAGGCTCATCTTTTAAAATATTCAATAATTACGGTTTATGTTTTTCATCCAGGATAGCTGCAATGCACAAAGGAACCACATTTGGTAACTCGAAATGGACCCAACGTACCTCAGAAAATGAAATTAATGATGATAATAAAACAGAAGGAAGTAAACAGCCAAGTTTTTATATAACCCCTTGTAATATAAACTAATGTAATATTTACATAAATATGAAGACTAAATGTGTAAAAGTTGTATTACAGTTGGGAATGCGCATTCAAGGACACCACCAGCAGAGTTAAATACAATATGCATAAGTTTTTTTATTTCATAAAAAAAGTCTTTGTTTTTCTTCCCTATTCTGACTTTATTGCAGCATGGCGCGAATGCACTGAGAATTGTGGCTCACTTTCTAGGAACCGCATCTGACATCCTTTTGAAAGCGGCCTGACCCACATAAACTCAAGCATTACAGAAGTGGATTGTTCTGCTTTCCAGAAGCTCAAGAATGCGTTACACAGTCTTGTAGACCCCAACAACTCTGACAGATCTCCGCCGACTCCCAGACATTCATTTCAACACCATGCGGGCTGATATGAGTCTGTTTTTTTTTTTAACATGGAATTTCCAATCCATCCATATGGTGTTTTTCAAGCAGATCATTTCAAAGATTAAATGTGCAGTGATATCACTATTACAACAATTCCATTTTTTTTTAATTAAATAAATAGCTTCATGTCCTTCTTTCTCTTGTCGGCTGTCATTAAATTGCGTAACTAATGTCAGCCTTAAAATTGACGTTGACGTGGCCTTTGTTGAGCGATAGCTGAACAATATTTGTGGAGGTGGCAGTTTGTTTTCAAACGTTTCTTTTAATATGTTTATCTGCGCTGTCTCACTGTGACGACCAGCGACCTTGCTGTTATGCAACTCTGCAGCACTCAGCATGTTCTGCTTCGTGTCTTTGGTTTCCCGAATCACCATCACCTTGTGTAGAAACATTATCATAAAGCGCTTAACCAGCTAGCCACACGGCAACTTGGGGGGGGGGGGCAGAACACAAACTACTCATCAACTCAGCATATAAACAAGCCTTTTGTCAGATCAGAAAAAAAAGCTCATTAATGCCTTTATTAAGGCATTAATGAGCTTCAGCTCATACGCAATGAGCTGAAGCTCATATAAATGCTAAAAGCAAAAAAATAAATGAACAATGGCTTGATGATTATCCAAAACACGAACTGTATGACAAAAGAAACGCATAAACATGTCATGACATGTCTGACAAAATATGAAAGAAATATGTTATATAATTACATAAATCTCGTGTTAGTGAGGGTTTTTTTTTTTTTTTTTTTTTTTTTTTTGGGATCAACAAATATTGGGTGTTTGTGTTTCGCCGCACTGATCGACAAGTGTAATAAAGATGGATTTCAGATTGTAATCTAAATGTATATTATTTCCAAAGAGTTGAGTCTCGTATGCAGTCACTGGCCACAACTTTAGGTGCAACTACAACCACATGCATTTGTAAACGGATACATTACGATTTGTCAAAAATGAGCAGAATTGTGATGCAGAACTTGGCATTGGAAGCAAAAGAGGGAAATGCACTATCGTCCACACCGATGCCTGTCCGATCGACTTGATGGAGTCACCTTGGGGATACGTCGCTTTAGCAACACCATCCAAAACACATAGGGGCCAACAGCTGTGTAAACATGAATTCAGGATACTGTATTATTGCTGTTGACTCTGAAGCCAGACAGGAACACATTTATATGAAGATTTTGTTATGAATTCCACACTGACCTTTTTTTGTCTGACCCCACTTGTACAATAATGGACACGCATACTTCTTCCTGGCTGTGATTGTTTGTTTTATGAAAATAACTCTGGTAATCCTTTTTAGATGACAGTTTAAATCCCAATTCTACATTTAGGAATTTCCAAATATGTTCTTTTTGACTGGAGTACGGTCTTTTGTCGGGCCACTCATGCAACCGTTGATTTGCTTGCATCGGCCTCTCGTGAAATTCTGGCACGTTACACACTTTATTACACATACAGTTTGGACCTCACAGTAGAAGTAAAAGTGTTATCAATGCTACAAAACAGCAGATCTTATTTGACTTGTCTGTGTCATAGAAACAAAGTATTGGCAATTAGTCTAGCTCTGTGCACTGTCTCAATGAGTCCTACTTTGCCAGTCTTAGGAAATGGTCGCTCATTTTCTACTGGGGATTTATCATCCTGGAGCATTTCCTTGCAAAATGATCATGTCCGTCAAGAGTTCACTTCGCTCAGAACAGTGCGTTCCAAGAGCGACGAATACCAGGATAACAATTGTCATTTAAAAGAAAGTACACGAGTCACACTCACACATATTGTTCACCTCTTTCGGTTTTGTCTTCGAAACATCGAATAACATGAAAAGCAATAGCGAACAGTAGTCAGTTCTAGAAAAGCAGCAAAAGGTAACCTTTATAGGTCAAGAGCCACGTCTCGCAGCAGAATCATTTTCCCTGGCCAATCACCATTGAAAATAACAACGCAATTTATAATTAAATACAACAAAAGAAAACAATAATATGTGTATCGTTTTAAAGAAATAGAATAAGGGAAAGTTATATTATCCCTTTGCTGATATCAAATCAAATAAACATTTCTGATTATTCTACCAGACATACAACAGTTATGCAGGCAGGATGAAATTACTCATTCTCGCGATGCTCATTGGAACTTGAATGGAAGGTAAAAGTAGAATAGTATATGCAGTAGTAGAATAAAAACAAATAATTTACTAAATGAAGTAAGTCAAATAAATTTTGCTGTTTAGAAGATAGATGTAAAATAAAAGGAAATTAAGACCTCAGTGTTTTTAGTTTTATGGGCTCACATCTAAATGGCTCAGTGTTTATAATGGAGTTTCTCAGGGTTCCACCTTAGGTGCACTACTATTCTTTCGATACTAATCATTTAGGCATGGTGTTTTTTGAAAAATAATTCCACATTTTTGATTTCCAAGTTTCTTGTGTTGGTCCCTCCATCTATGAAGCTCTCCCCGAACTTTAAATGTGTTTTTGACACTTTCCAGAACCAGATTTCACCGCTAAAGTTGAGTATAAATGCAGTGATGCTTTTCTCTCGCGCTAAGAAATTACCCGGGGCCCCCATCATGATTCTTAGTGTTCAGGTTAAGAAATTGGAAATAGTCTCCATGATGGTTTTTATTTTAAACTTCATGTCAATTACATTCTTAAAAAAACCTCACTTACAATACCGAGACTAAATCACTGGTATCTTTTCATCTACTTTTCTAGGTACAGTATGCTCCCAGCAAGTATTATAATTTACTATGATAATTTTCTCTCAGTTACATAAACCGTGGCAAGATTGTTTTATTTTAGTAATATTTGTTTCTTGACATTTCATTCAAAAATATATTTACTTTAGTTATGATGTGCCTCAATTTTAGCAGCCTTATAATATATTTCATTGTAGGGAAATATACTGTAGAGCAGTATGTCCGAAGTAAAATAGCGTCCATTGTTTGCGAAGTGCAAGTAAAAGAAAAACACGGATTATAACCTGTTTAGTTTTTCAAATGATTTCCCGCTATAAATGCAAAGAACACATGAATTTGTGAAAGACATTTCATGTGTCATACAGTTACATTGGGAGTTTGCACAGCAAGTGTGTATTGTGCTGTACATACACAGTAAAGTTAGTGTAACTAGTTAACAGACATATGTGTTGTAAATAAGTGACAAACTTTGTGTGTGATGTGTTATTTCCATTTTGTACTGCTCTTCCACTCTTCTGTCGGTCAAGACCATCCTCTGTGTGTGTACCCTCGGGTCGGCAGGGTTACCACCTCACAGTAAAACGCTGTTTCTCTCACAGTGTCGACATGTTCCCCTTCGGTGTGTGGCTTGGCGGCCCCTCACAGCACGGCGCGCCACGTCCAACCCGAGGCTCTGATCTCTGACACCCGCTGAGCCGGAGCAGCTGCCACGTACCTGAGAGGACGTGAGGCACGCCAGAAACCGAATCGCATGCTGAAGGTTACTGCAGGTACGGTCCAGCGACGTCATTTGGAGAAAAACACACACTGTCATCACTGCGGGGCATCACATTATGCAACAAGTTCTTCTCATGGCGACAATGTTTTTTTTTTTTTTCGTTAAGGTTATAGAGTATAAGCGTATATAACGCAAATAGCATAAAGACGTCGTATGTCTTGTGTCAGAGAGTCTCTTAGAGTCACACGCTGCAACATGAAACGCATAACTTGTTCCGCCAAAGACGAGCAATATATTTTTCAACGTCCTGCGTACAGGTCTGGCTCCTTTTTCGGCATGCCTTGGCACATGTATGTTCCTGGGTAGGAGTCACAGAGTTAATGTGAGCCAACCAGAAGTCAGCGCCTTATGTAATAGTGTATCTCGCTTGCGTGCACGCACACACACACACACGCACACACTTAGTGTCTCTTAATACGAAAGCCGATTCTTGCGACGTCATGTGCTGTTCAACGGCATTGACATGTATGGGTGTCCACTCGACACCCGGCAGAGCAAACACAATTATATTTTGTCATAAGTCACTATTATTGTAATGGCACATATTACACGTCCTTCCTGGCTATTTGCATTGGCTTGCTGTTTTTTTGGGGTGATTAGCTATAATTGGCACTGTCTATATATGATTCGTTTCATAACCTTCTAGGTCATTGTACAGTATTCCCTCAGAAATGAACATGTTACTGATAGGAGCTATTAGAAATAGCCTCATCCTTCCGAAGAGCTCGGACATCTGAATGTAACTCTCATTGAGCCACTTGCTTTTTGTTTGGTCCAGTATATTTAAAATCTCATCCTACCAACCATGTAGACCCCAGATGCATACGTTTTTGTTATGTCTGCTGGCATTACAGCTTAAAAATACAAAGGTTGACCCCAGTCAAAAGCACCCAAGTTCGCCGAAGCAGCTTTTATGAATGTAACTATTCAGTATGTTTTTCTCATTGGTCCTGGTTTAAAATATCAGACGGTATCAAGTGGAGTTGGTTTACTTTGACGGGGTCGTTTTGAAGATGGACACAGATGGACCAGCTGAACATTTCCACACAGGACAGGAGATACTACCGGTCTTCAGGTAAAATCATGCTCATAGTCACAAATTCTAGCAGTAGTACAAACTACATAATGAAACCGAATGTACTGTTTATGCCCTGTGATAGCCAGACGTAAGACTTTTTTTTATATATATATATATACACAAAAGGACTCGTTCTCTTCAATATTGTTCTCAAATGTGTCCAAGTCTGTGTTAGTGAGCACTTCCCCCACCTCACAGGTGCAGCATACCAAGATGCTGATCAGACAGCATGATTATTGCACAGGTGTGCCTTAGGCTGCCCACGATAAAAAGCTACTCGAAAATGTTTGCTGTATTCATAAAAACTAAAGTGTTGCTTTTATATTTTTTTCTCAGTGCAGTAACACGTTATTTATTTTTGCAGGCAAAGATGCCAGGCAGAACAAGATTGATACTGCTACATTACAAGTCCTCATGGGAGCATCGACGACCATTCTGAGAGTGAGGAAAACATCACACGCTAATGTGAATGTCCATTGCTTGGTTGGAAAATCTCCTTGCGCAAGGTTTTTAATTCTTGCTCCCCAGATTGAGGCAAGAAGCTAGCAAATGTTTGCTTGCCCTTTGACATGCCAGCATGCCCCAAGTGTAGCAATAGATACATTGTTTGCTTGTGTTCTAGTTTAAGGTGCAGATATTTGAATGAAGAATACAAATGAATAAGTGTTTATTTAATGACTTATCAGGTTGAGTTGTATTAAAAGGCAAAATTAAATAAATAAACAAATGACTAAGAATCAATGTTGACTTGACTTTGCTAGCCTTCTGTTGAAAGATAATAAAAAAAGAATGCTGAAGTTTGTCGTGGGGTGCCTTTGTATTGAAAAACAACATAATCTAATGATTTTATTTCAAATCATTTACATCTCTAATTACACCTAGGAGTTTCTCAATACCGGTAGACTGTTGACTTGAAATGACTGATATGAGAGTGTTTGTTGACAGTGTGCTTATATTCAGCATTTGTATTTATGTTTTTTTCAGCAACGAGGGCAGGATTGTGGGATAGTGGTTAACACGTCTGCGGCGCATTCCAAAAGCATGCATGTGATGTTTATTCAAGACTCAAAACTTTCCATAGGTGCATGTAAATGTGAATGGTTTTGTTGTCGTGACTCTAATGAGGAGAAGCGCGACAGAAGGTGTTGTCTACTATAGAAGATGAACTGACTAGTTATCTCTAGTTACGTCTTAATTGCTATCTTTTTCCGACATTTTTGGTGTTTTCATACCATCTGCAAAGGAGCGAGCCAGCCTCCTATGCAGTTGAAATGTTTTGTACAAAGTGTGTTTGTGAGATGAATAAACAAACTGCAGTTTCGGTGCATTGATGATGTGTTTAGGAAGAGGAAGTGAAGGATCTCGAGAGATGCGCTGAAGACGCGGAAATGGCACACACGTCGCTGCTGCGTACAAAGCAGCATATTCATATTTGGAGGTCGACGCTGTCTCGATGTTATGTAACTAAATCTATGGCAAAACCGTGTGGTGGAATGCGCTCTGACTCCCTCCGAACGCGTCAATTACAAAAGACCCTTCAGTCAGTCCCACACGGACATATATCACATGGTTGATGCCAACGGTGACACAATATTGTTGGTTGGTGGCATGGTTTACTGCCATGTTTATGCATATTCTCATGAGCAATAGACAAGACCCATTAGTGCCCCAAGTTCCATGAAGTCTGTAAGGACCGACTATATTTTTCCATTTTTATTTCCGATCTTGATGAAGGCCAAGGGTCCCGTTACTTTTGGCAGTCGGGCATGTAACTAACCGAAGATGCCCCTTCCAAGGCACTTCCATCACTGGGCAGCTGTAGCACGTGAAGCAGCCAAGAGTTTGAGAATATAGGGCATGTTAATTTAATATGTGGGGTGCGGTTATCTGGGAAGTGTTGCCAGTGCCCCCCACTGTGGCAACAGGTGCAGCCACGCTTGAGACACATGCTGTCTGTGTTGGCAAAATCTGAGATTTTTGGGGGAAGTAAAGTTCTTCCCTTGGGTCTGTGGGGGGTGTGGCTGATAGAGGAGTTCAAAGCAGCTCGCCAAGCAGGAGTTGGTTCGTAACTCATGAACAACCCAAAGCTTTGACAAACCATTGCCTGAGGGCCTCCTGTTGAGATGATGACAAGCCAACTTTTTTTTTGCGCTGCTTTCCAGTGTGGAGAAAGTGATTCACACATTTCCTTTTACAACCACTGCTAGTTAGGTCATTTAGATGTTTGCAAAGTATCAAGATTGTGGATGCCTTCCTCACCATTCAGGAAGAGCCATTCATATTGGAGCTATGTTTGGACAAAACGAGAACAGGGGTCTTCCAACTTTTTGGGGACACGGAACCCTTACAGGGGAGAAGGTTTTCCGAGAACCCCCTCAAAATCCAAACGTTTCCGTTGCAGCGAGTTGGTCATACGTGTGAGGGTCAATGTCATTGTGTGTGGCGGGGAGTCGCGAACTGTGTTTTTACATTTTTTTCCCCTCCGATTCCAATTTCTTTTGGCTGCGCTGCATGGAGGAAAACTTTTCCTTTTTCTCCACGAGGTTAATATCATTTAAACATACCCATAGATCTGACTGACGGTTATCATCAATGTGCTTTGTCGACTTCATACATGACCTTCCATCAACTATATCTGGCCTGTGCCCCTGCCCTTGCCAGCTCAGCCTGGGTGTCATCTTGCACCCAGGTAATGGGAGAGTCAGAAGGTACAGTATGTTCTCTGGCAATGGTTGACGTCTTGTTCAAGTCACATTTCACAAGGGACTCCTCGAGGACTTTTGTCCTCTATTTAAATATGAGTCAGACTCGTTCCAAGAATGCGTGTCTATGCGTGTACAAGGTTTGTGCCAGTCACACACACAACGCAATTCCGCGAGCTGAGTTAATCCATTTCAAGATGATCTAACTCTCTCTTTGGCACGTCCTGTTTGGAAACTTTACCAGTTGGTGCTATAATTCATAGCTGGATGCAAGAGCACTAATTTCCCAAGGCCTGATAACATCTACTGGTTATGCCAGAACTATGGCAATGATGGCAACGTAAACAGTTTATGTAAGCTTTTTATGTCATCATGTTGCCCATGTACTGTAAAATCTCATGGGTTAATGGATGAAATGATTTGCCAGAAAATGTTTTTCACATTTTTATTCTTCAACATCATGAAAGAGCACCACGGATACAAAAACATGCCCTTTGAATGGGTACAATTACAAATGTGTTAGTTTCAGTCCTAATTCCACAGGGTGCGTGATGCACTGTGGTCAGTACTGGGTCGGTGCTCCTCCATCGCTCACCAGGGAGCGGTTCTGTACATTTTTTATTTTATTTTTTCAAACAAAGCACTAGGACCACTCAATCACGGGCAGCAGCTTGGCTCAAATCATGCAAACGAGTTGATTTCAAGACAAAGACGGATGGAGACTTATACAAGACCTGAGATACGTTGGCGGAGCAGATGTGTGGCTGCAAGGTAAAAACCCAATGTGGGGTGAAAAGAAGAAATGCAAACGGTGGACACGGGTGGCAAACATTCATAATGTGAATGAGGAGATTGTACCTACAAATCGGAACATTCGGTCACGATGCTCTTTGATTTTAAAAGGCCTTTGAAAAGCTTTCCAAGGTTCAAGTAAGACCTCCCCCAAGTGTGTCTGTGGCAGCGGTTGATTCACAGTGAGGTCAGAGCATTGATTGTCCTGTCGCAGCCAGATAGAACGTGGATGTTTTCTTGTTGTTGTTCCGCCTCAGTATTGCTCACAGGTAGCCTGATCTTGAACCCAGTGTTGGCCAGCAAGAGATAATAAGCTACAGACTGCGTGATGTTTTGTGAAAACCTCTTACAATCATTCTGGTGTGACTCGTCTAACAACGTGAAAATGGGCATGAAAAATATTCTTACAAATGTACAATAAAAGAGGGAAAAAAACTACTGTCATACAGCAAGAAAGAAATGCATGTTATACATATTTATATTTATTTATATATATATATATATATATATATATATATATATATATATATATATATATATACTAAAACAAACATTGGATTGCAGAAAGTACTCTCAACAATGCACCTGCAGACAATGAAAACCGGTGTACAATAAAATAAAGACTATTTACAGAGCATATACAATTGTCCAAAAAGACTTTGTGTCATCCCCCAAAAAGAAGCATGCCCATAAACACTATTTCATCTGAAATATCTATATGCTTCATGTATTTAGATCCACAAAGAATCCGTAAATGTTGTCCACTTTGGCGGCATCCGACACAGAGAGGAGAATTTAATGTCATCATTCATGTTCTTATTAAAGGCACCAGAAAATAAAAGCCAATTCATGTCTGGAAAGGCACAAGTTAAAAAGATGAACCACAGTAGTGAGGTTAAAAATGCTGATTATTTCAGTGAAGGCACCAGTACATTTGTGGACGTGCCCAATTATTTTTACTTTTATACAGAAAATAATCGATTGACTAAACCTTGATGTGAATGTAACAGATTAATGTTAAAAGCACATTGAACTTGTTTGACCTTTTACAAACGGGTCATATACTTGGCATGGTATCAAAATGTGTTCGACAGTATTCTTTGCGGTATGACTTCACCTTCATGAGCATATGGCACGAGTTGCAAATATTTTACTACTGTAATACTCACTGTCATGATTGAGCCTGTGTTGTGTACTGCATCTTAAAAAAACAACAACATTTCAGTTGTCAATTGTTGACAAAAAAAATAACATGCTTTTTCTAGTTGACCAGCCATACATCAAGTGCCTGAAGCAGATTCTCCGTATTATGTACAACATTCACTTATTCAGTAGACAATTATATACATATACCTCCTTGTGATTGTAATACTGGAAAAATCTCCAATGCTTCATGTCGTTAGAGATACAGCTTCGGGCTGGTTGATTGCGTGAAGCTAAAACCAGTCGATTTAGCGTTATTGTTACTGGACGTGCATGCAGACAAGCCTCGTTCCTCGATTGTTCACATTGAAGAGAGCAGCAAATGACACTGACTGGCTGCGAGTGTACACGTGTTAGTCATACGCCACAAAGTGATGCAAAAGAAGTGCTCCGTGTTGTCCGGGAGGGCCGCAGACTCCGACCCCAAATGTCACATTTTAGTGCGCAAAAAGGGGCTTGCCTTCGCCGCCCTGCGCAAGGCCGTTCGGGAGGTGACAAATGTGTGTTCGTTCAAACTCTTCGCGGCTCGGAAATAGCAGTGACGATGATGCTTTCGAGCGTCTGCTTGCCTCTCGCACTTCCAGAGCTTTTTTAAAAAGAAAAACCTACAAAAATACAGCAAAACCCATGAAAAGTCTGAAGAACATCTTGATATGTCCAGCTATTGTGGTAAATCTATGCTTAAGGAGGGACTGAAGCGTCTTCCCAGATGTTGCTCCAGGGAGGTCGGAGACGGGGTGTGCTTAGTGCCCCCCGCTGGAACCTGGTGGATTGTGGATCCAGTCGAGAACGATGAGTGACAGGCTGCCAATCATGAAGACGATTCCCACGACCAGAAAGACGGCCGCCTGCGGAGGGAGACGAGAACAAAATAATATTAAATGCGTTCGGATGAGTGAGGACGCACCGCAGGGTTCTGGTGAAATTTCTGTCGAGTCACATTTTGAAAACGGGCCCCGCCTGCGGGTGTACACTAGGAAAGCTGATATGTTGAGAAAGTGCTGACAGCATATGTGTGGACTCACCCCGATCTTTTGAGGGGAGCGAAGCGGTACCGTCTTCACCAGGCGGAGGTAAAAGGCGGCAGGGAGGATAAAGATGAGCATGGTGGCTGCCGACGAACCTGATCGAAAAGAAAGCAAGTTTAGAAAAGTGTCTTTACGACCACCAATGGCATCTGGGGGGGAAAAAAAGCATTTCACATCATGTCAAGTGCATGCCCAACGAGTGGTGCAATAACTCTTATCTGTACGTTTGGTCGCCAATCAGAATGCAGAAGAAAGTCATTCCCAGGAAATCCAATGACAATAATTGAAGTCAATAAACGTTTGGTGATAGAACCTAAATATGAAGTTCAAGAAACTATTATGTAATTAAACATTGAACTAAGCAAAACATTACGTTTTCCCTCGTCTCAATGCAAAAGCTAATTTATCTAAAACGCCATTATAGTGCCAACAGCCTTTTCTTTTACAATGATGTACAAATAACATGGAAGCACCAACAATAGACGAACTCAGTGATTCGCAAAGTGTGCTATGAGTACCGCGAGTGGTATGCGGGCTCCCTCTAGGGGAATGTAAAAGAATCACTGAATGAAATGTTCAAACTGTGCATACATAATATTCCGGTGACTTAACCTTTTTTTTTTTTTTTTTTTTTTTTTTTTTTAAACCAGATCAGTCCATTTAAGTACACTTCAGTTGTATTTGACTTTTAAGTACAATACATTGCATTTAATCTTTTAGAACTGTTTGTTTTCAAGAATGTATTTTCGTACAATTTTGCCTTCAAGTAAACGTTAAGGCACAATTGTAATGAAGTGATGCGATGTGACTTAGATATTAGCTTTAACCTAAAAAAACACCTCATTTTATTCAATTCACAATGTGTGCCTTTGCATTTGTTCTCTGCAAATGTAATTCCTCTTCCTCCCTATTCAACTTTCCAATATATTTTCATGCAGAATGCCTGCAGATTAAGAGGAGGACATGGCTAATATTTAATGTTGTGGTGTTAAAGTGTCAAGAATCTTTAAACAGAGTGGTCACGATTTTCTCACGCGACTGCACAGCTGACACGACCTGACACTTTAAGCTTGTACACTTTTTAAAAAAAAAAAAATTATGAAACGAAAACAACCTCTGACCCAAAGCCGCTAATCGGACCGCTGCGGCCAATCTTCACATGGTCGGATGTCGGATTCTCGCATGTGCTTTTCTTTTCTTTTTTTCTTTTTTTTTAACTGATCCACTTACCAATGAAGCCAAAAATGTCTCTGATGGTCGGGACAAAGATGACTAACATGTTGTTGAAGAACAAGATGCAGGCGGCGATGAGCATGTGGCGAGGCCAGCTGAAACTTCGGCCACTGAACAGCAAGGTAGTGATGGAGGAACGGATCTGGACAAAAACAAAACGGGATTTTCACATCAAATTGACTGAAGGAAAATGAACGCCAGAAGCTCGTGGTTTTTAAACCGGCACAAGACAATGCATCAATTGTAACAAATCTCTTTAATAATAAGCCATGGATGGAAAATATCTCGCTTCTTTGAATCTGTGGCAGCCATCGTTAATGCACCCTGGTTCTCGTTCCTCGATGTCGCTGCTGTCCCTGTTTTTTTATACCCCCAGGACCCCAAGACCTCAATCAATCAAATCTTAACCACGGTCGACCATACCTATTTTCATTTATTATTATCATTTTTTTTTTTTACGTTGCGTCGTCATCCCTGGAGGTTGAAAAAAGTAACGAGCCTATTTTGACAGAGGAGTGGAAACTACAAATCTCTGTTTCTTCCCCAGACTGCCATGTTGTACTATATTTCTGTAGACAGCAAACTCGTTGAGACTCGATCAACAGCGGCTCTGTGGTTGCAGCAAACGTGCCCTCCAAGACACGATGAATCTACTATCAGTTCCTCAGAAAACACATAAAATTATGGAGAAGCACCGCAGACATGCGCACAAACGAGTTATTCAGCAGTCTTATCCAAAGGCATCATTTAAGTATGTGGGTGTATAATTTGTCGTACGCGAGTTGTCAAAACGTTTTGCGGCGTTCCACCACCTTTGTTGTCGTCGTGACGTACACGAGTTTACATTCGCATGGATGCCCTCAATTCTTTCTCAAGGCGTTTACCAAAATTGCGCTTTAAGACCTCCTTTAAAAAGTCCGTTTCGAATGTTTTCAAGCTTGAAAACACTGTTGCCATGGACACAAACACTGACTACGTTTATTTTAAGGAATTGAGCAGCTGACGTCATTTCATTGCAGTGTACAGTCAATTGAATTGCAATGACATTAAAGGATTCTATTCCAAATGGCTGTGAAAACTGGTGGCTATGGTTTGTGACAAATAAAGCACCTGTTCTTTAGACTTCCTATTTATCAGGATTTGCCTTGACAGGATAAGAAATAGAAACTGAAGCAGGCCTCAGTATTCTTGAGCCCACACTATCTGTCAGTAACCACAACAGTCCCAAGCCTCATTCCCACACTTGGCATTGACTGAAGTCTGTCAGATGCCGTGTGTACAAAAAAAAGCGTGCGTGCGTGTTAAGAGAAACAGCGAGCCCGCAGATCCCCGCTAAGACGCCCGGTACTGCTTGAGCCACAGGCAGTCCGTTCAAGCATCCGGTGGGTGAAAGGTCGCCAGTATCCGGTGTAGCCCGAGGCGCCCCCCGGCAAGATGGCTACACAGGGAGAGGTTAAAAAAGATGGCGCTCGAAGGTGCCCATTCAGAACGGCAAAGGGATGATCTCGGACTGTGCAAGGCAACCATGAGGTTGCATCAGCCAAGTGGTGAGAGGAAGGTGGGCGTTCATACAGGAAAGGGGGAGGTGTGTCACTTGCAGTTGACAGTTGATTGTTTATTTTTACAACAGGCCTTACTTCCTGAATCTTTTATGTTCTACCTTTCAGGCATAAAAAGGCGCAAGACAGTGTATATAGTCTATGACGGCAGATTTATTTTGAATCAACATGCTCAAGTACGGCAAAAAAAAGAATCAAATATTTTTGACAGTCCCAAACAGGTGACCTTCATTGTGATGAGGTTTTTCTGGGATAACCGCCAAATTCGCTGCCAAAAAGGAGTCACCGTGAAGAGTTATCTGAGCTACTGACAATAATTTAACTGCATCCCCCTTCAAAACTCTCCAGCCTCATCCCGCCTTTCCCTCGCTCCCACCAGCTGTTGCGTAATTCGGCTCGGAAAACTCGAACCGGGACGGGGCATTTCTCTCCGAGGCTCCGAACTATTCGGCACCCAACTGTTACCTGGTGCGAAGCCTTTGGAGTACACCGTGTGATATTTGTACACGTTTGACTCCTGCTATTTACCTGTCAGACACCCCCGCCCTCTGCCCCCTCCCGAAGGCGCACACACATCCACACAGTGAGAATGTGGATGAACTGGTAAGAAAGCCAGAATGAACCGGTCACAACTTGACTCAGCAGGTGTGC
This sequence comes from Phycodurus eques, assembly GCF_024500275.1. Classification (NCBI taxonomy): domain Eukaryota; kingdom Metazoa; phylum Chordata; class Actinopteri; order Syngnathiformes; family Syngnathidae; genus Phycodurus; species Phycodurus eques. The sequence continues at coordinate 6,675,116 of NC_084546.1, read as the reverse complement.
AGAGTTTGCAGTGGATTATTCCGTAAGTATTTGAAAAACCTCGCGGTGACTTACACATTTGTAAACATGCGCAACTGCATAACGATCCAGAGACAAAAAGCAGAAACTGTACTGGTTGCCACGTAAATATATATGTATACAGCCCATCTTCATTTCAGCTGAAATCAAACAAAACATTGCACAGATGTCCAGAAAGTCCCCATTTCCTGTAAAACTAAAGAATATATGAAACACAAGAAGCGAAGCATGACAGCCCAACTGGCGCCTTTTCACTTCTTCATTTGCAGCCAAAACAAAAACGTCCAACAGCAGTCTAGCCCAAATGTAATGCTCTCGGGGGGCTCTAGTGGCCGTTTTACATCCTGCAACCAACGGCAAGTCAATTTTTCGACCAACTTCTGCAAATAAATTCAAGTTAAATCTGTTTTTGATGCATGTTGCACATATTCTTGGCCATGAAGGTGGTTCACCGAAATTGTGGAAAATGACTTCACAACCCAAACATGAGTCTCAAAGGCCCTGTAAAGTAAATTCACAAATTGGTTTCCAAATGAATGACATATGTTGGAAAGTAATTGCCAAAAACACGCAAGGACTGAGGACTCAGTTGTGGAGTCAGTGGTTCTAAAGTTATCTGTATCGCTGTTTATCACCATTCTAGTTTTGCAGCTATTTCTTGGCTCTGGCAAAAATGGCGTCGCGTGACGCACTTTGGCGATGCCTATACCCCGACAAGCGGACTATTCGAAAGCGAGATGGCTTTCGAATAGTCCGCTGGCGTGGCCGCTTTATAACGTCTCGTTGTTCGGCCGTGAGTTCGCGCACGTCATGCAGAGAAAGACGGAAGAGCGAATAGCGTGGAAAAGCGCCATGACGACCTGGTGGGATATACTCCAGCCGATGGAGGCTTTCAGCAAATTTATTTCCGCTTTACAGGGGCTTGAATTGTTTATAATGATCAACAATGTGAGACTAAATGTTTTATTTCACCTCAGCAAGAGAACGAGAAAGTTAAAGATCGCAGTTAACATCACGTTCTTGGCGCGTGTTCACATGATCATGAGTAAAACTTCTTTGAGCTCCATGAGCCACTGTAATTAGACACTCCTGACTAAGTTGGGGCGTGGACGACTTCGAAAAGCTGATGCAAACTTTAAAGTGTCTGACAGTAGGCAAGTTGTCCGTTCCATCTTAATGCTAGAGAAACTATAAAAGGGGATTTCTATTTGTAGCCATAACAGGAGGCCTTGAAGCTAAGACTGCAAATTAGCGCAAACATGTATTTACTGTCAATTGATGTTTAGGACATTAAGGCGACTGTTAATCATATCTTAAATATAAGCCTGAGAACTGGGACATGTCTGCCTCCATGGAAAGCCCCTTCATAATGCACCGAATCCTGGCAAAGCCCTGTGTGATCCAGCCTCCGTTTTGTATCTTCCCTCACGTGACTGCACACAAATGTACACGCGTTCATTGTAGCGTCTAACGCACATTCTTTGCGCTCTCGCATATATACGACTTCTCCGCGGGGGCCGAGGACAGACGGCCGCAGACAAAGCTAATGTTAATCTCTCGCTCAAGGTCGACACGCAAAATGAAGGTCGGCGAGGATTCAAGGCGAGATCCTCAAATGTCAGGTGGAAACTTGGCAGAGCGACAGCACCGCTTTCCATCTGACGTCTCACCTGAAGCCAAGGTTGTCACTGTCAACGCAGCATAATATACTACAGGGCAACAAATGAGCAACAAATGCGCATTATGATTAATTGATTGAGGGTAGGCTAATCTACGGAAGCCTTCTGTATTTATACTGTAAGACGCAATGAGCTGCCAGTAAACTGGCCTCGCCTATAACCACAACACCTTCTGCTTTGTGAGCTATTTGGTCAATACTCCCCTCTCAGCAGTTAATCACAATAGCTGACTCATGCGAACCAGGTTTTGACTCCCTTCGAGCACCTCTGCGGGTATAAACAGGCCAAATATGTTTTTACCACCGGTGCGGAGCAATTCGGACATGTAGTTCTGACTTTGCCCCTTTTTTTTTTTTTTTTTTTAATATTGTGAGGTTACATTCTTGTGTATTTAGTGCAGTGCCGTAAATTCGCGCGTGCCCCAGAGCAGCGATTCCCAAGCACTGCCGTAAGAGATCATCATCCGATTTCACTTTCTTGGGGCGAAAAGTATTATGTAGTTACTACAAATAATGTCTCTTTGTTCATCTGTCTATGCCAGTGACATATAGTGACAGGCGAAACAATGTAGTGCTCCTCCACTAGATGGCGGAAGGTACAATTTTGTTTGGCTGTGAGATTTTTCCTAATGTAAAATCATTGGAGAAAGAACTGTTAATCGTGTACCACAGCTCCAAAAAGGTTGAGAAATGCTACTATACAAGAGCTGTGTCAATAACTAACTTTGTTTGTCTTTTCATTTTACAGTATTTAACATTCTACTGTTGCATGCGCGGAGAACTGCATCGGATATGCTGATTGGGGTTTCCAATATTTTGGTAATATAAGGTGACCCAAATATTACAGACAGCTGTTGGTATGATGCATTGTTCCGTAACGCCCCCCAACTCGCCCTGAAATTCGTGGTCAAGGAGAGGGTTTTTCCACTGCCCGCTCCAATCCAGTAAACTTCCATTGCGGGAGAGGGAGGGGCGGTGTTGGGGTGGGAATCCTCGCCCTCCCCCACTCCCACTCCCCTCTCTCGGTCAGATTGTCTTCAATTCAATCCACAGTGTCATGCAAGGAGAATGTCTCTGTGTGAATGTGCTTCTGTGTTAACGTGTAGGTGGCGGTGATCGGTCACAAGGAGAACAATGTAAACACAAATTTAATCTATGACTCATTTAGTACGTGTGTAAAACAGTGTAAATGTGTTGCCAAAACAAAGGCTGCTGCATCGTCCTCTGTTTTGCGGGTCAATGACGACAAGGCTGCTGCTGCTGCTGCCACCTGGCGGCCGCATGCAGCTTCGACCGGTCCATCCCGACACTTTTACGAGAAGATGTTGCAAGCCACAAGTTGCCACGTGACCAAGGCTAAAAGAGGGCATGACACTTCCTCTTGGTCAGCAACCAAATTTGCCCACCTTGTGTCAGATTAAGACCAAGCTAAAGTTAGCCCCTGACCATATTTGGGAAGGAGCTACGTGAAAGAATGTAACCGGGTGTGGTGGTGGGGGTGGGTGTGGGGGCGGGGGTATCCCAATCACAGGCCTACTAGTGACTCAGCATGCAATCAGACACTGAAGCTGGGATTGAATGCTGATATTATTGGATGCATGAAGACAATTCCGCCCCCAGCCTGGATGTTGACGCATTTCAGCGACTATCATAAGCGCGTGTGAACTGAACAATGTGTTCTGCATGCAACAGGACATCAACGACTTCCTGATTATGACGCAAAAATCACACCCCGAGCAGCCAATAAAGATCAAATAGGGGCCAACAACTGGAAATGGTTATAACATTATTCGCATACAGTTTATTTACTCAACTGCAGAGATTACCGGGCAGATATTAGCAGTATTGTATAACTGTACGTTATTAAAGATAGCCGTTTCTGTCACATTTTTTTTTTCAATGTTTTTGTAAATAAATGATGGTACTTGGTTTAAATGTAAAATAAATATAACACATGTCGAGTGTGACACTTTATGCTGTCAGATGTCATAGAAAAGGTCATTACAGACACCTAGTGGCAACAACGGACCTTCAGACCGCACTGGAATTATAGCTTGTATTATATTAATGTATTTTAAATATTACTGTATTGATAAAAAAGATGTAGTTCTATCTATGTATCTCATCCAGTTATTCTCAAAGTGCCGTACAAGTACCACCAGTGCTATGCAGGCTCACTCTAGTGGTAAACGAAAGGCTCGCTGATTGAAATACAAATAAAATGTAGAACATTTTACATTTTAACACATTTTAACGGGATCATTCAGTTCAGTTTTTCTTCCCGATATTCAAGCGCAGTGTCAATGTTCAAACTGTGCATAGTGTTACAGTGCCTGATAATAATACAAGTATAATTTTTAGGAATGAAACAGCTGCCTCATTTTTGAGGAAGACGAAAAAGGGTGTTTATTTGACGCGACTATTGTGAAATATATAGAGGAAAGGGTAAGAAAGTATTTTCTTTTCATTTCAATGAGTGACAGCTCTTATGTCAAGCGACTGCATTTGAAAACGACTCATGAGGAGAAAACAAATCAATCATGCTTGTCTGTTTTATTCTATTTAGTACATGAGATACTTACAGGGAAGAGCACAATGGGGACAGTCAGCGTGACTGCAGTGAGGACAGCCAAACGCACCAGTTGTAGCAGGGTGTCAAACTTGTAAACCTTGGTGAACGTGTGAAGCAGCTCCGCCTCCACATTTTCTGTGTTTTGAAACAGAAACAGCCACTCGTGAAACACATTAGCAGAACACAGACGAAAAGATTCTGCACGGTCACAAAAGTGGTCTTGTTCAGACATGACATGATTCCATTCACACGCAGGTGCACGCGCGGGTCCACACGAGGCCGCATTCCGTTATCGGTGCAATTCACACCCGACCGACTGAAAATAAACACTCGTTTGCAGGCCAACTGTGTCATGTTTGTATTATTAGACAATGTTTGACATTCAGGACGCGTCGCTGGTGCCTCTGGTATCTTTATCTCGGGCTTTGCTTGTTTGACTTGGACAATGCTAACGCAAGATGTAATGTTTGGATGTACTTTAAATGTGGAGGACTGAATTACAGCGCTGCTTCCTGCCAGTGAAAAACAATCACGGTCATTGCGAACTGCCTCCCTCCCACTCAAGACACATTAAGTGCAGCGCATATGAGTGGTGAGAAAGCTATCTGTGTCATGTCTGAACAATAGAAAGTTACAGTATGGATTAGTCTTCTTTTGCATCGAAAATCAGTTGTTGGGTTGTGTTACCATAAAAGGTGAGGTAGCCGAATAGTGCTGACATCATGTACATGATGAGCATAGCCAAGATGGACAGGTTGGAGACATTCTGCATCTTCTTCCTGCTGCGACTGCAGGAATAACAGAGCGTGTAATCCATGGCTAAGGCATATATTCAAAGGCATATAGCTTGTCGTATTTAGAAAGCAAACGGGACACGTACTCTTTCAGCTCACTGTAGATGGGCAGCACCTCAGGGTGGCACACAAAGGCAAAGGCCAGGATGGGCACGGTGTACGCCGTCTGGAGAGGATATTGTACAGTTACGGAAGGCTATTTGTCTTGTTTAGTGCTGCGAGTAGTCAGCTGTTCTCAAAGTGGAAGGAGGCGCAGCAACTTGAGTAAAATACTGTCTGTCATAGAGTTTCATCATGACTCTTCCCAAGTGGAGCTGACGACACTACGTTTCCCCTTACTTCTTCAAAAAGTGAAGAGTCTGTCATTTCCCGTGATCTAATGTGCAGTATTTGTGGAGGATGACCGGAGGGCCGAGCACTGCCACGAAAACCGTGAGAATTTGACGCGGCCACTAAAAAGGGGTATAACTACTGCATGTTCACAGTTTCAACCGTAAACATACCACAAACTGAAGCAGTGTCACATCATTTCAAACGTATCTTCCAACATTATCCCTAAAAATTCATAGCTTTATGAGATAAACTATATCTGCATGTGGTGAAGACTCTCCGGAGCTTCCACTAACAACCCAGACTAAACTTAGCCCCTCCTTGACATACAGTGGTCCTTTGATTTACGAGTTTAATAGTTTAATTAACGCTCGTAATCCATAACACTTGTATCGAAAATCATCTTTCCCGTTTGAAATGAATGGAAACGCAATGAAACTGTTCCCGCCCCACATTGTGCATTCCGGTATGCATACCTTGGCCACTGGGGGGCATTATAATGAAAACATACATAGACGCACAAAGAAGAGTTTGACAACAAAGTGACTTGTTAAAATGTAGGAATATTAGTTGTTTATTTGCATAGAATGAACAATATGCCTGCGACTATTGTTATATTGTATCTCTACATGTGTTTCGGCATCATTGGTGTTCAAACATTTGTTGCTTAGCAAGTCACAACACCGCGACATATATGCTATTGGTTACCCCGTCTATGGTGTTTTGCATTGTGTGTTAGCATTAAGCTAGAGGACTTTCCAAATGCAACGTAATGTGTTTGTTTTTAAACACACAAAGTGTCGTTGTCTTTGTTTTTCGGTTTGGTTTGACAGTAACCTTCCAGCGAGGAGCGGCAATAAATATCTTGAATCATCTTTTGAGAGGAATTATTCACTATCTGCCAAACTGCTGCTCGTTGTGAAGTGAGTTGAGTTTGCTGCCACCATCCAACGCTCATTTCTCAATTTTTTTGCTTGTAAGACAGAGCAAAAAAAAAAAGAATCATTTGGGTCACTTGTGAGTCAAGGTACGACTGTATCGGTATCTTAGTGGCTCAGTTAAGATTTTTCATTTGAACAATACTTCCAGATTTCATGAAATTGGCATTACGGATCATGTGAGTCACTCTGAAAGGCTGTGTTTAATTTGTATCCTGGTGTACATTCTCAGTGGCACACAAAGAACACAAATCCCACATGCGTACAAAAGGCATGACACACCCTTCAAACCACCTTCACCAAACATTCGAGTTCGCTGAGTGAGGATTAAGATGGACCCGTCCTTGTCGCAACCTCGTTGAGGCCTTTTGCCTCGTTTCCCCTTTGGAAAAAGTCTTGTTAAAATCACATCAATCAGAGCGACCCACCCACAGATTTGAGCAACCACCGGTCGGTTTCAGCCGCACCTGTGAGTTGAAGATGAAGTATTTGGGCGTGCACGTGTCCTCGTCGTCGCGGTGCGGCTCGACGTGGACGCCGGCGGAGGCGTGAGCGGCGTTGGTGTCCGTTACAGCCGGAGACACGTCCGCTCGGGAGAAGTCCATCTGCTCCGAACGGTTGTGTAACGCGTACACGCCCGGCATGTGTGAGGCGTTCGTGCTTAGGTTGGCCGACGGGTGGTCCAGAAACGGAAGAGGGCATGGTAGCTGGGTTTTCTTGTAGATCACCTTGTGGAGGACAGTAAAATTGACATAGCCTAGTTAGGTATAGTATGGTCACAGACAACCACGGTCGACATCTTTTATGTGTTGGACGTCTTTTGACTGTGTTCTTACGATATCTCAAAGCGAGGTCAGGCCAACAGATTTTACTACATAGCGGCGACCACTGGAGGGAGCAATTTCGGCCCAACTTGTTCACGGCCTCAAGAAGCCTTCATAGAAATTGAAGAAGAACCATTTCTAAGTTTTCTATTTTTGAATTCGCATCTGCCGGACTGACCAGTTTCCATGGTCATATTTCTCAATGTGAGCAAGTTGATCAGGTGCATGTGTTTCATAAAGCTGCTTTTTAAATGCAGAGCTGTTGAATGTTGAAAGTTATACACGCCTGTGTTCAAATGCTAGGTTTAGATGATATATAAAAAAATGTGACCAAGATAAATCATTTCAAACCTTTTTCCACCATTAACGTGGGCAACGAAATTTAAAAAGAAAAAAAAAAATCAAGAGGAGAGGTCGAAATAAAGCACTTCTAATGTGGTCGCGCAAGTGTGCACCCCTGCTGATAACAGATGTTTATTTTTAACACAAGATGTCACCGCAGACATCTTTTAACTGTTGTCAGAAGACACCAGCCATAAAGAAAACCAAATTCGAGCAAGTTTGGCTGTAAACAATCATTTTATCAAACTGTAGTCATGCTCGTTAGCGTCGCATACACAGGAACTCCGTGAACCTGTTTTCCGCTTTTGGTCACATAACGATTATATGATATGTTATACATAGCGGATGATGTTAAATGGTAGTCAGCACACACCTGCTGCCATTTGAAAAGCCTCCCATTAACCCACAAATACATTTGAGCGATCCGAGTCAGCTTTTCCTGACATTTCTTTTGAAAATCAGTGGCCTGAAGGTTTAGTGCCGACATTGACGAGTATTTGGAAATGTTCAAAATTCCTTCCACCTTGACGATTCTGCCACCACCATGGTGTTCTTTTAGTGATGAGCAGTGTTGTATGCCTAAACATACCTTTTGGAATTAGAATCACAAAGGTCAAACTGGGCCTCATTGGACAATAACAAAATCTCCCCAAAAACATGTGGGAAAATATGTTCGGAAAAAAGCCTGACATTTGAATAGGGTGTGTTCATAATGTTTATGGCCATAGTAGAAGTGCTTTTTTTCCTCTTTGAAACAAGATTGTGATTGTATAATGACATTTTTTTTGTCGTGAAATTTTTCCATTGTCAGAAAAAGTGTTCACAACAGATATCAGAACGGCACGATGGATGCAAACCCACTCGGTGGCATAACCTTTACGCTGTTTTTATAACTGAGGAATTGTAGAGTTAAACATCTAAATATGCTAAATCCTCGCTAATGTTTTTTTTTTCTCTCACAAAAATAAACTTACGACTCCCAGGAAGAACACCATGCAGGAAAGAGAAAAACCACTCGTGTAGCCCAGATAACCTGCAATGAAAATAACATGATTTATTCGTCCACAAACAGACTTGGATCAGAAAGGCCACATAGATACCGATGCTATTTTTTGCTTTTCTCTTTCTCCAAACAGCTGGAAATTCGTATGAATGTCTATTCCAGGATATAGGTCACAGATGTAGGTCGAATATCCCAAAATAAATGTATAAAAGACGTGAGAGTCAGTTTGCAAGTGTGTTCACTTCAAAGTCTTTCTGTAATGCCAACGGATAGATATCTAGAGCTCCATTAATTTCATAGCCGGTTTTGCGGGAGCTGAGCCATTTTGAACACTAAACCTCGATCATAAAACTCCATGTGAGTAATAGAGCTGACTAATGAGCTTCATGATACTTTGCTTGAAGTCATATCTGCCAAAGTTGACCGAGAGTTAAATTACTTTTGGCTGACTACAGACAGCTGTGAGGATGTGAAATGGATTCCTTAAAAGTCGACGGCAATAACGTAAGCGCTTGTAAACCAGGCAATGATTTACTGTCACTGGCCAGAACATTAGGAACACTCGCGCATTCTCATGACATTTGCTTTATGTTCTGCAGTGTGCATACTTACCCAGGTTTTTAAGCAGCGACAAGGGGAAAATAATCCCAATGGACACAAATATCACCAGGTAGTTTCCATTCAGGTACCATTCACTGCGGTGCAAAAAAACAAGTGTTAGAATCTGACGATATTCCATCCATACTTGGCAAATTAATAACACGTACTCACCCGGTACTTTCTTCTAAACCCAAGAATGCCCGAATCACTTCCGGCAGTTCATATTTCACAATAAAGAGGTAGCTCGACATGGCTGCAAAATGATACAAGATTAGAAATTTAGCCAAACGTATGAAGGCATTTTTTCAATTCTAATCATGTATTCCGAACCGACACCTTACCTCCTATGTTTTGCATTATAATGGATCCAAACGCTGCTATTTTGCCAGGCCAACCAAATGCCCTTTCTCCCAGTTTCTCATAGATGAGGGATCCTGCGAAATCATTCGGAGACATTTAGCCACTAAAAGCTTCATAAACAACAGCAAATGAAAACAGGGCAAGCATACGAACAGATGAATGGAAGGAATCGCTTGTTGTGAAGGTAAAACTGAACACCAACCTCCTTCTTTAGCTGTCATCAGGAGCAGATGCACAGAATACAAGGAGAGGATGGCAACGGCAATGAGGAGGAGTCTATAAGCAAGGAAGATGAGGAAAGGTCCAGCATTCAGATTTGCGCTGAAGGAGCAAGAATCCTCATTCTAATGATGCAATATGCAATATTTCTATTCTAATGTTATGACAAGGCCATCATGGTCAGTTCACGCGCTGGCCTCTTTGAGAGTGGCTGAGTAGCGGCCGGAAGGGCTGTCGCGTGACTGCCAGGTGTCTGGAGATCATGCACGAACGCTGATTGTCGGAGTTGACTTATAGGGGTCACAGAGTGAGTAGGTGGTCCATTTGATTGACAACTACTGATCGTTGACTTTCTTCGATTCTAATGTCACTGCGTACAGACAGGCTGCGTTGATACTCACGTAAACAGTATAATCCCTGTGTTGGCCATGGCGTAGGACAGGCCCAGGATCCCGCTGCCCATTATGGCATTGCTTAAGTTAAATACTGACATTCCAAAGGATGTATGGCCCGGATGCTGCTCAGATGGGGTTTTTTAAAGAGAGAGAGAGAGAGAAAGAAAGGGAGAGGAGGCAGGAATGACATTAAATGGATGAATACCTCTCTGACAGTGTCAATGGAAACTCAGCATTGTTACTTTTTGAAGGACTCCTGGATCGGATCTCATTATAATGTGCTAGTGTACCCAATGAGTATTATGATTTTTGATGATGCTATTCTCTGCAGAGATATGATATGAAAGTTTTGCGTCACGTGGGCCTAACTTTGGCAATGCCGAACAATGTATCGCTGCAGCCCATAGAACAATGCCAATATATTTATTAGTGTTCTTACATATTCTTCATGGTACTCTTCATATTTCTTCTTCTTCATCATCCCGTTGGTCAGGAACTTCTGGCTCTCTCCATCGTCGATGTCATCCAGGTACTGACTGCGAAGGCACAAAATGAACACGGAGAGATTCTAAAAATGTCCACACGAAGTGTTCTGTCGAGGTTTTGGACTCCATCCGCATCGCAGCGCATACCTGTTGATGGTGGCCTTTTCGGAATCGATGGTCTCAGTGAAACGGTCGTCCAAACTGTCCGTGCTGTCGTCGTCAGCCTCCGCGGCGACTTTCCTAAGCTCCATCCGATCCACCATAGTTGTTCACAACGGAATGAGTTTTCGAATGCTCACTTTAACAGCAATGTGGTCCTTGAACTTCTCCTGGGGTGATTTTCCCCAATACTATGTGATCCTAGAAAGGAAACAAAATAGATGCTAGAGCTGCTTAAATAACGCATTTTATAAATGTCTTTTTTGACTTGAACACGTTTCCAACGGCAAATAAGTCTGTACCATTTCCCGGAACAGTTTGTTCTGTTACCTCAGAGCGGAAACAGTTTGCTTGGCACAACACGGGCGCCTCTCGTACACTGCTCCTCATTGCAATTCCCAATTAGATACCATAAGTGCAAAAGTGCAAAGAGGAGATCTTGTTTCGTCTTTGGGGATATGGCTATATGAAACATGTCAAAGGTGACATACTGTACACCACAATTGCTTGCCTCAGTAAAGTCAACAAATGCAGAAATTCGGTCAAGGATGCAAAGAGTTCCTCAGCGATCATAAGGCCCCCTTGTTCACGTCGGAGGCCTCACCAACCCACGGGGGAGGAGGCACGCTTCACATTTTCCAGTTTAACATCATAATTATGTCATGTAATGTCGGCATTCAGTGTACCTGAAATTGTTGTGTCACATTCTCACAAAAAGCTCTTAGACAGGAGCTAGAACGGGCCTCTGTAAAGTCATTCTAAACTGGATCGGCACCAAATTCTACACCATGGTTGATAACTATAGCTTCTCATGTATTAATAACTGCCAAACACTGATTAAAGCGATGTACAACTTTATCTGGGGGCTTCTTTTTTGCCACTTCCCCAGCATTGTGAGGAGTACTGTTCGGCAGTTAGTTGCGTAATCCTTCATACAGATAAAAAGCAATTTCAAAAAAAATCTTGAAACCTCCCGAATGAGGAAATAATTGGCTTATTTAGCGAGACGTCTCAAGTGTAATTTCCCCCTACCCGATACAAATGAATAGAAGTAAACCAGAGAGAAAAACGATAAGTCTTTAGGATTCGTTCAAGAGAGGCCTGGGCCCGCTAACGACAGCAGTTTGGGTGAAATCACCCTCATTAATATAACATTCCGTTGCAAAAATGGTGGAAGCGCCACCTGAAGGCCAAAAGTGTCCGCTCAGCGGTTGCTTGGTTTCTCAAGAAACGTCTTTGGGAGTTCACGACTCCTCATGTAAACTTTCCGTGCCATGACCTTGCGCAACAAGAGGGGGTGTCGCCTGCTCCATAATGTCAAAGGTCGTCAATTGGGGGAGAGGAAAAAAAAAAATCAGGCCATCGAATACTCGTTTAGTGACTGTGCGCTCAAAGAAGCTGCTGATCAGAAGCATCTTTGCATCACAATAAACACCAGCAATGTTTACAGTCAATAGGCTGCCATGAATTGACGACAAAAACAAAAGAAGAAAGAAAGAAACACCTGACTCTCACTGCTGACGTGATTTGACACACAAGTTTCAGTTTGGGATATGATTTTGGGAGCCTAATGTGTTTAAACTAACAAGAGGTTTTATATAACCCGCAAGCATTAATATATAGTCACTGGGCAACGCAGAGCTGCATCGCAACAAAACGAAAAATGAATGAGCCAAATTGATCTATATACATAGCATGACCAATTCAAAAATCTGATGGTAAAATAAAGGTATCATGGCATTGTGGCGCGTTAACGCCAAGAAATGCAATGATACGCAGTGATTCTTCCTTCTTCCATTCCTAGAAGAACTAATTCTGACCGTATTTCTCCTCCTCCGCTTCAGCAAAGTCTTGCATCAGCCAACCAACCAAAAATGATTTCACCAAGACTGCAGAGAAGTGCAGAAAGTGGTCAGCAGCTGTTTCTCAAATGCTCTCTGCAGCCAGAGCATGCAGCCAGAAACGGCATTTGCATACTTTTGAATGAGACCTATAGTTGGAAAAAAACAAAACAACAACAACACTTTTATAACATAACTTGAAACAAAACAAACATACTCACTTAGGCAGAAGATTCCTACGAAAAATAAATCTTGTGCGCTCCTCTTTTCTCGGACGGTAACTGCGAAGTGAAGGATCAAGGAGCTGCGACTGTTTTGTAACTCAGGTGAGAAAGGAGGCTTTAAAAAGGGGGGAGGGAGTACCTCAGTCACCCAATCAGGACAGGGCTCTCCTTTTGAGCGCACTCATACCCCCCACCATCCCACCCCTGCTCCAAACACACACACACACACACACACACTCACACACCATACTTCTACACAATATCATTTTTGTATTATCCTATGCATCGGGCAGCATCACACACTCATGAGCTCTGTCATGTCTGCTACTGGTAAAATTCAATATCACGTCATAAAGTGATCACATGACAAGTCACATGACCTTCCTTTGCAAACTAGCTAAGTGATCACACATGCACACACACACACACACACACACACAAGTGATGGTCCCTACACACGCATGGGTAGCTGCACTGCTTGGTCCTAGCCACGGTAGGCTGTGCCGCCGCTCTGCCAATCAGAGCGCAGCGTTGGGGGATGTCACTGTGCCCGAGGTTGTGTACATGTCAGGGATGAGGCATTATCTCGTGGCTTCGTAATGTTCAAACAGACAGACTCCACTTCAGTCAACTTTGAGAATCCTCAATTGGACTTGTGGGTTTTAAGCCTAACGTCGAACCCCCATTTCATCGCAGGGATACGTTCCAGGCCTACGCGCAAAAAGTAAAATTCCGCAATATGGAAAGTCTCAACAAAAAACTTTTGTATTTGATCCATTTAGTGACTACCTTTTGCCTTGCCTTGTTTCAGTTTGGCAGCCTAGAAATATTGCTCGGAAAAACATCAATTGAGGCTCTCATTGCGCTAAGTGAGCAAAAACCGCATGATTAACCTCCTAACACATATCCTGGTGCGGGAGTATATTACCAAAGTAGTCGTTCGAGTGACGCACGGCAGCAATTCACACCCAAAGTCAGTCCACCAAGATTCCTTAGATAACTTCAACAAATGCTCAGCCAATCACCTGTGACCAGAAAGCTGGAGGGGGGTTTGGGGGATGGACAAGGTGCCATAAAGTGCAAAATACTGACTGACAATACGAGCGCCTGGGAATGCTACACATTCATTATTTAGGTACTCTTCTCCAGCTTTGACAACGGAAATTGAAAATGAAGCTGTGATGTAACCATGTTAAAAACAACAACGACGACGACGACGACACTCATACAGGCGAAGATCCGTTTCCTAGCAATTAGGACAGCTGCTGGCGTCGCCGCACCGTCACCTGTGTTGACACACCCCTGTTATGAAACGCCATATTGCTATATATATTCACACACCACCATGGAATTTACCACCCTTGATAAGTTCTGTGTAAACAGGACAAGCAGACTCTTTGAATGCGACTCCGCCGCGTCTCCTTTTTTAATTTTATTTATTTCTTTATTTTTGCAGAAGCTAACCAGCTGTCTCCGACCAATAGTCTACAGTACTTGCCACCTATAGTGTTACTTTACTTTCATTTGCTCATTTTTACAAGAGTAGCTGAATGTCTGAATTCAATTCACCTCATTCTAAACAAACTTTTCTAGGGAATTGCTTGACCCATTTTACGCGATGTGGCTTCCCCCCCCCCCCCCCCCATCCGTCATCGAGAGGCCAAGTGGGACATGTTTGTGCCATCGTCGATAGCAAAGGGCTATTTACCTTCCCTTTTTCATCAATACATCTCCAGCATGACGCACTCGAGTCATTCCTGGACTCAGGTGAATGAGACAGGCCCTCCCGCAACCATGTGTCCACAGTGATCATTAAAAGCTGGAATTTGAAAGGGCTAAATTAAGCCTAAACACGTCTCAACGGGTTGTACAGGCTGTCCACTGGTGACTCACATGACATGTCTTGCGATCATGACGGAAAATCCACCCAGATGCAATAAATATAATAGAAATGGTATACAGGATTTTAAAAAAGAAGGGAACTTGAGTTTGGGAATAATTCTTCAGTAGGCTGTTAAAATCCTTGAGAGCGCTATCGAAGACTTGACAGTGCCCGCGGGGCCTCTAAGAATTTCACAGGTCTGAGACAACGTATATGTCAAGCTCCCATGTTCCTTGAATGTGCTTCGCAAGTAACCCGCTGCTATTTCCGTATGACATAACAGCATGATCCGACTATGACATAAGCGAGCGAAGAGATCGGGATTGATAAAAGCTCCTTTTTGGAATTTTTCTGGTCCTTATACTGTATACTGAGGGACCATTTGCATATGAGATGATGTTTTTTTCTTTTCCTCCCCACAGTCGATCAAGGAAATACGATGATCACATTTCGGTCACAAGCTTCAGCTAATGTAGTCTCGGCGACAAGGAATGAGGGCAGCGTCGTGAATTGAAGCTCCGTCTTTGTTGCCAAAATGCTATCTCCAGTACTGCGCAGACAACATCTGTGTGCTGACGAGAGATTTATCCATCGTTGAAGTTGTACGATACAACACGGAGCAACATCATACACTTGTGTCGCTTATAACTCGCGTTACCATACCGGCGTCACATTTGACCAAAAAATGAGACGAGTAAAACGGTCACTTACAAAATATACAAGTCAGTCCTCAAATACAATAAAAACACAAAGCACGTTGGAAACTGCTATACTTTGCTGACAAATAACAATGACCTAATTGATGAAGCGACTTCAACTCGACTTTCATCGCATTAGCATCGACTACAAAACATCTTTAGTTGTGCGACCCCTAGTTTATGCTACTTTTGCTAATGTTGAGCCATGTTTACTGTTGCTTGTACAGTATTTACCAAGTAGCTAGTAAATTCCGCAGGGGGAGTCCAGGAGCAAAAAAGAAAAAAGAAAAAGAAAAAGTGAATTGTTGCTCATGCTACTTTGAATCAAAGTCAAGCTGGACTCGCTATACAGTGAGCACTTTTTGTTTCAACACATCTGGCTGAGTCATGCAGCCCCCATTTATTTGTGTCTGTCTGTCCGAATTTCCGAGTGCCACGTCTCCAAAAAGGAGCTCCGCAAACACAAAGCCGAGGCAGAGCTCACGATCTGCACGCGTCCACCTCGTCTGTCGGTGTTCCCACCTGGGAGGAATCTCTCAACTGACTTCTTACGTCACTACAGCGTACGTTTTGATGAATGCATCCACACCGAAGTGTATGCCAAAACATCTCGACAAAGCCCCACTGGTGTCACATGACAGTGGCAGTAGCCACATGAACTTGGCCTTTTGTATGAGGACCTGCTGTGTCCTAACCTTGTTTGTGAACTGTTCCTCTTTCTTATCTCTTTGCATCGATCCGCTAACTTTTGCGTGCTGACAGTGACGGTTTTCTTCTATTTGTAATTCCTTGCCTGCAGGCTTCGAGTGAGGAATCGGAGGGCTAGAGGGTTCAGTCCAGGAGATCCTGATGGTCCCTGGATCATTTGTTTAACATTACAGCGCAAAGGTAGATGAATGCTCAGTGACAGTACAATCTTAGAATTTAGTGTCATATGCTCTTTTTTT
This sequence comes from Phycodurus eques, assembly GCF_024500275.1. Taxonomy (NCBI): domain Eukaryota; kingdom Metazoa; phylum Chordata; class Actinopteri; order Syngnathiformes; family Syngnathidae; genus Phycodurus; species Phycodurus eques. The sequence goes on along the minus strand of NC_084546.1, from coordinate 6,658,807 downwards.
TTGTTTTGTTTTATTTTGTTGTTGTTGTTTTTTTGGTTTTTTTTTTGCTTATATGCTTTTAAATGTGATTATATTAATACGTTTAGCCTATATTCTTCTATCTCGCGTATAACTGCTCATTCTTTCCAGGCTTAGTGTGATTTGGCGATTGTCATGTCTCCTTTGTCAACTATTATGTAACGTATGTTCACGCTTGTGCATAAGTCACATTGTGTATTATTTATGGTGGCAGACTGCTTCATTTTGCTGCGCTGAGGCTCACGCAGCAGCCCAGCCCTGTTTTTCTTGGCCTGTCAAGAGGGTTGAAGAATGACTTGAAATGCTTTTTCTATTCATTTTGCTGTGGCGCCTTGTATAAATGCATAAGCATGGTGCTGTAAAAGCAAACACAGCTTCTATTTCAGACATTCCCTTTACATAAAGTTCACCAGGAGACGTTAAGCGATGCATTCTTAAAGGAATACAGTGAACCTCGTTCATCATGGGTGACACATTGGAGACCCACCCACTATCGGTGAAAAGCCACAATATAGAGAGAGCATGAAAAACATTTTATTTTCAAAATAGTTTTACCTCTCTTACACGCTCTAAACACATTTATACAGAACACAATTCCAATGAAGTTTGGATGTTGTGTAAAACAAATAAAAACAGAACACAATGATTTGCAAATCCTTTTTCATCAGTTTGAACATGAAATGTTGTACTCAATTGGATATAGGTTTGAAAGGATTTGCAAATCATTGTGTTCTGTTTATATTTACGTTTTGCACAACATCCCAACTTCATTAGAATCGGGGTTTGTGCATCAGGTAGTTCGGGCCAAGGGATTTGATTGGACAAGTGTCATTCCATGAGTGATGATATAAAGTACAACAACACTCCGCCTCACAGGTTTTCTAAACCGTTAATTTGGCCTACGTGAAGAGTCAGTGGTTATCTCACATTACTCTGGGTTGTTAGAAACCTTTCCAGAGATAACATTTGATCAAAGTATGTGAAGTGGACTAATTGTCCAACTTGTTCCATGAAAGTGAAACAGTAAAACAAGCTTCATTGGTTTCATTTTCTTTTGTCAACGCTGACGCTTGGATTAGTTAGCATGTCGAACTCATGGCCAACTCTGCGGCCACTGTTGGCCGCTATTTGTGTTGGCAAAGCCGAATAACTGATTAAGTCAAGAGGAAAATTACAATTTTTTTGGGTCTCTTATTACTGTGGACACATTCACTGCCATTGACGGCTTTAGAAGTCAACTATCCATTTTAACTGGGAAGGACTGAATCCCAGCTGTGATGATATACTGCACGGGACAACATCACTCCCTCCCGTGTTATATTGCTTATTTGTAGCACAAGCCTAGGTTCCAAGCAGCTGTGTGCGCAAACATCCCACTGTGCTTACAAGATGTCAAACGAGACACTGAGCCCCTGTGGTTGACCTGGGACCCCTGACCACCATGTGGCGGGTGATAAGAGGAAAACAAATCTCCCCCCCGCAAGCACCAACGCTCCTTCTCACTAAAATGAGAAGAGACAGTCCCTTGGATAGGGCAGTCCACCTTGGGTCAACTCTTCAGCGAGTGGAAACGGAGACGTATGAGCTCGACGCGGGTCTTGACAAGTTGCGCATTTGTCCCCAGACGAATCGCCCTGGCGCCACGTTGCGAAATTCATTGCAGGAGTGTGACCACAACACTCAAAACGACGGCGACGTTTGCCCGAGCAAGTATTGCTTTTGCAGTTATTGACGCTTCCACACGGTGCATGAAAAGAAAAGTACAGGTATACACAATAATTTGAGTCTGGAACAAAGACATTGAATTCTAAAGCAGTATCGGACAGGTACCAAAGGATGGAAGGCATACAAAAATTTGTTTTAAGCAAAGAACAGAAGGATGGAAAATAAAAAATGTAATAAAAGCAGGTGTAAGCGATGACAGGAAGGCTGTACGGATGCAGGAATTAAAACAGTTGTAAGTGAAGGAAGGAAGGAAGGAATAAAGGAAGTCAGACAAGTAGGTTTGAGAGAAGGGTGGCTGTTTTGGATGCATGAATTTAAAGTGGACAAAAAAATAAATGGCATACATTTTTTGTCTTTAAGGGTATATATTGTGCCATATGCCTGACAAATCGCTGAGAGCCTGTTACCAATCTTTAAAGGAGGATGTAGTATGCATGCAAGAGCAATAGTTGACTTTCTACAGAAACATTGCACGAACGCAGACCAACCTTTATGACTACAAGACATTTTGTGGGCCAAAAGTGCTTTTTATGACCTCTCAACGGACCCTTTCCGATTTGGGTGCCACTCGCCCGACCGACCCTCCTAATATTACCAATTGATATGTCGTGACAGCTTCCTACCAGCAAAGTGAAGTAACTGCAACAGGTTATTGTTACAGATGAGTCACGCTTTCAGGTTTTAAATCCATGACTACGGTGGTCGTTTTTCTTAAGTTGACACTGGCCTGTCAGCGCTTCGGGTTTAAGGCTACGAATTCAATTGCGTAACCGAAAACAATATGAACCCACGGGTTATGAGGCATTTTATTACATAATTTCGTCGAGCAGAATCACATCTAATCGAGAAGTATTTGCCCCAGCGAGATAAAAGTCTATTGCTATTCACAAGTTGTCTGCGAGTCATTTCAGTCCTCCACTTTTTGGTTGCTTCCTCCAATTGAAATGAACAAATGCCACCGATGTGCTTGCTCCACATGTTGCATTGAGGAGAAACTCTCTTTGAGGTCACTGCCGGCTGGCTATTGTAATCTGATTTCAAGATTATAGTCCTCACTTTGGACTGACACTCTCAGGAGAGTATTGATTTCATAGTATGTTTTTGCGGACACGTGGAATTATTGCGTCACGTTCATGTAAACATTGCAAACCTATCGCATATGTTGGAAATCATATCAAAGATGCTATTGGTTAGTATGCCTATCGATTTATATCCCCCTCCCCCCCCCCCCCCCCACATCAATCATTAGCTCACGGTGAGCTGACCCGAACTTCTCCTGTTACATCAAAACCTGCCATCGCCAGTTGCTCAATCTGCTCGACACAAGCCATGTTCGGCCCCACGCCATGTGACCCCCACGGAGGCAGACCCTTTTTGTTTTGTTCCACGGCGCGTGGAAAAAAAAGAAAAAAGAAAAAAGGGAAAAAAAGACAGAGAGAAAGCCAGGAAGGTAGTAGACGTGCAGTAAAACGGAAAGTATTACGCGCACATTTACGCGTAAAGCAACAACAACAACAAAAAGCGCAACTGGTGATTTGATGACGAAACTGAGTGATTCAGAACCTAAATTGCGTGGGGTCAACAGAGACGCCTTTTCGGCGCTTTTACGCGCGGCGACACCCTGCAGGAAACGCTACTGCTGCATGCTTCAAAAGCAAGAATACCGTGCGAGCATGAAACGCCAACAAAAAAAAAAGAGAATTTAAAAAGGTGCAAATCTAAACTGATGTTTGATGTTCTGAGCGTTAAAGCGACCTAAATCCGCTTATTCCAGCCAATTAAACAATAAGAACGTGAACACCCCAACGCGAACGATCAATTAAACATGCAGCGATTGGATGCGGGATAAAAGTCAATAAAAAGGATTAGTATGAGAGTATTAAAGGGCTTACCCAGTAAAAGTGGAAGGCAGTTGCAAGTCGCAGCAAGAGGAGGAGGAGGACTCGTGTGGAAACAAGAGATGGAGACCCTTCCCATTTAACAAGCAAGGAGACTGAGTGGAAATTTCCATGTGCCGTGTGATGACGGCAGCTCGTGAAGCCTCATATTACACTGCTGGGTGGCGGGTGGGTGGATGGAGGGGTCCCTGTCCTGACACCCCAACAGACAACCCCCCCCCCCCCTTAAAAAAAAAAAAAGTCAACAAAGCACCCTCATTGTCTCAATTGTATTTCAGTGATCCTAATTATTGCTTTGGATTTATCCAATCCAAATAGCTGAATGAATTAAAAAAAAAAATAGAATTAAAAGTAGAGTCAGAGTCGAGTTTGCCTTTGTTTACATTCCGCCTGGCCACGTTAGAGGAAAGAGGAACATTAGCCAAGGATGACTGAAAGAGTCCCCCGAAGTACGCAATGAAGCAATCTTGTGGCTTCAAAAGGAACAATGACAGCATGGTAACCGTTGTTGTTTAAAACTGAAAGGGTTTATGCCAAATGCGCAATAAAAATGGGGGGGGAAAGTGTTTCCTACTTTGCAAGTTTTCCTTGGATATACTGACCGCAGAATAGACAAGAACATACATGTCTAAGCAAACTTCAATCATCATGATATGCTCAGATATTTATTTTCAACCAGTAAAAAAAATATGATATATTATATATACAAATATGATACATATATTTACAATTCACCCTGTGAAGGAGCATTGAGTTACCTGCTTACCTCCCATTTTGTAGGCCCATTGTCATGGGGTACGATGGTACCTCAATTTATGAATCACCTGACTTACGGGTTTTTAGAAATATAAGCCAAGGAAAAATTTGAGGTACAAATGCTGGATGGCGGCAAGGAACGTCACAGCGAGCAGCAATTTGGCACAGTTAACCATTCTTCCCCCCCCAAAAAAACGAGGTCACGTGCTTGCTTGTTCATTGGAAAAGTTTAACTGGAAGACTAAACATGGGGAAAAAAAGAGAGTTGCACTCGTATTTCCCCAAATCGCATAATTTGGCCAAACATAAGTCTGCTAGCTTAATGATAACACACAATGGGAAACAACAAACATGGGCTAACAAAAGTAGTATCGATATTGCGGTAGTAATAAACCTTTAAACAACTTTTATTTGAACACAAACAGTAGCGACCCACCGCGACAGACAATATAACAAGAGTCACAGTCATATAGTCTTTATCCTCTGCAAAAAACGACGAATATTACTGCTGCTTGCGACTTTGTTCTGTTTCATCCTCAAATCTACAACTTTAATTTTTTTAACACTCTATTTAATTATGGCATTACTGTATTTTTTAAATATAAAGCAGATGACTGTACAGTGCTATCTTTCTTCTTAAAAACACATTACAACATTTTTGTTGTTGTTTTTGATGGGACTGGCATGGACGAATGGCATCTCCATTCCTTTCAATGGGGAAAGATGATTTGAGTGTTTTGAATTACAAGCGGGGTCGTGGAACTAAATAACCTCATAAGCCGAGGGCACCACTTTAAAAACAATTGTTGCATCTCTAATATGGATTTAAAGGAGTGCTAATGCTAGCCTACTGTCAAAAGAGAAGCTGCATTGATGTAAGTTTATTGTACAACAATACCACAAAAACAATTTCTCAGCTGCAAACTTCCCTAAAGTCAACACAACTAGACGAATCTATGCTTGCACACTGTGAACTTCTAACATAGATATTAAGATATTTCCTGGTAAAACTACTCTAAAAGGAAAGGATAAACAATGCTTGTGACCCACGGCAATCACTGCAGTCAACTTTGGGTGCCAAAATGTGAAATAAATGGTGTCTCATGTTTAAAATCGCTCCGCGGAAAAAAAACATCTCACATGAGAGCGCGGCTCCTTCAGCTGACAGCGATTAAATATTGCAGCGCTACAGATAAGGTCTCCAGAGCATTCAAGGTCACCAGAAAGAAAATTAATTGTCTATTGTATTCATGTGCATCCCTCTACGCTATACAAAAGAGGACCAGTATACAGTGCCATGAAATGTATCCCCATTTTTTTTTTTTTTTTTTGCAGTTTCCCCATTTTAATGTTAAAGATCATCAAAGAAATGTAAATATAAGACAAATATAACACAAGTAAACATAAAAGGCAGTTTCTAAATGAAAAAGAAGAAAAATAAACTTACAAAACTCAACGCTACTCGGTCGTAATAACTGGTTGGGCCACCCTCAACTGGGTGGAAACAACTGAAATCAAACCTTTTGTTTATTTTTACTTCCCCTCCAGAAAAAAAAGAAAAGAAAATATTATACTTCACATTAATGGTGGAAAAAGGTTTGAAATGATTTCCATTTATGTCATTTGTTTGTTTTTTTTAACAATAACCTAGTATTTGAACAGTATTTGATCAAAACTTTTTCGATCCACTTTACCGTCAATGCCCTCATCTCACAAACGCCCAGCGCGAAGGCACACATTGAAGTAGATACTTACATTTAAAAAAACAACAACACTTTTTTACTTTTGTAACGTGGAAAAAAAGTCATTATGATGAAATGGTATCCAAGTAGTGGATGATATTATTTCAGTTAGCAAATATGCTGCTCTGCCTAATGAAGGGCTCAACGGTAGCTAATTTAAATTTCACGGCTCGTGGTGGGCTCTCATCTGAGTAAGTGCATGTGACAGAAGAACAAACTACATTATAAAATGAAAAAAATATATATTTTTGCACTATTGGATTTGTCATTTATTTAAGAGGTGGAACGGCGGACGACTGGTTCGCACGTCTGCCTCACAGTTCTGAGGACCGGGGTTCAATCCCCGGCCCCGCCTGTGTGGAGTTGGCATGTTCTCCCCGTGCCTGGGTGGGTTTTCTCCATGCACTCCGTTTTCCTCCCACATCCCAGAAACATGCGTTATAGGTTGATCGAAGACTCTAAATTGCCCGTAGGTGTGAATGTGACTGCGAATGGTTGTTTGTTTCTCTGTGCCCTGCGATTGGCCGGCGACCGGTTCAGGGTGTACCCCGCCTCCCGCCCGAAGATAGCTGGCCAGCAGCCCGCGACCCTGGTGAGGAGAAGCGGTAAAGAAAATGGATGGATGGAAGATGTCATGTTACATAATTATGGCCCCACCCCCAAAAAAGCCAATACAGAAATTATTTTTTTTATGTAAATCTAGCATAGCAAAAGAAACGTAGAACACTTCATCCAGATCTACTGGAGCCTCATTTATTACCAGAAACAGTAATTTTATTTCATTTTTGATTGACTATGAAATGACAGACTGATTTCATAATTCATGTCATGTCCGATGACGACGTTCCTTTGGGACACTTTAACCAGCTATAATTAAGATCATGAAAGCAGTGAGCTTAGGTTTTTCATTCATGTTTTGCAATAAACGTACACGCAGTCACGAGAGGGCACATAATCTTCCTGATCACTTGAAAACAAAAGAAGTTATAGCTGTGCGTTTGGCCTGAAAGCATTGCAACTTCCAAAATCAAATCCAACTTAAAATAACTCTAAACCTCAATTTAAGCGTCCTCTATTGAGTTGAAAAAAAAACAAATAAATAAATACATGTAAAAAATGGCAGAGCGACACGTCAGTTGACAAACAGCAGCAGCGGCGATACGGTCCAGTCTGTGCAAACACAGATGAACTTGACGCTTGAGCTCATCATACGTAATACTGACAGTCACTGTTTGCATCAACCTCAGAGCAGAACATACCTGTGAGCGTACACGATAGGATAACGCCCCTTGAGTAAAGCAGGCAAACAAACAAAAAAGGTTTGCATGATGTAACTTGGACAGAAATCACTCATCGTCCTGAACACAATCTCTTGATTGTGATTGACGGATGGATGGATTTCTCGCATTAAACAATTTCAAGCCTTCAGACATATATTTTATAAAAAAGCTTATTGTGCTGTTATCTCCTGGTTGCTTTTCTGCCAAGTAACCACATCTGTGTTTTGCTGCTGTTTTTGCATTGACTTGACAACACAGGAGGGCCCACCCGCACAAGCGATTGGTGTTTTTCTTCTCCCCAACATCTGTTTGACTCACTTAAAATGGAAAGAACTTTGCATCTGTTTGAGGAAAAGATCACAGACCGCAAGAAAGACTCATCACCTCTGGCAAATGATGTTTGTCCAGATGGATGTTTTTTTGCTCACAAGGTCCTACACCTTCTAAAAATATCCTCCTAAATCCTGCAAGAGAAATATTTTACCTCAAAAGTTACATTGAAAGATAACATGATTCCAGTTGTTTCCCCCCAGCCATCAATCAAAGAACTTTATGATAAGAGTGCCTTTAAAATCATACTGACAATTGGCGTGTTTGTGTATTTTTAAAATGCTGTCATACATTTTCATTTTACCTGCATGGAGATCTTGTATTTAAATCAATTGTTCCTTTCACACGTTCAGTACATTGAACTAAGGTCTCCCATACGTTACCTTTAAGTCCAATGCACAAAGTCACTTTTATATTACAAATTTATATATTCTTCCTGAGTGTGTAATGGAGCAAGCAGGTTATACAGCAGGTGGAAAAGTTATCCGGAATATTCCGTGTACAGGAATGTTGTTGGCCTTCAACACTAAAACAAGCCCAATTGGGGTCATTCCCCCTTATCTCGGAAATGGGAAGAATTTTGTGTTTGCTAAACAATCTTATCTCCAAAATGTGTGATTGACATTTTTTGTATACGTTGGACTTCAGATTGTCTGGGTGGACAGTGAACATAAGTTACTTTCACGATGCCATAACGGAGCTCAGGTTATGTTAGCGAGTGTCTTGGATCAGTTTGTATGAGCACATCCCATAACTTTGCTCATGGAGAGTGTCTTGATTCCTCTCCTACGGACCACCTCTTTGCATCTGGTCCACGGAGGTGAAACAGTCACCTTATTCGACACGTTCTACTTCCTTGTAGCTGTCCTTCAATGATTGATTTCAAGCATACATCGTCCACGTTCTTCACGTCTTGTCCGAGCCTGAAGTCATGCGGTGTCATTCAAATGGTGTGTGGGCTCGACGTCGCATGTGTGAGCAGAGGGGTCATGTGTCTGAAGAGCCGCTGGACCTGAGAGCAGTGGAATCAAGGTATACTATTGTCAAGTAAGACACCAATGATAAGTAAGCAAGTAAATCGGTGAATTGTATTTATATAGCCCTTTTCACAAAGGGCTCACTCACAAAGTGCGTCACATACTTATAGAATAGTCATACATAAATAAAATACAAAATGACATCTTACACTTAGTACAAGAAAAACTCAAATCGAAATAAAAACAAATCAAAAACAATCAGGAGTAATAAAATAAGTGAACAAGTAATAGTGAAAAAGATTACAGCGGTGCCTCGACTTACGAGTTTGTTCGAAATATGAGCTGTCGCTCGGCTGTATTCTTTATTTTTAATTTTTTGTCTTAAATTGCGAGCAAAAAAATTAGATTCATGAGCGCTCCATGGCGGCAGCAAACTTCGCAACAGCGACGTCGCAGCATCCTGAGCAGTTGTGACTCCCTTCTTTGTGTGTATATACATGTTTGCATGTATTATAGTGCCCCCCCTGGTGGCCAAGACACAAACCAGGCGGAGACGCACAATGAATCCATGAAATCATGATGCACAAACTCTTTGATTCTTTGTTCTATTTGATTGTGATTACGGAATGCTTTGATAAATTTTGTGCTATTTTTCTTTAAAAAAAACCCCCAAAAAACTAGATTTTTTGTTGGTGTTTCATGGAGGGCTGGAACCGATTAATCACATTTCCGTACATTTTAATGGGAAAAGATGGTTTAGATACCAGTGTTTTTGAGTTACGAGCACGGTCTCTTCATGAATTGAACTCGTAAATCAAGGCACCGTTGTATCTGGACTGTTATGTTCCCTGACTAAAATGATTGTCCTGACTGTCTTTTCATAACTACAGTATTTGTCTGCCACAAACCCAAATACGGCGTTTACTCTAACTAACTCCTCCGTAGAGCACTTTGATATCGCTGGCGTTGGACGGAATCGTTGAATCTCCAAAACCATCCCTTTTCAGGAAACCAAAAAATTGGCATATTTGTTGAGCCGGTATCATTGTATCGCCAAAGAGAGCAAGCCATTCTCAACACTGAAGATTGGTCAGTAATTCCCCCCCCCCCCCCCCCCCCCCCCAAAAAAAAAAAAAGAGAGATCCACATGAGGACTAACCAACGGTATCCATTTGCGGAAAAATATGACATTGACCAAATTTGGATATAGGAGCTTTAGGTGTGACGCCAGTGATATGACAAAAATGTTGCAACCCTGAACAGGAAAGGCACTATCAATAATTCCAATGTATTTGCATGATTTGACACTGGACTATTTTCAGGAATTAAACAATGGTGTTTACCCCTTTTGAAGATGAACTCAATAAATGAAGAAGTCCATTTCACCTCCTGTCAGGCTGACTTTGACTTCTGAGTGTGACTGGATCTCCCATTCCTGCCCTGCATTGTTTGCCAGCAGTAAACAAGTCTGATTGATGGCTCACGATGGCATACCCTATTAAACGAGGCACACGCAAAAAGAGGTCTCAACGCTTTGAGGCACAGGATGATGAACACACTGACAGTGAAGACGAGATGGATGAGTCTGCGGACTCGTCGTATCATGTCACTGGTGGATAAGGGAGAGCTCCAGTTTCCATTTAACATCAGCCAAGACATTGCAGTTGCGGAAAGAAGCTGGGAAATATAAATGGAGGCTAAGATCATAAACGTACATGCTCTTATGCACTCAATTTGAAATTGTTGAGAACAGATTAACAAGTAAACGTAAGTGGGGTTTTTTTTGTTTGGTTTTTTTTGGGCTGGAAAAAAAACAATGGCAATGCAATTCATTGAAGGAAAACTCAGCGTAAATCAAGGTAGCACTGTATTTAGTGCTACCTTGACAGTGCTAACTTCACAGTTTTCATTGTTGTAGGTTGATGTCGCTCGATGCTGTTCGTCTTATTTGTATTGGAACAGTGACGGTTTAAATAGCTAATTAGTGTTTACAAGTCTTTCGTCTTCCGCTCCTTCATAACATTTTTAAGGTTCATTAGCAATCCTTTCAGGGCACGTCAAACAGTGATTAAACCCCCCAAGCCATCCAGGGTGCCCCTCTCGCCACAATACTGCTCGGCGTCGACATAATTTGCCAATTCTTCCGCATCTCTGCTTCAGCTATTAATTTCTGAAACCCCTTACGTAAGCCATTACGCAATGTGTTTTTCAGACCGTTTTCCTCCACGCAAATGGGTCTTCGGGCAGCTCGTCGGCCGCCGCCCGCCCCGGCTCGAACCCGAACAGGCACCCGACGGTCATCCGGTTTAGGACCACCGGCACGGTGCGCACGTGTCCCTCAAAGTTTGCCCAACGCAGGACATGTGCAGATGGCGCGGGACGAAAGCTGTTAGTCAGTTACTACGCAGCTTGAGTCCGCCCGACCCTCATTGTTGTCAACATTGTTATTGTTTGCTTTATTCTTTGGGAAACACAGCAGAGAAAGCAGGATTCACGTGCCATCTGTTCTGAACCCGGACTGTCTTTTCATCTTAAAATGATTGCAAAAGTACAATTCAAATCCATGTCGCATTAACCGCAAATGAAATATTTATGTTTGCTGCAGTAAATTCATAGAAGTGAAGGGGGGGGGGGGGACTAGTGAATTGAGCAGAAATAGGTAACAAATACACTCAAAACTGGGTCACTAAAAAATGTCCTTATTTATTCAATGAATGTAACGTTAAATTAATCATAATTACAGTCTACCCCTTATTAATGTCGGTTTAAAAAATTCCTTCCAAAACAAGGGCATTTCTAAGTGACCCCCAAACTTTTGAACAGTAGTGCATACAGGGTGTCCCAAAAGTCACTCGACACTTGTTTTTTTGTTTGTTTGTTTCTATTTCATTTCAGGAATGGTCCAAGGCCTCCGTTATGTGAGGCCACCAGCATTCGCCAGCTTAGGCTTTGCAGTTTTTCGAAAGATATCATTCCTTGCCCACGGTTCGCCAATTGACATCGGAGTAGCGTCGCATCTGGTTTTTCTCTCCTCGACTGCGATTCGGCGCCAGTTTGAGAAGCTTTACGGCTGTCACGGCGCTCCGACGTGTCGTACAATTCACGCTGTCCGTGGCAATTTTCTCGAAAAAAGAATCTGTTCTTGACAAACCACACAGCGGAAGGCCTGCTACTACCACCACTTTTGAAGACACCAAACTTCTCGTGCAGGGCCTTCGTGCGCCCCGAAATTTGAACCGAACAATGTCAAGCAAGGGACCATATTAGTATATGATAAATATTAGATAGTATTTTCGTGTACTTTAGTTGTTGAAAATGGACTCTGCACACATCATTGAAGCCAGCACTGCATTTCTTCCATACCAAAATAAACAATTATTAATGCTGGGGAAAACGCATGACACAATATCATGTAAGTATGACACAATGTCCTCCATTAATTGTTCCGTTTCCAAGTGTTTCAATGGGTCTCTTATAATGATCTTTAATGGAAGCAGAATATTGTCATTTTTCATCGATTTGTGTCCCTTTCTTTTAGGTGTCAGCGCTCCACTTTTGAGTGTCGTGGCAATTATTGATGCATGAAAAGAAAGACATCTTTTTACATGACTTTTATTGTTCGAGACATATAAAGTCACGGAGCCCCAGCCATGAAATATTAGCCCAATAAGTCGACCAATTTCAAACGCCAAAATAGCCGTCAGCTATGTTTGTCCGCATGTGACTGACTTGTCATGTGAGCTATTAGTATTTGTTGTCAGGTCTACTTCTCTTTCAGCGGTTTGCTGGAAAGCGATATTAGTGATGCAGGATCATACTCGGACTAAGAATTTTTTTCCACGACTACCTTAAGCCTCAAATATATCAGTGGAATCTGTGATTATTCATCTCTTTGCTGAAGGGGATGAGTTGAACGTGTCAAATGCTCCGTTGGTGGAGCGTGCAGTACACGCACGTAGTACGGCACGGCACGGTCAATACAAGATCACTCGGTGAGGGGGACCCTCTGCGGGGTCCGTAGCCAGTCTGTGCAGCTCACCTCAGAAGGCCTCAGTCCCCTTACGTTAGTTAAATTGACAACTCGTTGACCTGTTTGGTTCCAGAGAGCAAAATAGTCATTTTAAGACCAATGAAGTGGAACTGGATAAGTTACTTACCCAGTGTGAACGCCGGTCCTCTTTAATGAAACACAAAGCTATTATTCAGTTGTATGAATGGCAAAAGGTGGAAACACAGGTTAAGTGCACTTTTTGCCTTCTCGTGGAAGAGCATCTCCTTTGTTCTGCCTGTCACTATTTGGCAAAGATGACTGCATGGGTGAACTCGACTGGCTTGCACACATTCTCGGTGTCCCTGTGGCTCTTTTCACTGAATTCCCGAGGAAATGTGTGTTTTTTTTGGTTTGTTTTTTTGCTGAAAGTTACTGTGATTAGTTTGCAGGTCAGCCATCGGTTCCCACCAAGCCGCCGCTCCTTAACGTGAAAGTGTCCCTTGTCGAGCGCACAAACGGCGATTTGTCTGATGGGGCGTCACGCGCCAGTTATTTGCACAAATTGCGTTGCCGCTCCGGAGTGCGCGACGCTTCCATGCGAGCGGGTGGTTTGGTCTCAAGCCAAGATCATGTACTTTTCCACCACACCGCCGAACAATTGAACCTCTGGAAAGTTTTTAGCGTCCGTGTCTTATCGAGACTTGTTTTTGTTTCCCCCTCCCCTTCCTCCTTCAGCTTTTGTCTGCACAGTCAAGAGGGGGGTCGGGTGCACCGAGAAGTCCCCCGAGCAAGAATGCAATTGTTTCCTGTGCTTTCAGATGACACGCTTCTTAACAAGATGAGCCAGGATCTAACCAATGAGGCTCTCAACTCCCTTCTTGTGCAACTCGGCCTCCTCCTCCGCTTTCCTGTCAATGCCGTATTTTTGGCTTTGACCCTTTCACCCTGTAAATGACCACACGCAGAGGTGCTCCACACGCTCACACACTGTACTTAAAGAGAATCCAACGTAAGGCGTAGTAGAAATTGAGATTCAAAGAAAACATCGTTTTACGACAACATGTACGCGTTCATAAAAGCCACTGCATCAAGTTAGTAAAAAGTATCACTGCAAAGACATCTGAAGTTTCATATTTTTCACCTCGAATTTGAACTCCCTCACCTCAGCCACTGGGAAGTGACGTGCGTACACGCTGGTGGTGTTTTTTTTTTTTTACGATCTCATGACAAATGACCCACACGGGCCTTTTCACCTGCGACACTTGTCGCTCCATGGCTACCGAGGAAAAGCCAATGGAAGGGTTAAAGGCCGTATGTGGTGCCAAAAGAAAAAAAGAACGCATACAGCAAGACACTATTTGGAAGTAGATCAATACAAGCTCTCCATAGATGCGCTCGTCTAATTTAAAAGTGACCAAAATGTAAGTGTAATAGCAATGCCTTCAATCTCCACTTGAGGGTGTTATATCACCGAATATATATCGTTGCTTATTGGATAGACAACAGAAGCAGTCTATGTCTAATATTGATTCGGTCACTGTTTAACAATGACATATTGGATGTATACTTTTCTTTTTTCTTTTTTTTTTTCTTTTTTAACAATGTAACTGGTCCCAAGCAAATCATTTTCGCCTCCAGCTGCCTTCGCATCGACCTAAATTGGTCAATTCTAACATACTGTGTACAGCAGCTGTCACGAAAAGGAGTGAACAATTCTATTGGATTGACTACTTTTTCTTTTTTTTTGCAATTGCATTGGTGGTTTTTTTTCAACAGTACCAAGCAAGTAATGCCAAATAATGATCAAATGAAAGAATTTACAAAAGTGACCTCACCTCAACAGGGGTCTGGGTGGGTTCAACTCTGAAGGTGAAGCATTCCCTTTTAGCAAAAATGGGGTCAGTGATCACGAGGAAAGAGAAGCATGCAGTATGAACAATAATATAAGAAGCAATATTTGTTTTCAAATTGTCTCCAAAGCAGCGGTCCTTAATATCACAATGGACAAAAAGGCCATGCACAAACAAAGAGCACTGTGCATTATTTATCCTCACACAATATCTTCCACGTGACACGAATACAGAGTAGGCGGCTGAAGGCTTTTGAATGGGCAAGGCTTGCGGTGAGGTCACAACGTCGGCGATTGGAGTGGAAAGCAGTTGTGTTTGACGCGTGCGCACGCACGCAGACACGCACACACGCTTTAGAACACCACGAAGATGCCTTGTCGCCGCAGCAGCTCTGCGCACCAAAGCGAACTATTCGAAGCACGTGTAATTCACGGGTAGTTCTTTATACACGCCTTGTGTCCTATACGGAGTGGGCCAAAAGTACACCATTTTATTAGAGTTACAGGATTTTTTTTTTCATTGGCATCTTTTCCTTCCTGACCTCCTTCCTTCCTTCCCTTGGAGTTGTTTTTTATTCAGCATAATTCCTTCCATCCTTCCTTCGCTGAAACCTTCTTGCCAACAAAGGAAGCTCCTTTCTTTTTGTCTTTGTTGTTGTAACCTTTCCTCCTTCCTTTCTGACCGCTTCCCTGCCTTGCTTCCCTCAGACATGCTCCTGCAATCTTTTCCTTCCTGGCCTCCTTACTTCCTTCCCTCAGCGTGGCTTTTTATTCTTTATTTTCATTCTGCCTTCTTTCATTTGTCCCTATCTTTCCATCCTTCCTTTCTGACCTCTTTCCTGCCTTCCTTCAACTTAGGCATGCTTTTTTTCCCTGGCATCCTTTCCTTCCTGACCTCATTTCTTCCTCCCTTCCCTCATTCCTTCGTTCCTTCCTTCATTGCGTCCCTCTTTCATACCTTCTTTCACATCTGCTTTTATTCAAGCATCCTTACATCCTTACATTTGTTGCTTAAACCTGCCTTGCACCTCCCTTCCTCCCTTCACACCTGTTTTTTATTCATGCTTCGTGACATCCTTCCCTTGCTTAAACCCGCTTTCCGCCTTCATCCGCTTCCTTTCATCTCATACCTGCTTTTTTCCCTCCTTCCTTCCTTTCCTCTTCTTTGTCATTATTCGCGGTACCTGTAAAACACACTAAAAATAAAGTGTAGACCCACCCTGTATGTACATTAGTATACTGTATGGCTTTTTCACGATGAGCTTCGCCCCTCCCTGCCTTCCACAAGAAGGAGCTGTACAGCTTTCCTTTTGAACTCAATGCATTGCTGTTATAATAACTGTCCTATGTCTATTACTGCAACAAGCAAAGCCAATTTATGCAGGGAAGAAAATCTCGTCATGATAAATTTGTTTATCCTTTAGACAAACTATAAATAGCGGTTCAGTGAGGCATCAAGAGGCTTTTTTTGGGGGGGGGGGGGGGGGGGGGAACTGGCGTCGAGTCACAGAGTGAGATCCTGCAGAGAGCTGCTTCGAGGAGAACTTCAGTCGTCGCAAGCAATTTGCAAATACGTCTCGCCCTTGGTCAACTGTCACTTTCAAAGGGAGAATATGAAGAAAGCGTGATTTTTATAGGTTAAAGGGCATCCAGAAAGACGTGGAGCTGTTCTAAAATCTTGCATGTTACTCTGCACAACTGTCTTTCTCCATGGGATTATGTGAGTGTGATTTGCAAGGAGATTCGGACTAAAATATCCTGAATGTGTCTACGTGTCCATTGATTGTGAAGGAGTTGAAAGGATGTTTTTCAGAAGCCACATTTAAAATAGTTCATGACAAATAGGCCATGTTAGGAAACTTGCATAACGCGGGATGCATTTCCGTCCCATTGCAGCCACTCTTGTGACTGCAATCCAAATGGAATGACTTCATAAAAAGTTACAGATATGATAGTGTGGAATGGACAACAGCAATACCTGCACCTCACGTGCACATTTGTTGTGAAATGCAAAATGAATTTTAATCCAACTCATCGACGGGATCATCGGTAACATCATCGAAACTCAGCTGCTTATCCCTAATGGTGGCACAGTTTTGATATTGCAGTTTGTCACTCGATTTGATCGCAGTTCAACGATAAATAGTTGTATTGGCGGTATTTTATTTTATTTTTCTATCTGCACTAGTGAATAAATAGTGAGGTAAGGGCACGCTAATGGGACTGGAACTCATTTCCATTCTTGTCGTCATCTCAAAAGACTTGCAATGTTGCTGTGAAGGAAGCAGCAGAAAACCAATCAATAGCCCATGCTTTGTAACAGTTCTCCCACTGAACAGGTCGACAGCCACCCATATCCTGCAGTACGTGTCATCGTCAGTTCTCAGATCACTGCAGGCGTTTGGCTTATATATGATCAGTGATATGATCAGTGACTACGTTATACCTGACATGCCAAAATTATGCAATTATCCACCAGGTCAGGAAAGACAGGGTACACGATGAAAGCGGCAGACATCGGATTTTGACGTGTATTCGTAGAATCTATAAAGCCCAAAGCTGCCGCCAGCATTTCAAGCGGTTCATTATTATTGCTGCCACTGTCGTGTAAATCAAGAGCAAAGCAGGAGCTGTCCATCCACTCCCTAAGAATCGGTTAGCTGGGTGTGGGCTTCTGGTAGGAAAGATGGACACTCTGGCATTATCCCCAGTGGCCTTCCCCTTTGAAGGCCGGCGCCATGGAAACATACACCGATTTGTCTGTCACGGTGTCCTGGGTGGAAAGCTCATAATTACCAGTGCATTGTGATTAGACTCAAGTTAGCAATAAGGCATCGGGCCTCATTCTCACTTCGCTTTCAGCTAATGAAATGGATTCATCTTTCTGCAAGGGCAATTATAATAGATTTTCTTCCCCTCCTCTTTCCTGTTTTTGTTTGTGTGTCGAGGACTCAATAGAGGCAATCGGGGGGATGGACTAAAGAGGAGAAAAGCAGACCGTTAACAATGCTTCAAACTGTGATTAATTGTACAAATGCAAATGCGGTTTATGAACGCTCCCATCTGCTATTTGACACAAACAAAGGCTCCGCAGCTCCCGAATCGACATGAGATGAATTCACAAATCTCAGCATCGTAATACAAACAATATTTCAGCCAATTCTATGTCCGCTATACTGTCGCGACAACTGACTTTTGAAATGTTCTGTCTCTCGGCAATTCTCCGAACAACCCATGACGTCATACTCGGCAGCCTTTTTTGCCAAAGGCCTTATAGACTCTTCGACCACATTGTGTAGCCTACAGTGTAAATAATGAGGCTGTGGCGGCACTACAGGGGGAAATGGAAAAAGGCATTCTTCAAGGGCACACGTTTAATTGCGATGATGCTATCTTTAATGGGGCAAATCCTCCCTGAAAAGACACCATGAAGAGTATCTTGCGCTTTCCGACTGCAAGTCTCGGGAGTCGCGCGGGCAGGGCCGCTTATCGCTGGGTCGTCTCCGCGGGGTTGCGTCGTCGCTTTGACTCGTTGTAACAATGGCGTCAGTCACTGTCACGGGGGGGGGGTCGAGGCTTTCGATCCGTGCACTTACTTTGAAGTCATTCGTCATAATTTGGATTTCTCCGAGAACGTTGCCGCTTTTTCAATAGAATGCCGTCATTGCCTTCTTCTTTCTTGAATGCCTTCTCATGCACATTTTGAATGTGTTTGATCTTCCAATGACGTTAAATGCTTCAGTCCAATGTAATACATCACCGCAACGCTGGAACGACAATTGCCTTTGTTATCTCTCACTACAAGCCATGAAACTGTACTCGTAGAGCTTGTCCGGTCTTATCTACCAATTTGAACGTAAATCCGTCCACTCAGTTGTTTTTGTTCGTTTCAATGGGTGAGCTTGATTCTTTCCAGGCTGACTTTTCTCATCATAATTCAAACCGCTCAAACTGTTGCACTTTTATTTCCTTTATATGTTGTGCTTTCCTTAAGAAAAAGATTGAAGCAGTTGATGTTTGATTTCAAATTCTGATATTTGTTCCATGAAATGGTATTATTTGATTCCCCAATGGTGTATTCTCTTCATTTTGTGGTGTTTCTCTTGGCTGCGCTGCTTCAATTACGTGCATGTGGATGTTAGAAATGTTTTTTTTTTTGGTCCAATTAGATTTCAGCCTCTATGCGCTGCCATGTTAATCTAATCTGCCCAGAGCCTTGAGAATCAGTAATGCTGGTCGATGTAATTTAAATTATATTAGCAGCGAGAGCAATCTTTAACCAATCAGATTTCAAACTTGTCTTAAACGGCCAGCACTTTTCCACGTTGCGATTGGTCGGTCAGAGCAAAACATGATCCGGCCGAGTTTGAGCAGCAAAATACGTCTGTTACAATCTTCACACGCTAATACATTTAATAATCAGCATTTCTGGTGAGTATGATGTATTTTATTAAATTGTTTCGTTTCCGTCACGTTGTTAGACAAAAAAAAAATTGTTTCTGAACTGCTCCAGATAATGCACGTGGCAAAGCTGCATGCTGAAATGCTGCGTTTGTATAGTATTTGATGGTTTCTACAATAGCAATATGATAGCGCTCCCTCTTGTGGTACTTGAAAGAATCACTGCCTAGGTCCAATTCAGTAATACTTAACTTTTAGGTTATTAGGTTATTTTTATTTGACTTTTACATGCAATGCATTTTAGCCGAATCATTATTTAAGTCGTTTTTTTTTTTCCTACTGTTAATTTTCAATATGGGCATAATACCATTACAGTGGCTTACAATGATAATAAATGTACAAAAAAAAAAAGCTCTAATTTTTTGATGAACTCTAAGGCCTACTATGTTACTGTATTGTAATGTATTTTCTTTTTTTTTTTTTTTTTTTTTTTTTTAGATGATACTTGATGTAAAAAGTTTGACAACTGCTGTCATAAACAATTGTACGATGTCCGGTAGGGAAAAACTGTCTGCTCCGGTGCATTTTGCGGCAGCGTTGTGCAGCTTGCAGTTTCATCCTCCATTTCAGTCGCGTCGCGTCGCGTGCGTGCGTGCGTGCGTGCGTGCAGTGTCGTGTTGCGCTGGCTTCCGTCTCCCCCTGCCTGTCCGGGTGTCCCCTCCCACAGGCGTCACGCAACTCGACCTGCAGGTGAACCGTTCTTATCCAGCATCCCTCTTGCCATCGCCGGTTGTCTTCTTTTTCTTCTTCTTCTTCTTCTTCTTTTTTTTTTTTTTTTTGGAGTGTCGCACGTTAGTACGAAATGGTGCGCCGCGCTTGGAATCCGAGCCGAATTGCGCTTTGAGATCCACGAAGGGAGGGTCGCGCAAGGGCGAGCGCGGATGCAGACGCTAACGTGGACATGAGGATGACTGTTTGAACAGGCGGCAGCTGCGTAGGCGTCAAGGTGAGCACGCAGCCTGTTTATTCATTGCTCTTTATTTCTATTATAAGCCGATATGCAATTGAGTGTAGAGTTGGAGAATTCATCCCAACGCTCACTCTCTTCATTTGACCGGGTTTTGCAAAGCACTTTTCAAAGAATTCAAATGGAGGGGAAAGACATGAACTTTACTCTTCAATAGTGCGCAGTTAGTCTGATGCAAGAGTTTGAGCACATCCGAGCCGGCGCAATAACAAACATTGGACATTGTAACAGGCATTCACTGTTTATTGCACTGCATCTTATTGAGAAGTGTCGCACCTGCTCAATAAAATGAAAAGGCTCAAATCAGTCAATGTGCGAGTTGTCAAAATCTATGAAAAATATGCCTTTAAAAAGATGACAATGTTAATTTGACTTTCGGGTGTACCTTTCAGAACGTGGACAAGTGCGATACTGAGTGGCGATACTTGAAAATGCCGTTACATCTTATCGTTGTGCTCAAAATGTTTTATTTGAATCAAATATTGTTGAAAAACACGAGGCATACGCTTCACTCCAATATTCCACTTTTTAGAGTGGCAAGTTACAACCTGACGACGCCAACAGGAGAAAACCCAGATTCCAAAGCGAGATGACCGAAACCAAATGGACGCTTTCACCTGTGATTGTGTCGTGTGCAGTCACTAATACCTTCAAGAACACATGTGAATTTCCCGAGTAAAGAAATCAACACATCGACTTTCATTCACAAAGTGTACCGAAGAGGCGGTCGCTCGTGGTAACGTGAATGGCGGCCGCACAAAACAGCAAGCCGGCTTTCGTTACGCAACAAAAGGGTGAGAGATAATGTAGAAACATACAAAATATAACAAAACTCCCAGAGAGATGCATGGACTCCCTCGGTGTAAGCTATATTATTCAGAAATGCCCGTTAGTGGGATGAAAGAGTACAAGCGGAGTAATAAAACACATTTCTAATTTTGGATGGCGTTTTTGTGTGATTCCTCCTCAGCTCTCCTTCCGATACCGCGTGCCCTTAAAGCTGACATGTGTAAGCCACGCGAGACGGCAAGCTGAGACTCCTTGGCGAGGGAAAAGCAGGATGTTTCCCGTTGCGTCCCGTCTCTCGAGCCAGAGCAGCGCCAACCCCGCCGCTGCGGCCTTGCTCCTCTCCCTTTGTCTGGGCTTCCCTCCCCGGGCGCTCACGTGCCCGCCAGGCTGCATTTGCGCGAGCGATATCATTTCTTGCAGCGGCCGCAATCTGTCCGCGCTGCCCTCTGACCTCCCCGGCTACGCCGCGCGCTTAGACCTGAGCCACAATTCCCTGACTGCGCTGCCCGCCGATTGGATAGCGCGGCCGTTCGAACGACTCGCCGCGCTGCTTCTCGGCCGCAATCGCATCGGCCGAATTGGGGCGCGGGCCTTCGCGGTGACACCTCATCTCCTGCACTTGGACCTGTCCTCTAACAAACTATCAGTGCTCAATTCATCTGTCTTCGCCGGCCTCACGGAGCTGCAAGAGCTTTTACTGTTTGATAACCAGATTGTCCAGATCAATCCTAGCGCCTTTAGCGGTCTCCGCGGCCTGGTGAAGCTCTACCTGTCCGGGAACAGGCTAACATCGCTCCCCGTAAGTCTTTTGAATGGAGAAGGAGCGCTCAACCTGACCTTTCTTGACGTGTCCTCCAACGGGCTCTCCAGTGTGCACGTTCGCACGCTGCTCTCTCTGAGCCAACACGGTGGAATTTATTTGCAGGGTAACCCTCTCATTTGTGACTGCGCTTTTCTGGCTCTGCTCGAGTACTGGACGTGGAAGCAGTACGGCCCCCTGTTGGACTTTCGAGATGGCTACCCGTGTAAGGACGACGTAGGCCTGAAGCTGAATTGCAGCCTAAAGGAGGAGGTGTCCGGTGAGGGCGGAAGCTACCGTGTTGATCCGGGTAAACGTTTGCGGTTGGCGTGCCCCGGCTTCGCCTCGCCTCCGACGAAGGATCCGGCGGTATTCTGGGTCACGCCCACAACAGTGCTCAATTCACCGGCACACGATCCAAGCGCTCACCTGGCAGTCCTCCCTAACGGCAGCCTGGAGATAAGAGGAGCGCTGACGGAGGATTCCGGAGCGTACGTGTGCGTGGCAGCCCGCGGGCGCCGTTATGACCTCGACGCGTCTCCCGAAGTCAACGTGGTCGTGGGGAACACGAGCTCGGTCGCCGCCAGCGGCTCGGCCCGCCGCAGCGGCGGCGAGCATTTCAACACGGCTTTCACCACCCTGGCTTCCTGCGTGGTCAGCATCGTACTGGTGCTCCTCTACCTCTACCTGACGCCGTGTCGGTGCAGGGAAAACAGGGGCGGCGCCGGGGGAGGGTGCGGAGGACGAGCTATCGTCCTCTGTTCGGACCCCAGGGAAGTTGAGTCGGGACAGCGGCGGTCCAATGGGAAAAGGGTCGCCTTCTTGGAGCCCCAAATGGAGGACTTTGATACCGCTGGTGCAAAGTCACCAGTTATCAACACGAGTCACGTCGGCACTGAGGGAATTCTTAAAAACGGAAGCAGGACAGTGGGGCAGACCCTCACAGACACAACCCTCGTGGTATAACGAAAAATAGAGTTTTACATACAAGCTGAAAATACGCAGTACGTGACATAGTTGGGGATTTTCAGCTTCCGGGTGAAATGGCAGGCAGGATGCTTTTGTGTGAGTAGTGTATCTGAATTTCACTATTATCCCGCCTGTATATATTTATATGAAGGCTCCATACGGAAACGTTACGGCTAACGCGGGAACCGGCGACAGCAGAGATGGCAAAGGGCGGCGCGACAATCGCGCTCGAGTCGATCAGGCGCCGCAGCGGTGAAGCTCATTGTCAAGTCTGACTCAAGTTTTGCTCATTAAAAGACGTGTCATGTGCTGTGCAAACGCCACCATAGAAACCAACCCCACCTTGTCTGATTAGAGCTCAAACTGTGTCTGCTGTGTCTTCAAGTGATTGCACATGGAGAAAGGAGCAATTCTACGTTTGACCACCGTCGCTACTGTAACACGTATATGACTCTTTCGATAAGTTGGAGCAACGTAGCACTCGCCAGCAAGAATAAAACGAAGCGATGCATTGTGACGGAGTTATATCATGCACTTGTTTATATGTACAACAGTTTGTTTCGTGAGATGTCTTCGCACCAAATCGATGCAGAAAGTGGCAGGCTAAATGATGTCAGAGTGCACATTTTCACGTGTGCAAACGGCTCGTTGGAATCCCCTCGCGGACATGACTTTAATCTTATGGGACGTCCATGTTAAAAAAAACAATTGTCTCTGCGTAACTCAGCAATGGCTTGCTAACATCACCATTTCAACTGTGTGCATTATTGTTAAAAATGTTCTCTTCAAATCTCTGACTCTGTCTAGTACTACATACACGATCGGATCGCACCAGACTGTAACCCGCATCTAGATACAGTGGCTATAAAAAGTCTACACACCACTGTTCAAATGCAAGATTTTTGCGATATCAAAGAATGACAGCAAGATAAATGACTTTGAAACCTTTTTCCACCATTAACCTGGCCTATAAACCGTGCAAATCAAATGAGGGGAAAAAAATAATGGAATGTTTGAGAGGGGAAGTATCAAGAAACCACTGAAATAATGTGGTTGTATTAGTGTGCACACCCTCTCGTAACCAGGGCGTGGCTGTGTTTAGAGTCAACAATCACGTTCGTGTTAAACGGGGGTCATCTCACACCCGCCGCCATTTAAAGTGCCTCTGATTAACCGCAAATAAAGTTCAGGTGTTTGTCGGCTTTTCCTGACATTTTATGCTTTCGAGCAGACGCTTGAAGGTTCTGCGTTAACGCTGACTGGTATTTGTCACGGTTCATAATTCCCTCCACCTTGAATAAGGCGTCATGTTCGGCTGAGGAAAAACGTCCCCGTAGCGTGATGCAGCCACTACCACGCGTCGCTAACTATATTGTGACCTTTTGGTGAGGACCAGTGTTGCGTTTGCAGAAAATTCTGCAGGTTTGGCACAGGTTTTTTATTTTTTTTTTTTTTTAAATGATTCATCTTATTTGTTTTAATTCCACAAAAAACAATTCAAACTCGGGTGTGTCAACTTTTTATATCCACTCTACAGCTCCAAATGTCACCGAAACAAATGGTGAGATGCTGTCAAGGGAACTGATACGCATATGATATGCCACATTAGCTTTTTAGCATTCGCGATGAAGTTGAACAGTGGCAGGCGAATGACCGATGCATATTTCCAGTCGCTCTTTCTTTCGAATAAAAAGCGTTTCTTATCTATAGCCCGATTCATGGAGCGAGAGGTTCCCAAGCAAAGTAACTTTCGGAAGGACTGACCCTTAGCGCCTGAGAAAAGAAAGGCAGCGGTCATTCAGGCCATATTGTTGTCTCCCAATGAGGAAAAGTGTGACCCACATTCTCCCTTTGTCTGATATTTTTAGACGTGTGGTGTCGTCCCAAGGTGCCAAGAAGCTTGTGTTGCTTCTCCACGTGTACTGTCCACACAATATTACATATTTTAGTTTTGATGTTTCATTAGAATCCACATAAACATAGTCAAGTGTATTGTCATGAGTGCGTGTTGCACATTTTCTAAATAAAAGGTTGACTTTTAGATGGTTCTGTGTTGTTTTGTACATAAGAAGTCAATTTTAGGTGCAATGTGGAAATGAAGTCAGTTTGGGTGATAAAATGAAAAGTAGTGTTACATCAGAAGGATTTAAAGCATGCCAAATAACCTCTTAGTGAGTCAGCAAATCACAATTTCCCCAAAATCCTCTTAAGGGCCTTTTCATTTGCTCGTGAAAAAGTGAAACCTGAAAGCCTACTTTTTTTTTTTTTTTTTTTAAACACTTCCCATGATTGTACAATCATATTTCAGAGGCAGAGAGGACAGAAGGAGCCTTTTCCAAAAGTGCGGTGCTTTCAGAAGTGACGGGGAAATTGGCTGTTGTTGAATAGAGACGTGTCGCCGATGGTTCCCATTGGGAACAATCTGGAAATACCACTCCCAAGGACGAGGTGTTTTTCACAGCTTAACGCGGTGACTTTTAATGACTAGAAGCCAGCAGACTCTCTCTATTATGTACGATGCGTCTTCAGTGTGCAGATAATTCAAGCCCCCGAGTTGAATTCAAACTCATAAACGCATCGATTAATATTAGTAGCTTGAACAGTACTGCAAAAATAACATATTTTTAATGTCAGGATGATATTTCAGAACGGTGTTGTGTTAATGCTAACAGCCAATTCAAAACAGAGGGTTTAACGAATGGCGTCGACAGTCGCAATGCTGTAAACCTATTTCAATACAAACGGTGCAGTGACACGTAGACAGACATAACCATACTCACAGGCATATAATCTTTATCCTTTGTGCAAAATGACTTAACGTTGTTATTTTTGCATCTTACTGAGGTAGTTGTGAAATTCTTCTTCGTGTGTGTCTCTGCGTCGGTGTTATACCAAGGGACACACAACACACACCAGAAGGCTCACAAGGGCCGGAACGTATAAATGACATTTCCGTTCTTTAGAGTGGGGAAAGCTGATTTGAGATATGACTGTTTTGAGTTAGGAGCGTGGTCACGGAACAGATTCAACAGATTCAACTCCTAAATCAAGGCACCACTGTAGTTGTTATTGTGTGTACGTGCTGCACATTTCAGGATTTTTCCGTGGTATGTGCATGTACATGTACTCCACTGCTGACTTGCAATATTATAATATGTGAATATGAGCATCATTTTTAGAATTACGGCCGGTGCTAAAACAAAAAATATTCCATGACACAAAAACATTTTAGCGGGCTCATAACGCGAAAGCACATGACCACACCGCTTCGCTTTAATGAATACCACTTTGATCAATTTCCGCCAGGAAGCATTAAACTTCTCAGCGCCGAGTCTAAAACGTAATAATTTCCCGACAGGCCGTAATTCCGACGTGTGGGTCGTATTGCTAAAATAGCAACGTGAATGTGAACCCCTTCAGTATAACGACACCATTTGGCAAATGCTTCCCACTGTTTCATTAACGTGCCTTCTGAGCTTCTGTGGTTCATTCACCTTGTTCTGACCGTCCCCCCAGAATATTCTTCACTCTTCAAACCTGCATGGAATGATTTTTTATTTTTTTTCCCCTTCTCCCTGATCCTTACAAACCGGAGACAGTCGGACAAATAAATGAAAGTCTGGCAAACATGCATCAAAAATGAATACCATGCGATAGAAACCGCTGTTGGCAGCGTAACGGTGTATGTTCTGCTCTTTGGAGCATGCATGCGCAAACCTCTGTGGAATTTGAAGCATGAACACTGTTTGCACATTTATAACACGATACGTGCTTCCTGTGATTTGTCGTGGGAATTTAGTTCGAAATGATATCAGAAAGTAAACGCTGATAAGATGACATAGTTGAAATACAATGCCGCAAACCAGTGTTTCTCAACCTTTATTGAGCCGAGAAAAAAAAAAAAAAAAAAAGAAGATCTCATGTCATGACACCAAACCAAAAATGTGTATATTTATACTGGATACTGAAATAATGATGAGCTCGTCTCAATTTACTCCCAAATGTACTTACTCTGTGTGAAATCTATGCCAGCTTTAGAATGGCCTTTTATTGTGGGCAGCCTAAACCCACCTGTGCAATAATCACGCTATCGAATCAGCATCTTGATATGCCACACCTGTGGGGTGGATGGATTGTTTCGGCAAAGGAGAAGCGCTCACTCACGCAGATTTAGACTGATTTTGTGAACAGGGAATGAGAGAAATAGGCCTTTCGCGCACATAGAAGTCTTCGATCTTTCGGTTCGGCTGGTGAAAAATGGGAGAAAAAAGCAAGTGTTGCGTTTATGTTTTTTGTTCAGTGTCGATGTGAAAAAGAAGGAATACTTTGTGTTGATGTACATTTTCGACCAAGGCAAAAGTAGTACTTTTTGATGGGTATCAAATCAAAAATCAAGCTTTGCACTAAATCATGACGATCATTTGAGACAAACTAATACATGTAGCTGAAACAAATTAGAGCATGAAGTTGGTCCAAAGTATCATTTTAATCAGTGTTCTACAAATACCAGCAATCCCTCGAACACAAAAAAAAGTACAGATACCGGCTTTGTGCAAACAACCTAGCACGTTGTGTCTCTTCCACAGCAGTGACGAAGACAGTCAGTTCCCGAGCTTCCTTCCTTCCGTCGCTACCTCGGAAACGCCGATGCACATCGCACGTGCGGCTCCTGAGTGACTGTCGTCTCGTAATTGGAAGGCTTTCGCTATAACGCAATATGAAAATGTCGCGTGGCACAGTTGGAAACATTCTGAACCGAGTTACACTCGCACGAAAGGGAAGATTTGAGCTGACACTGCACTTGGTACAAATGTGGGGAAAGCAACCCAAGAAGAGGGGGCGATTTATTGCAAGCAGCATTCAGTGGGATTTGCAAGATAAACACAAGCACGTTGTCTGTGAAATTGCCAGTGCAATCTCATTAGGCGAAGAAGCGAATCAATGAGGAGCCCTCGCAACTCCTGATCCACCTTATATGAAAGGGGCTTCCCAACATTAACATTTGACACGTGCCTTGCCGAGAAATGAGTTTCATTTTTGTAACAGCTGTTACCGAGGCCGAGCAGAGACTCTTCAGGGCGATAGCTATCAGTTATGAAAGAAGATGAAGGACAAGAAGTCATGTCTTTTCATGTTCCGGGACTGGATTGAGACCAAACAAGTCCATGCTGTGTTTATGTAATCAAGATGCCGCAGTGGGGAAGCAAACTCACATATAACGTGCGCGTGTGTGTGTTTGTGTGAGTGTGTGTGTGTGTGTGTGTGTGTGAGTGTGTGATCACACGCGTGCAAGTAGGTTACTTAAAAGCAGGGGGCCGATTGTCAAAATTGGACATCCGTTGGATTTTAGGATACCGTACTTAATTTTGTTGGCTCTTGAACCTTCCTACATAAAAAAAATGTGAAATATTTGTGCTAATTTACACTGCATTTGTCTCAGTCAGTGGTTAAAGGCGTTCTTACAAAATACCCTACAAGTCAACTTTGGAGACACTTCTCCATTCACGAGCATGAGAATGTGTTTCAAAAGGATAGATTCAGTTTTTGACATGGACTACCCCAATGAGAGCCAATTTATCCATCCATCCATGGAACCTATC
Source organism: Phycodurus eques (assembly GCF_024500275.1). NCBI lineage: Eukaryota > Metazoa > Chordata > Actinopteri > Syngnathiformes > Syngnathidae > Phycodurus > Phycodurus eques. Next base: position 6,630,656 of record NC_084546.1, on the reverse strand, counting down.
CCGGATGACTTTGGGGACACTCGAGAAGCATCACCCAAGCAATAGTCGCCGAGAATTATTATGTTTGCGAAGGCCGACTATTTCGTGCAACTCATTGGCTTGCGGGCGTACCAAATGTCCAGTGTGCTGTTCTAGGCAAAATGTAAGCAGTGTTTCATGTTTACGAATGAGCTGAAAATTGCATTTCGATTGCACAGCACAATGTGTCTGCATCAAGGACACTAATCATTTGTTTAATCGTTTTTTTTTTTTTTTTTTTTTCTCTCTCATTGCTTCGATCCATTAACTTCTTATGTTCTTTGGAGACAGCGCAGGATACCGTCAGAATAATGAACGTATTCCAGCAATTTATTGTGCCACTGATGCTGTTTCCAGCAAAACCTCAGCATTGGCGAATAGAAGTGTGCCGCTTCTGCTTAATTGTGCAAAAGACTGCATTACATTTCTTGATGAAATTTTTTTCAAATCAATAATACATCATGAACGTAGGTGATTATACACTGCAAATTAAACCCAGTTTGGAAAGTGTTTTATGCATTGCTATTTTGGTCCAGCCTGACCTTACCTCTTGTTAATTAACAGCGTCTTAATATAGATTTTGCACATATTGACGAATTCTAAATACTGTATGTGCGTGGCATGATCTGCAACCGTACGATGAGTTTTTAATTGCTCCACTGGGGATTCGTAATTTAGTTGCAATTGCTGGGATAGGCTCCAGCCCTCCCGCGACCCTTGTGAGGATAAGCGGCTCAGAAAATGGATGGATGGATGAATTCCACGCTTACAGTGTGCCTTAGTCCATTTGTCCAATGTTATCATCAGGGATACTTGACTTATAAGGGCTATTTATGATACCGTCCATCACATTTGCTGGTACTGTTTGACAAATTGAATGAGCGTTTGCATGTACGTGTAAGTGTCAGCAGATGTGTCTCGCACTAATACCAAATGATGTTCTAGTAGGCTTTCTTGACTTTTTTTTTTTTTTTGCTACCTCGTAGAATGAAATGATCTAAATGATCTATCCATCCATCATCCATTATCTGAGCCGCTTATCGCCACAAGGGTCGCGGGAGCGCTGGAGCCTGTCCCAGCTGTCATCGGGCAGGAGGCGGGGTACACCCTGAACTGGTTGCCAGCCAATCGCAGGGCACATAGAAACAAACAACCATCCGTACTCACATTCACACCTACGGGCAATTTAGAGTCTCCAATTAATGCATGTTTTTGCATGCATTAATTGGGAGGAAACCGGAATACCCGGAGAAACCCCACGCAGGCACGGGGAGAACACGCAAACTCCACACAGACGGGGCCGAGGATTGAACCCGGGTCCTCAGAACTGTGAGGCTGACGCTCTAACCAGTCGGCCACCGTGCCGCCCTAAATGAGCTAACATTTGAGCATGGGTGTGTAGACTGTCTATGTTTGAGTAAAATTGACATTCTTCTTTTATTCTATAAATGCCCAAATTCCAAATACAGTATGAATATTGTCATTTTGAGAATTTATTTGCTTAAAATGCAAAAAAAAAAAAAAAAAAGAAATAGTTAAAAATACCCAAAAAGGTCCAGTGTTGTCTGGTGTCTTATTTCTTTCTAGAGCCGTATGTACAGTCCATAATACTGTAATGTAAGGTAAAAAATCTGTATTCATGTGGAGTTACCATTCATCTATCATTTGGCTGCCACTCATTGAAATCAGGTAGACATCTTTCTCTTCCAAAATGGAAATGCTAAGAGTGCAAATGGAGGAAATGTGCCAGGCACAGCTATGCTGTGACATGTTTCCATGTGCCCTTAAAAATGGCACAATGGCAAAATCTTTTAGCGGAACTGTTGGGTCGCAGTCAGGGCCACACTTCAGAAGCTAGCGGCTTCCTCAAGATGTTATTACCATATTTCTCCGCACTCTGATGCACCTCGGTGTGTACGCGTAAGAACTGAAACGAACCGAACCTTATAAAATGATATCAGCCTCCAAATCTATGTGCGTCATAGATAGCCGTGATTTACTCCAGATGCGTCACTTTGCTATTGTTGGGACTAAGATGTAATTATTTTGCCTTTAAACTGAATAACATGACCTTTTATGTTGGGTCGATAGCTCCTCACACAGCGGTTTTATTCCCAACTATTTACCGGCTCATTGTCCCGTAAAGTACTGATGTGGGATCGGAAGGCTTGAATTTGCAGGATTGAGATGTAGTATCAAATTCAAAACAGAATATGAAGTTTGTGTTGAAAGCAATTGTCACATCTAATTCTCCTACTCGGGCACGCCACAGTATATGTGTGTGTATATATATTTATATATATAGTTATATATATATTATATATATATATAGTTATATATATATTCCTCGTTGTTATCTGCTTTTGACATTTGGAGGCCTGATCCGGGATGTAACGCCTCACTATCTAATAATGTACAGTCCATGTGTGCAAACAATCCAACAAGGCCGGTTACAAGCGCTTATTATCAGGCAGCTGGTGGCTTGACATTTAAATTTAAAATAGGACGCTTTCTTCCACGAGTGTGACTCATTTCCGATGTGCGCAGATTAGAAGAGGAGGAAATCCGGTTTCCTGAATGCACGTGATCCGTATGAGAACTAGGGTCGGGGTTGTTGTGGACACTGACCAGAGAATTTGGTGGATCGCACACATCGGAGTTGAATACTTTGCTGCATGTGTACGCATTACTTTCCTCACAAACCTTGTTGGTCTCCACCACTTGCGATCACGTTTCTGGAGAACAGCGATTCCTCGAGTCGTTCTCTTGTGGTACACGAAAGAAAGAACCACAAATACAATAAAATACAGCGGTGCCTTGAGATACGAGTGACCCAATTAGGTTTTTCAAGATACGAGTTGGTCAGCTGATTTTTTATTTTTTTTTATTTAGTTTTTTTTAAATACGAGCGCTGTATTGTGGCAGTGAATTCACTTCACGACAAGCAGCAGTTTGGCAGATAGTGAACAATTCTTTCAAAAATGAGGCTTCACGCTGTTTATTGCCACTCCCAGTTAAGGTTCACTGTCAAATTAAACACAAAACAGAGAACTACACACAGCTTTACCTCAGGAAAGTCTGTTTAGCTTAATGCTAACAAACAATGCAAAATGCCTTCGGCCAGGCTAACAATTAGCATCTGTGTAGCAATGTTATAAACCTTTAGCAACCAATGTTTGAACACAAGCGGTGGAGCAACACACGTAGACAGATACTATAACAATTCTCATCGGCATATATTCCTTATCCTCTGCGAAGAATGACTAATATTACTTCGGCTTACTGAGGAGCTGAGATGTCTCCATGCACAGTGGACACCCGCTATTTGCGGGAGATAGGGACCGGGCTGGACTCTGAATAGCGAAGATTTCAGGATAATTGACACTCATTATCATTGCTTTTTTTTTTTTTTTTTTTAAATAATAATTATTGAATAAGGGGGGGATAGCCCACCAATATGCATTTTCAGGGTTGCCTCACCCCAAAAGAAAATCAAAAAGAAAAATTTCAAAAATACATAAAAATTTGGGGGTGGTGAGAAAAAATTAGAAAAACATTAGGAAAACAAAAACCAATAACTGAATTACATTGAGGCAAAAAATATGGCAAAAACAGTTTAATTCTTTCAATTGTATTTAATTATGCCATACGGTATGTTTTTAAAAAGTACAATACGGTGCTATTTTTGTCATTAAAAACAGATTGGAAAAATGTAATTTTGGGGCAGGCTGAAACAGATTAATGGCATTGCCAGTTCATTTCAATGGGAGAGATGATTTGAGATATGAGTGTTTAGAGTTACGAGCATGGTCACGGGACAAATGACACTCATATCTCAAGGCGCATAAAATCAAACATATTAGAAAGAATGAAAATATCACCCGATATCAAGAAAATGGAGCCATATTAGTCGCAGTTCAATTGTCTTTAATAATATTACTTCAATACATTTGTATTCAATGTTTAAGACGTGTTTGTTTTTAAACCTCTATTTCAGTCCATGTTTTTTGATTGAATTCATGCGCCAAACATTTGGACCATGTAACAACCCACTTTTTAAATGTTCCTGTAAGTGCAGTTGCACTGGCTTACAATAAAAAGAAATGTTGTTTTTTTCTGAATAAAAGCTGTTCTCCATTTTTTTGATGAACACTACGACTTCGCCACAAGATTTTAATGTGGGTCAGGATGGTGGTGCTTTGAGAGCTAAGTATTGTTTTAGGCGGTACTTGGCGCAAAACGTTTGTGAGCCATGGCTGTGGGATAAACAGGAAAATGTCATCTCGTGTCAAACTCTGCATTAATTATCGCAGTGCCCTTGAGATGTTGAACTGAAGGGTGTTAATTATGTTTTAATGGAAGGGGGCTGCCGCCAAGAATGCAAATTCAACTCTCACATAATTATACACCAGACGATAAGATCGATGGTGTTGGGATTTGGAGTTGAACAGATCACATTGCTCACACAAGAGAAAGTGAGGACATTGTCAATTTCCAGCGCCGTGGTGGCAAGTTGAGGCTCCGTTGCCTTTTGCCCGCACCTCGCATCGACTCACTTCTCAATCTGCCAAAATGTAGGATATTGCAGAAATGTCAGATATTATCCTCCCCTGACAGCCTTATGTAAGTCCCGCGCGTGTGTCAGGCATAATCCTCTTAGTGGTCGAAGGGGTCGCCTTAACGGGAAACAAAACAGTTTGCCTCCTCTGTCCTCTGCTTTTAATAATCAAAATGGAATTTGCACGAAGGCCGCCGCAGCGCGTGTAGGAGTAATCCTCGCTAGAGGACACGACTGCCGTCCCGATGTAGAGCCATTTCTCCTGTGTTCAACGACAGTGTGTCCAGCGTTAGGGACGTCAACACAAACACGATTGTTTTGACGGACGAAGGTGCGTTCTGTGGTCAGAGTGACACTTTTACATATGCAGCGTATTTACTGACTGTGACCCAACCGCTTCGAAAAGCCTTCGTATGCCTTAAGCTTGAGTCATTGGTTGGCACGCAGGCCCGTGCAGTCACTAAAATACAATATATTGTATACAGTGAAAAAAGGAGTGTACAAATATAGTATCATCGTTTTTTTTTTAATTTGACTTTAGTATCAAATCATATTTATTAATATATATATATATATATATATATATATATATATATATATAGTTCATGCGTTGCCAATCACTGAGGAAGAAAATAAAAAGGAATTTACTGGAAATAACCTCCTCATAATGGCGATGAACACGCTCAATGAAGACAAGTAATGGAAATGCTAAAGTACATGTTTTATAAACAGAATTTGGAATGTTGTGAAGAGGTGTACAAAGTGCAGCCCGTGGGCCATTTGCGGCCCAACGTCATTTGTTTAGGGGCCCACAGCATATGCTAAAAGGAACATTCGGCACGGCCCGCTGCGCTAGTTTAAAAATAAGGCAGCGTGAAAAGTGAGGGTGTCCAAAAGGTGTGTGTGGGGGGTGTGGGGGATTACAACATCCACATTCCACATTGATATGACACCCGTGTCTCTCCTCCTACGCTTACTACGACTACAAATAATAAATTGGCTGTATATCGTATTTGCAAATTTGCAAAGAAAGTATTTATAACTATTTTCTCTACATAATCCATGGTGAATATAATTCACTTTCGGAAGCAAAAATGAAAAATAACCAACTTTATTACGCTACATAAAAATGACCTAATCACAGCGGTTTTTTTTTGCATTTGTGGCGCTTTATGGTCTTGTCAATCAGCCAATTATTTTCAGAAGAAAATAAACGAGTACTTATATAATTAGTTTGTCACGAGCGAGCTACGGCAGCATGACGTCAAAGCGATTCTGCCAAAGAAATGTTATGAACAGCCCGTCCTTGAGTGACAGCAAGACGGGTATGAAGCCCAAATAATCCACCAGTGTGTTGAAAGTTTGAATGGGGGCAAAGTGACAGCAAGGTTTGTGCTCTGGTGTTTACAATGCATCGTGAAGCTCACTGTTGCTCACCGCATACGCCCAACCCTGAGGGGAACTGAACAAGGTCCTCTGCATAGTTTACTCATTGACACTAAATCTACCTTCCTCCCAGATGAGCTATTTTGTGTAGTTGATGTTGATGTTTTTTTTTAAATGCGGCTCAGGTTCACGACTGAGCGCATGCGATGAATGCGAGGGCACAGCTGTCTCCACTAAAAAAAAAAAAAGAAAAGAAAAGAGGGACCTCATGTGGACTGAGCAGGAAAACAACTTTAATGAGGGTGTTTGAGTGGATTCTCTGCTGGGGTTAAACTGCAAACTACACACACTTGGACAGGAAGGGGGGAAAAAAACTACATCAAGCTCCATCATTTGCAAGGTTAGTAAAGTTTCAAAGTTTTGCAATCAATAATGCATGTAGAGAAACCGGCACGTGAGCATGTGTGTCCAGCTGTTAAAATAATCCCACATTGTCTGGTTACATTGAAGTCAAAATATTGTCGTTAACTCAATCATATACCCGTCAATGTTTATCTGGGGTTTTGTGTGTATTCCGGTATTATATTATCTAACTCGGTAAGGGCCAAAGTGCGTTGAACTTTGACCCATTGTCTTGAGCGTTCGCGTTCAAATAGCTGCAAGTCAGCGTCATCGAATATAATCATGTTCTTTTGAAATCCCTATTCAAGGTTCGTGACAGTTCTGTCTCATTTTTAACGTGTCAACCGCAAAGACAACGAAATGAACTCGATCAGAAGGGCTCGATTGTATACAATGACTTTTATGACGACTGAGAAGAGCAGACAGGAGGACAAAAAGTAAGTTTAGTTAGGTAGAAGTGAGCAAAATAATTCACTCAAACTAAATCCCCCTCCAGCCTTTTCACAGGGGCTACATTATTGGATTTGATGAACAATTAGCAATAGACATGTCAAAGATAAAAATGTAATCTTAAGACACCCTCCGTTAATCTTCATGTTAAATGGCGATGACTGGGATATTATAAATTTGAAATTGGTCATTAGTTCAATCACCAATGTCATAGAAAACATTTATGTGTAAGCTATTGGTTGTATACCTTTCAATACCATTGCTGCTCTCTCCAGAATGAAATAAAAGTTTGAATTGAACTGAATGATCAAACGCTATCATTGTTTTGATTGCTCGAATGTACTGTCGTGTTCCATGCGCCAATCTCGCCGCTGGTTTGTGACAAGCCCGACAAATGGAACTCATCCAGAACCAGAACTCCACTCGGGGTTTCTCCAGCCTCGTCGTCTCCCGCTGGGAGTCGATGCCGCCGGAATCGTCGTACGGTCAGTCGCGACATTGCACATTTTGCACGTTTTGATACTAGTATACACTTTTGACCCATTATAAGTGCAGCATGTAGCTTAGAGTATATTTTACCCATTATGAACGCTCAAGCAACGAAGTTTGCACTGCTTTAAGTTGTTGCTACAATATACCCACAGGACACTGATTGAGTTAACGGTTGAATTAAAACAAATAAAATAAAAAAATAAAAAAAAAGTTCAACCTTGCAAAAAGACACCTGAAATCTCCTAAACGCATATTGGAAAATGCGTTATGGTCCGATGAAACCAAGGTATCAAGTATAACAAAAAGCTGCCATTTGAACAAGGGGTGTGTAGACTTTTTATATCTACTGTATATACTCCCAAAATGCTTATACACCTATATCACATAGATACATTTTATACATACACTTTTCACATACCAATTGTTCTTTTCTACATTGAAAACGTATATTAATATGATGCTTTCACTGCAACACTTTTATATTTCATGAATTGCTCCACCATGTTCTTCTAACAGCAAGGCCAATATTTCCCCCCCCCCCCATCGACAGATAATAACGTCATCATCGTGCTGGGCGTGTCGACGTTTGCCCTGCAGCTGTGTTTGGCTCTCCTTATCATGCGGAGATGTCTGAATTTGGACAACAAAGCCAGGGAGGCTGTGGAGCACCCGCAGACTTTGCAGAAACTCCACATAGGTGGGTGTTTACCGCACTGCTATTGGTTTTGAGGTTTTACTCAATTCAGGTTTCAATTCAAGTTTCCATGGTGTGCATTGAATTACTAACTCCAAACTGCAGTTACTTAATTACTCAGGACTTGCATTAGACTGACATTTGACATTTCAAAGAAAGACGCGCACTGAGGACAACAGGATTAGCTATGTACAGTACCGTTCTAGTCACAGTATATACAGGATACATCGCTGCATTATCGGGTTGGGTGATACGGCCTTTCGATTTTCTGATTTGAATCGATCCCCCCGTGCTTATATAAAAAAGCAAACGATAATAGCATTCCCAGCACATTTTTTCTCCCCCTGAGCATCCGCTTTTTTTTTTACACTTGATTTTAAAAGAGGTTTTTTTCCTCTTGCAAAAAAAAAAAAAAAAAAAAATCCCTTTTGGCAAAACATGTATAAACACAATCCACTATAAACACTTTAACATAGTCAATGAGCAGTCAAACTGCATGAATCAAAGGCTAACACCCATCCCACGCTTTAAACGAAGGAAGCTGCAATAAAATAAAATACAAACTATGTTTTGCTGACCAGTAAACCTGAATGAAATGCTATCATCGACGAATTGACCAGACTATCCAGTATGTGTGTTTTCTGATTAGGTGATGAGTGTTTCGTTTCATGTAAAATGTTCTTCTTTTTCTCGCTCAAGATCCCTCGTCCTGCCACCCAGATGTTTCTCAACAGACGCCTAATCGCCGTTATGATGACTATTTATCATCTGCAGCTGGAGAAGGATGCTCCACAACTCCCACAGCCAAAACCTGTCTATTTGGACCTTCCGTCCCCTGGGACCTCGTTCAGTACTGAAAATGTGAATCACAAAAAGTTGAACGGCCTCAAAGTGGGAGGAAACACAGTTAGTCTCAAGTCGTCATTAGAACGGTTGTATTTTAAAAACGTGTTCATGATACCGAACTGTAATGACCTGCTCATGTGCAAAATCACTGACTCCAACATGATAAAGAATATGTTTTGTTTATGGTCACATAAGGGACACACAATGGCAAAATCAAATATGCTTTGCTCAGAGTAAGCAAAACATTATTGACTGTGAGTCTAAACTATTGTGTGCGTTTATTTAAACGTAGAGGACTTGATTTTTAATCAAACAGTATTGGTTACCATTGCCTTATGTAATTTTCTATCACGATAAGTCAGCACTATCTCATGTAATCCAATACAAGAGCAAAAATAACTATTTTGTTGCGTTCACAGTTGACTTGATATGTAATTATACTATGCTCACTTAATATGTAATAATACTGTGTTCATTTTTGTAAAATATTCTTAATTCACATTCACAACGTAATTATAAGCTTATTTAAGTCAAATTTTGTTGGTGAAATATTTTGAATTGTTTTGTGCATTGGTTTTATTCGGCGCTCGTGCGTGTAGTTCCAAGAATCGCCAGCGGGCGGTAGTAATGCAACAAATATCATAGAGTGTGGCCAATCTTACCAGCAAAGAAGACCAATACAGCAAAACATACCAAACAAATGCGTCTATCAATGATTTTCAACGTCTAAAACTAGCTTTTAAGAGCAATCAATCTCATTTTGTGTTCATAGGTTTAGAGGTTGGGCATTTATCAATGAATAGCCGTACCAGGTTTCACGTCAACGGAACCGTTTGTTATTCCAGTGCTGGAGCGGCTAGCTAAGTGGCTAATGACTGTCGGCAACTTTTGAACAAGAAGATGGAGACGATTCATCAAGGTTTGTACGTTGTCGGTGCACGAACGAGTACTAGCTGATTCCCCCCCCCCCCCTTTTTTTTCTTTTTGGTTGAGCTTTAAGAGTAAGATGACAATTCCGTTAAGAGCTACAAGGTAAGATAATTTGGCTAAAGTTTGGTTTAATGTGTATTACCAACCAGCCTGCATCTGCAAAAATGCATAAAGAAATTTCGAAAAGAAGAGCCAAGGTTTTTGTTTTTTTTCATGATTTTTGGACGGGGGATTTTTCTCATCCACAGATGCGTTCCATCAAACCTTTGGATCCAGTGATCCTTTTATAATCCACGTTTTCAAGCGATTAAATAGGGACTTTAATAAATTCAGTTGAATAAAATTCCAAATGTGCTCTTCTTCACAATATATATATTTTTTTCTGTATGACAAGAAAGGAGCCCATTGGAAGGCAAACACAGAGTCAATCATTCTTTTCCAGGGAGCCCATTGCCTCTGGCTTCTCTCCGCCTACTGGTGCCACCTCTGCAGCTCTTTTCAGCCTCCATGTGGCAGACCCTGAAGAAACAAGATGTCACAAGCTACTGGGAAGTGGCTGACTTTGTCTCTTTGGTGTCGGGGATGGTCCCGGAGCTGCTCGTGTTCAAGCACAGGTTGCAGCTCAACCTGGGGTTAAGAGCCAGGGTAAGTACCGCCGAGATGAGAGAGCGAGAAGTATTGCAATTACATGAGTATCATGAAGCCCTTTTCTACCTTTTAGTATATTCTTGAATTATGCCGAAGCGAGCGTCCCTTGGAATGTGACTTTATCTTGTCTCTCGTGGACAAGATTAAACAACAAAAAACCTCTGCGGTAGATGTAAGTTCCCTTTTAATGCCAGTTTCTGCCTCTGTCTTATCATGTGGCTGACAGTTGAAACCATGTGCGTCCTTACATTGCAGGTGAATGAAGAAGAGGAAGCCTCAATTCACTTTCTGGAGTTAATTCAAGTCCTTCTCAAGGATCCCGAAGAGAGACAACATTTCTTTGCGGTAAGACGTCATCCAGATCGTTTTAAATAATCGTGTGTATTCACAGGTTTTAATAATTTGACACTTTTTTTGTGTGTGCGTGTGTATCGCAAAGGATGTCTTCCCTACTCTGTACGGATTAGAGTACGAGAGGGATTTACGGTCACTATTTTGGGAGTTCCTCTGCCGACTCGGTCAGTTGTTACCGGTTCCTGACCTCAAACAGGTGAGGGCGACCATTTTGCCTTTTGAATGAATAACTGTAAGCTGTTGCAGCGACACAAATTGTATCGATTTGCCACTAAAGAGCGCAATCGCCTGTAGAAAAAAATGCCGGTCTTTCAAAGGCGGTACAGTACAGCGAACTGTTGTACGATAGGTAAAATCCGTGTGGCGGCGTGAAAAATAATGTCTCCAAATAGTTTGACCTTTCCCACGTGCTATAAACCCATGAAACCACATTTAAACTCATTAAAACCCTTTAAAATGATATTCTTAGCGCCTGTTCTCACACTCTCACTCAACACAGTACTCCAAATTAGAGGTTCGCTGTAATCCTCAGATCATTCAGAAATGAGCTTATTAATGTAGTTGTCATTATTTTGAGTTTGTACCTTATTTAACTTTGTAATTTTTGTACAGATGGACGATTTAGTCATTTGTATATATACTAATGAAATCCAATACAAGACAAACTGTAACCAAACTATTAGATGGACATCCCAGAATGATGCATTGCAGTTTCTTGTGACCATTTTTTGTCAATGTATATGTTTTGTTTTTGTTTTAATTTCATGTGTCAATTGCAGACTGTTGCCTGGCTCGGAGCTTCCATAGCAGATGGCTGTTTGCATTCACTCGCTGAAGCTAATGACCTGAAGGTTTTGCTCCAGCACCACAAACACCTCAGACGATTAGAGCAACACGGTAGGGTATGATTCCTAAGCAATTGATCCTTATATTCCAGAGGTTATTAACTGTAACTTATGTTTTAAAAAAAAAAAAAAAAAAAAAGTAGTTGCAGCCACAAGCATGGGGGACAACGTCCTTGCTTCGCTCTCTGCCTTTCCTACTTGTAGAATATCAATAGCTCAAGAGCAGCCTCACCAGTCAGCCCTGGATGAATGGAGTCACATCCACGAAACCACCGTGGACGAGGTGACTGTCGAGGTCACTGCGGAGGTTGAAGTTGACGAGCGTGATGCGACGATGGCAGAAAATGTCAGTTGCCTTTCGGAAGCAGACGGTGGGGTTGAACAAGCGGAAGCGACGACTACAGATGTGGATGAAGGTAAAGAAGAGGGAGGAATGGATGAAAAGCAGAGCGAGGTCACAAGGACGCACCAGGCAGACGTTCACCAAGACAACTCCTGCGTCCGTTAAGGCTCGGAGCTCTTCGGGACCTCACGACTGTCCGGACTGCGACAAGAAATTCAAGTTTGCCTCGTCGCTCACAGCCCACAGGGTCATCCACACAGGGGAGCGACCCCACCGCTGCTCCGATTGCGGTCGCCGCTTCTCTTTCCGCCAGGCCCTGGAGCGGCACAGGAAGACGCACAAAACAGGACGCGGTTACAATTGCGTCATCCGCGGGGAGACTTTTCAGTCCTCGTCAGGCCGCACCGAGCACAAGCAAACGCACATTGCGGACGGCACGTACACGTGCCCGCAACGCGAGAGGAAATTCACCCGGGTGCCGGCGCTCTCGAGGCACCTGAAAAGTCACAACGTGAGGTCGGCGGGCGTCGAGAGCGACGCCGCGGCGGAGGCGCCGGGAAACGCGGCCCCGGAAAACGTCGCCCAGGTCGCTCCCCTCGTCGACGTCCGCACGAGCCGGCGCAAACGAAAACCCACCGCGAAGATCCAAGCCATCGACTTGCAGAAACGCACGAACGGCAAGCGGAAACCCGAAGCCACCGGGGAGAGGCCAACGGCCTCGAAGTGTTTGCCCTTCAGTAGGTCAGTCTCCTGTGTTTATCTCTTCAATTCAAATGTTCTACCTTATGGAAAAATCCCCTCTAACCCGCAATATAATTTGCAATAAATTATGTAGTTCATGCCGACTGCAGCCTTCATATTGGGACAGAAAGGTATGCTGAGAAAACAAACAATAAAGCAATTACTCTTCCCTATCATAACTTCGGGTCTATTAAAAGCTCTGCTTACGATTGTGACATATCACATAAATGTGACATCCTGCATGAATAATGTAATTTCCTTTCGACAAAAAGGTGTATTATTACAGGAATCAAGTCCTATTTAATTTTCACAAACGCAAGGCATATTTTTATAGAATATAGTAGTCTCTTTAGGATAGAATAAAAGGTTTAATATTGTGAAAATAGTTTTATTTTTGAAATTCACTTGTTGAAATGGCTTCCCTTGTTTAACTTTGATGTCACTGTCATACTATTCTTGGGGGGGGGGGAATGATTCTATTTTCATGAGATTACAATTTTCTTCTTTAAAAAAATCAGAAAATGTTTTCACACGTCTGACTTTTTCTCCAAAATAGACAACTTTTTAAGTCCTACGGCATTTAAGGGAACACGTTATTTATGTTGAATTGGCCTTTGAATTATCAGGGAGTCCTTGGGAAAATATTCCCTAATAAGGAGTCCCATGGCCCCAAAATGTTTTGACAAGCCCTGGTTGAGTGTGTTAAACCACCCTTTGTTTACTCTCTCTCAAACAGTTCAGAGCATTCATACGGGTCACCCTCCGTCCTAAAGAAGGATGCTGATGAAAGTGAGTGTTTACTTTCTTTGTAGAGAAGCGGTAGGGCTCTTTCCTCCAAGGGAACATTACATTACAATTTTTTCACATTTGTTCAAATTTGACAGCTTTATTGGAAAATGGAATGGAAACATCGATTCGGTCTATAATGGAAAGCGTGCACGTTTCTGTCAGGTTGCGCGGCGGACGCCGCTTCGACAGCTTCCTCCCGTCCGGAGCGCTCCCTCCGCCAAGCAGAGAAACGGCGGCGCGTCCAGCGTGTTCACTCGGAGGATGACGAGACGGCCCTCGCTGACGAGCAATGTCGTTTTAACTGCCAAGATTGCGGCAAGAGGTTCAAATTCCTGTCCGTACTCGAGTCCCACCGGCGCATCCACACAGGTGAGCAGCCCTTCCTCTGCTCTCAGTGCGGGCGACGTTTCTCCTTCAAGCAGTCCCTGGAGAGACACAAGCAGACACACAGGTCCGGACGCAGGTACGAGCGCGTCACCCGCGGGGAGTTCTCCAAGCGCGTCGCGGCTCAGAGGTCGCGCGCGGAGAACGGCGAGTTTGCGTGCTCCGAGGGCGGCCGCGAGTTCGCGTGGAAGTCTGCCCCGGCGAGGCACCTCAAGACGCACGGCGAGGATGCGGACAAGGCGGCGAGTTCGCTTAAATGTCCTCGGTGCGAGCTGAGCTTCAGCTGCGCCAGCTACCTCGCCGGGCACCTGCGCACTCACCGGGAGGAGAGAGGGCACGCCTGCGGCTGCGGCAAGAGCTTCGCCTATCGGGCGGCGCTCACGGCGCACCAGCGCATCCACCAGAAAGACAGGCCGCACGTTTGTACGCAGTGCGGCAAGGGCTTCCTCTACAAAGGCGGCCTGGCGACCCACATGAAGATCCACTCGGAGGAGATGCCCTTCATGTGCTCGTTCTGCGGGAAGTGTTTCAAGAGGGAGCGCAACATGAAGAAGCACGAGCGCTGCCACACGAGAGAGAACGTCTACAGCTGTTCGCAGTGCGACAAGAGTTTCGTGTACAAGGCCACGCTGATCAGGCACGAGCTGACGCACTCGGGCGAGAGGCCGTACCTGTGCTCCGACTGCGGGAAGGGCTTCTTTTCCCACGCCGAGCTGCTCAAGCACGAGCGCTTCCACACGGGCCACAAGCCCTTCCAGTGCCCGCAATGCGAGAAGAAGTTCACCCAGTCGTGCTACCTGACCATTCACCTGCGCTACCACACGGGCGCGCGGCCTTACTCCTGCGTCGAATGCGACAAGAGCTTCCTCAGCGCCAACCGGCTGAAAAGACACACGCGGACGCACACGGGAGAGAAGCCCTTCCGCTGCGAGCTGTGCGGCAAAGGCTTCAGGCAGTCCTATCACCTCAAAACGCATCAGCGGACACATAACAAGATAGCGTGAAGACAAACCTTGGTCTCGAATTCAAAACGGCTCGCGAAGTAGTGTGAAATGATTCACGTCGGTCGCAATTAAACCTCCTCTGACGCTCGGATGAAATTCGCTTGCCTCATTGAGATCCAGAGGCTACTCGCAAAAAGTTCGGGATTTTCGAGTGAAATTTCAGGATAAACCGAGAATGCACTACGAGTGTTCTAGGCGAGCAGCATCATCATCATTATTATTATTCTATTCACAGGACACATTTGCTACGCAAATGCATGCAGTGAATCCAGAAAGTTCTCACAGCGCTACTTTTTCCCAAGTTTACCACATGAATATAAAACGGAATTAAAAAATATATACTATGCCTCAAAACTATACACACAACCGACAATGATTTGTGTGAGATTGTTGCAAAACGTATCATTAGAAAAGACCTGCTTAAAATTGTCATTATTCAGTCTTACTCTAAAATGGAATAAATATTGTTTTTCAAGTAGGACTTTGATTTGAACCATTTCGAAATCAAATTTTCCAAAATATTTTTCACGTTATCCCGTTGAGATTAAAATGACAATGCAGTTTTAAAGTATTCACAGCACTTCACTTTCCACATTTTATGTTAGCCTCATTCCAAAATGGATTTCATTTTCCTCTCAAAATTTTACACGCAAGACCTACTGATTTTGTATTTTTTTGGGGGGCAGGGCATAGTTTTTGTCCTCCCAGATGATTTTGTAGGGCGTGGTGCGTGGAATAGAATGAATTTTGGAAAAAGACCGTAACGTTTCAAAATGTGGAAAAAGCGAAGCGCTCCAAATACTTTGATATACTCAACAGTAGCGAGGCTTCAAAGGGAAGCGGCCACTGAGCTTTGAGTGTCATCAGCGGGTTGCAGCAGAGACACTGAAAGAGTTCCCAGCAAAGCATAAAATGGACATCGGTCCGTTTGTGGATGGTGAATTTTGATATTCAGCTTCCTGTCAGAGGTCAAATTAAGTTCACATGAGGTTGGAGCGCATTTGAGGCTCACCCTGAAATTTCACCCAAAAGCCCAATATCAACAACCGTGTCCAGGTTTTAGGGTTTAATAATGACCAGAATTTGTGTAGAAAGCACATTTTTATTCAAGTGTGATTACAAGACAAACAACATGACTGTTTTTTTTTTAATCGAGGCTTTGAACATTTTGTGACGGGAAGACAACTTTTGAAGGGTTTCGCCGAGGTTTTTTTCCCCCAGGTCAACGGCCGCACAGACAGAGCCCACAATGGTCTTAATTAGCTTACTTGTTTGAAAAAGATATTTTTTTTGGAACAACCGAAGAGGAATTGAGTTTTTCTAGCTTGGATTTGGGTGACGAACAGAAAAAGGCCAAAAGGGCATTTCTAAACTTAGCACCTAAGCTACTAGTGAACGTGCATAAAGGCTACACGGCAACGTGCAGCGTAATAGGGCAGTGGTCGCTCCCCACGGCTTTGTTGCGGATCTTGCTGTCGCACAGAGCGGGCACCAGGGATGACGACAGCACAAAATAATCGAGCCGCCAGCCCACGTTCTTTGACCTGGAATTCATCATGTAGGTCCAGAAGGTGTACGCGTTGGCCCGCTCGGGGTAGAGCTCGCGGAAGCTGTCGACGAAACCGGCCTCCAGCAGCTGGTCGAAGCCCTCGCGCTCCTCCGGGGTGAAGCCGGCGTTTTTCTTGTTGCCCTTCGGGTTCTTCAGGTCGATCTCCCGGTGGGCGACGTTGAGGTCGCCGCACAGCACGAGGGGCTTCTGCACGTCCAGCTCGCTCAAGTAGGCGCGGAAATCCACATCCCAGGTCTTGCGGTAATCTAAGCGCACCAGGCCTTTGCCGGCGTTGGGTACGTAGGCCGTCACCAGGTAGAAGGTGGGAAACTCTGCGGTGATGACGCGACCTTCCTTGTCGTGTTCCTCTTTACCTGAGCGAGTGAAGAAAGCCACCATAAGAAAACGCGCCAAGCGTTAGCAAAGAGTAGGCCGGTTATTGTTGAGAATAAGCAACGTTCACAGGAGTCGGGCATGGAAACGGAAGATTTTGGATTGGACCTCACTCCATCCACTTTTGTCCAGCCTCTGTTAAGGTTACGAACAGTACGGGGGATACTCGGGCCCAAACGGCTGACAACCTTGAGAATTGCGTACGAGTTGAAAGATGGCTTACGGATTTGATTTTGAAGAAATGCAGAATTAGCTCTAAAGCACACGCGTTTGTGGCAAAGACACCATATCTTCCGCTAACAACCCAGGCTAAACTTAGCTCCTCCCCGACCTACGGCCGTTAGTATCACTTCAACATACAGCGGCCGGTCTTACGAAAGGAGTTGAATTCGTTCCGCGCCGGTAACGCGTCGAAATGAATCAAAATACCATAAATCTGTTCCAATGTAAGGGAAAATACGTAGCACACTAAAATATTTGACTGAATAAAAACCCAGTAACGACGGTTAAAAGGAACGTAGAAAATGAAACGGTGCCTCGCGATCGATTCATTGCGGCTCCTTCCGGCGCGCGCGACTTGGCAACAGGGTAAAGAAGATCTGCCTGCAATCTGCCTACGTGTGTCGAAGCGCCGCTCGCGTTCAAATATGTCGCTTAAAGCGCGAGTACACAACCACGCGGATGGTATTTGTTCGCCCGTCTGTGTTTTTTTTCTGTTAGCATTAAGCTATGCGGTCGTTATAATAAATTGTCTTTGTTTTATGTTTAGTTTCACGGCAAACTTCAACCGGGAGTGACAATTAGTTTGAAAGGTTTTGTTTTTAAAGAATTGCGAATGATGCTCAAGTGCCGAGGTAAGTGGCGTTCGCCGTCACTAGTATACAGGTTTGTACCGCAACCCGTTCGGGCAGCAAAGTACGCAATCGTTAGACTAGCGCTCACCGATGCCGTAAGTCACTTTGACGGGCTCCGTTTTGCAAAGCACGGCCACGCCGCCGTAGCCCCCCTTGTCGTCCGACACGCACCAGTACTTGTGCGGGTACTCGGGCATGGACGTGATGTCAGCGGGCAGGTTTTTCTCCGCGCACTTGGTCTCCTGCAGGCACAGGATGTCTGGATTCTCCTCACGCACCCACTTGGAGGGGATGAACACAAGTGTTAACGGGGGGAAACAAAATGCATTCGCTTTGCCTGGGCTTTTTGGATTTCAAGCACCAACTCACACTCAGGCCGTTCTTCTTCACCCAAGCTCTCAGTCCGTCCACATTCCAGGAGGTGATCTTCATGTTGGCGTCGCGTCCATCTTTGCTGGTCATTTTGTCCGGGGGGTCTTCGTACAAAACGGGGGCTTCTGGTTCCTTAGATTTCTTGGCTTTCTTTGGAGTACTTTCTGTAAAATCGGGCACGATTGCAGCATACACGTTTAGGATTTTTTGAAAGCTGTCTTTTGTACTCCTGGACTAACCTGCTGCGGCGTCATTGTCCCCTTCTGCAGTCGCCTCTTCTGCCTTCTTGCCTCGCTTCATGCTCGAACGGAGGAAAACGCTTCGCAGACGCACAACACGCACAAGCGCCGCTGGGAAACGGATAAGAAAGAAAGAGAGAGAAAAAAAAGGAGTAACGTTAATATGAACACACACACTTTTTCACACTGGTTTCCAGAGCAATGTGCACATGTTTGTTTCAGTTTATTCTTTCCACAGCCCCGAGATTGTACGCACAGTATTATACCTATTGCGATATTGTTTGATGTACTTTTTCGTCTATGTACAAAGCTTGCAAAACACAGGTTTGGAAATGTGACTGAATCTCTGGACGTTTATTATTAAAGTTATTTGCAATGCTTTAAAAAAAAAAAAAGAGCACTTCAAAGATTTTGCCCAACACCTCAGCATCGTGCAAATTGCAACAATCAGTCCAAAAGTCATTATTGTAACCATTTTACAGCAGAATTGGACGCAGCTCAGTTGCAACTGTACCGAATATTTTGAGCAGTGACGATTATGCGTAATACCCAAATGAGAAAATGAGGCCGAGCCTGTGTTAGATGCGCTAACTTTCGACGTTTTATGCGATTTCTCACGAGACGCGACTCTCGACGGAGAATTTGAAGTGAATACTGCAGGAGGTCCGAGTTGCACAATGCACGACGCTAACCTTCGCGTTTCATTGTAACAAAGAGCGACCGGAGGCCTCCTTCTAAGCAAGCCATTAATTCCTCGCTTGCTCATCTCGCTTCCATCGAGATCGAACGGTGCGAGTTTCAAGATTTGTCACCGGAGCCCGAAAACAAATCCAGATTGTCACATCATGCAAATATTCTTACTTGCACTTTTCGCAGGATGCAAAGCCCCGGACACGCTGCTCGCTCACGGACCAGCAGTCACTCCCACCCCCCAAACGTTCATACGAAAGGTGAAGCTAATGCTATGCTAATGCGGCTGTAATGACACGAATCAAACCCGACCGAGCTTTCAAAGCTGCGAGGGCGCGCAAGGTTTGAAACACTGCAGGTTGCGCGAAACGGAAGGCGTCAAAGCGCTCGAGTTTTGCTACTTATGACACTTTATCGCAATGAATTCGCGCATGCGCAGCCATACATAACAGCGTACCGTTTTCCCACGCGCTCCTTCAAATTGACCCTCTCATCAATGCCTGCGAGAAATCCGATAAGAGATATCCATTTTTGATGTGTTATAAATCGCACACGAACACACGTAAAAGCGCTACCACGTTTTGAATGTACTTTAATACGTTATCGGGTGAAATATGCGCCAGATATGAATGCATTTGTTGAAACTTAAAAGTCAGGCGAATCGAACACTCCTTTCAGGTTTTTTGGGTTCTCGGGATTTCACCTGGACGAGTTACTTCGCCGAGGAAGTGAAATCTTTCTTAATCAACGCACCCAAGTGGAACAAATGTGAGTTTAGTAAAGAGCTAAATGTGCGTCGGTATTCATACTATTTCCCCTGTGGTACAAAAGAAGCTACTTGACATGCGGTTGTAGCAACATGGCGAACTGTAAAGAAGGAAAGTGGACTTTTTATTTGATTTTTTTAAACTGTAGGAAAGCAAATAACGTGTCGTATGATATATTTGTGCGAAAAAGCACAGTTAAAGTTAAATATACGTGCAACATATGGCACATTTGCACCGGTTTGAGTCGTGTCACTCGAATACATTGCATTGTCATTGCAGACCATTTTTCCTTCCCCCTTGAAATTCGTATGCAGCCGCAATGACTGTTGTAATCGGGTTTGAGGGCAGCGCCAATAAGATTGGCATTGGGATCATCAGGGATGGAGAAGTACTTTCCAATCCGAGACGGACCTACATTACCCCTCCTGGTGAAGGCAAGCCTTTTTTCTCTCTCTCTCTCTCGTCGAAACCTTGACAATGTAATCAGACGACAACAACCGCACTTCGTAAGTGTAAGACACTTTCATGTTTTTGCCCCTTAACAGGCTTCCAGCCAAGCGACACAGCCAGACATCATCGCTCTGTTATACTGACAGTCTTAAAGGAGGCTCTGGAGCAAGCGGGGCTAAAACCTTCCGACATAGACTGTGTGGCATATACGAAAGGTCGTTCGGCACGTTGACATTTGGAAGAAGGTGTTTTATGACGACATTTGTCATTTTCCTTCTCATCAGGTCCAGGCATGGGCGCGCCCTTGGTAACGGCGGCTCTGGTGGCTCGGACCGTGGCCCAGTTGTGGGGCAAGCCCCTCGTCGGCGTCAACCACTGCATCGGGCACATCGAGATGGGCCGACTCGTCACCGAAGCCGACAACCCCACCGTGCTTTACGTCAGCGGAGGGAACACGCAGGTCGGCGGCAGGATACGGTCGTACGTCGACGTGTTCGGAACAATCTTATCAAGTCATCGATAAACCTTTTTGCGTCTCCTCCCGCGAAGGTCATCGCTTACTCCGAGCGACGCTACAGAATATTCGGGGAGACTATCGACATCGCTGTCGGCAACTGTTTGGACAGATTCGCTCGAGTTATCAAGGTTTGTCTTGCGTTCATTGAAATGTAAGCGCATTTACACACGAAGTGTTTTTATGCGCAGATTTCAAACGATCCCAGTCCAGGCTACAACATAGAACAGATGGCGAAGAAGTAAGCGACGGCACACTAATGGTGTTTCTTCGTTTAGCCTCTTATTCATTTAGACGTTTTCATTGTATTATTTAGAGGCACTCGGTACGCGGAGCTGCCGTATACCGTAAAAGGAATGGATGTGTCATTTTCCGGGATACTTTCCTTCATTGAGGTGAGCGGTTGCAATAATTCTTAATTTGAAAAGAACATTATGAATCCACGTATGTGATGTCGTAATAATAGGAAGCTGCTCATAAGATGCTTGGATCCGGTCAGTGTACAGCAGAGGACTTGTGCTTCTCCCTGCAGGTTAGAATAAGTTGTCAACCAATATTCCGAATACGTACGTACGTACGTACGGACGGACATATTTTTGTCTGTTCCTTCAGGAGACGGTGTTCTCAATGCTGGTGGAAATCACAGAGCGGGCCATGGCTCACTGCGGCTCCCGAGAAGTCCTCATCGTCGGTGGTGTTGGCTGTAAGTACGTCAGGAACCATTGGAATGCGTCTGGGTTCGTATTCTGAGAAATGTCAAAATTCTGGGTTATACCCTTAAAGCTAAGCTTTTTTCTTTTCAAAAAAGAAAAATGTGCTTTAACATTAAATATGCCATCAAACAATGCATTCGCAGGTAACCTGCGCCTACAGGAGATGATGGGACTCATGTGCTCGGAAAGAGGAGCCAAACTTTTTGCCACAGATGAAAGGTAGACCAGTCTGTCCATACTACCGGTACTGTACTTAGGTCATGCAACACCCCGTACGCAGCAACTATATGGGAAGGTATTGTCCTAATATTTTGATTGCGCCATGTTTAATACCCAGTTAAAACGATGTGCAAATGAAAATGACTTTAGTGGTGCTCAGACAGCTAATTGGCAGAGAAAATTGTACAGCGTGTGTAGCGATTGTGCTAAACTGTGCGTTTTGAATGAAAAGATTAGTATGAAAAAAGTGCCCGCGTTTGTAATACCGCATCCATAAATCAATGTTTCTACTGTAGATTCTGTATCGACAACGGCGCCATGATCGCGCAAGCCGGCTGGGAAATGTTTCGATCCGGGCAAGTGACCGAGCTCGAGGACTCGTGGATCACGCAGAGGTAGGGCGCACTTTAAATTTGCAACTCATCTCGGGTGTTTTTGGTCATTCCTAAACCTGACCCTTGCTCCGGTTGCAGGTACAGAACAGATGAAGTGGAGGTGACGTGGAGAGACTGACGGGGCAAACGGCACGTAAAGGGAAAGTTTTTTGAGCGTCCCGTGAGATGAAGCACCCACACGGCAACTATCCTCTCAGGTAGCTTCTGATATATTGCGCATCTGACAAGTCGGATCACGGGAAGCGCAGCCCGTCCTCGAGCGCGCCGAGGAGGAAGCGGTCGTTTTTTCTCGAACGGACCGCTCGTTACCTCCCGCGCACTTGATGCCTGTCAAGAAAATGTGTTTAAATTCAGTAAGACACGAACGAGACTTTAAATGTACTGCGCTTCAGTTTAATGTCTGTTGTTTTAGAAAACTGTCGCTAAAATATTGAATAGATTCCAGTGGCAAATTAATTTCCAATAAATAACAGCAGCAAGTCAAGTTTATTTACTTTTATTAAGCAATACTGTTCACGTACATTCCTCCTCCAGTGTAATTTTTTTCCAAATTATTTTTCAAAAATCAACATATTGAACACTAAGCTCCCTTATGAATTCATGAGCAACATTCACCTGATTAGAAAACAAACGAAAGAACGGAAGGGGGGGGGAGAACCGGCATTTAGCTCTGACAGGGCTAAAGGGGGAAATAGTACTGTGCCTTTGAATACACCCCCTCTGTAAACCCAAAAGTTAACAGTAAAACTCGAGCAGGTATATAAGACATGTCAAACGGAGTCGGAGTGGGTGGAAAAAAAAAAAGACATCACCGCGAGAGGTGCTGGCACGGCCATCGCTAATAACAGATTTAACAAAGTGCTTGATTGACCACTCGCTTTGCACGGGACACAGTTTGTTAAAACTGTAACGTTCAAAAAAGGGGAGGAAAAAAATTCAATTACAGCTTCTCAAAGATTATTAAAAGAGGGGGGGGGGACCCAGTCTCACACACACAAGATAAAATTCATAACGGGGCGATGGAACAACGGTCTGATTACTTAAGGCAGACTTTTTAATAAGGCGTTTAAAAAAAAAAAAAAAAGTTCATTGCTGTAAGATCTCAAAAAGGAGTTAGTCCAAAGTGTCTCAGTGTGGCTTTGCATGAAGACATCATCCTGAGTGCAGCGTGTGAGAGGGGACTCCGAGAATTGTCCGTCGTTACGTCAGTGCGCACGAAGGCGCGTGTAGATTGCGTGCGCGTCGGTCTATATACGCTTCGGGGTTCCGCGCGCCACTAGGCCGGGTGCTCCCGGAAGTCCTTGTACCACATGACTCTTTTGGGATCTGAGAAGAGAAGACAAACAGGTTCTTAGAAAAAGTAATAACCAAGCCCGTTTAAAACCCAGTGAAAATCCAAGGACAGACACCAGAAAAACAAACTTTTTTTTGTTTTAGTTCTCCAACATGATTGTAAATGCATTTGAAGACAAAAAAAGAACAGGAAGCATAAAACGCAAATTTCAGAGGCGCGGTTTTTGGTGGGATCGCAAGCGCCCCGGCGTGAGCTGCGGCTCAATGCAGCTCCTGCACGGTTGTGCTCATTTGGTTTTCTTTATCCCATTAAAAAAAAACACTGCTTCATATGACATCAAATAAACGGTGGAAAAGTGTATCCGTGGCTGACTCTCCTTTCCCACGTGCAAGGCCATTACAGTAAGTATAGTGTAAAAACCATTTTTTCAAAATAAATAATAAAAGTCTACTAGCGGGGGTGTGAACAAGGAACCACGATGTCGCGTGGGAAAACCTGTAAAGACACCAGTACCACAAGTTATGCATGAAGCTTGAGTCGTGAATTAGTTTATACGTAATTTAATAATTTCCATTTTAGATGCTAAGATACTTAATTGGGCTAGTTTAACAAAGGGTAATCAACTCCAAATCAACCACTGATTTTCACATTTACTTTTAAAATAAAACTGCTGTATCTTCTCATGTTCCGATGACTTTCCCGTTCGACAACGTACCTTTTTTCTGTTTGTTGCAGATTGCATTCCATTCTGCAGAGAAACCCAAAAAAGGGGGTGTTAGAAAACAACATTCTCGCGCGATTGATAGTTACCTTCTGAACTTCTCCTCCATTTTTTTTTACGGTGGTTTTCCAGTTATCGCTCGTGAAGAGTTACCTCTATTATGGAAGTTGAGAGCCTCCACAAGGTGGCGACAACTGAGTAGCAGCTCCCCGTTGTTCTCGTCCAGCTCAGGGCGTGTCGCCGGGGCGGCGGAGGTAGCGAAGGGCCTGGGCGTTTCTTCGGGTCGAGGGGCGGGGGGATCGGCGGCGGGGTGAGGGTCCGCGCCCTCCGGAACGGGCCTCGGCTCGCTGATGAAACTCAGCCCCCATTGGTTCTGGAGCAGAACACCGATGGCGTGGCGGTCCTCCTCCAGAACGCCGCCAGTCGCTTTGGCCTTCACCTTGGAGGCGTAGCTGACGGCCGGCTGCAGCTTGGCGGGGCTGTCCTGCACCGGGAAGGCGGGCGGGGGCTTGAGCAGCGACAGACTGTCCTCCACCCACCTCTCTTTCCGGGTAAGCTTTCGGGAGCGATTGAGGTCCTTCTGGCCGGCGTCTCGGCGAAGGCCGCGGCCTTTGTGCTGCTGGCCCTTGCGCTCTTTTTCCACGCGGAAGCCGAAGGCGTGCGAGCGGGTCGGTCCGATCGGGTCCGCGTCGGGGGAGAGCTGCCGGGGCCGCCCTCCGGAAAGGCAGCCTCCTCCGCCCCCGCCGCAGTTGCCGGAGCCGGGCGACAGGCGGCGGTTTCGGACGTGCGGCTCCGGGTTGGCGGTCGCGACGAGGACAGCTGGGTCGCACAGGGTATCGGACTCGCACACAGTGTTACTGGCTTCCCACGTACCTGGAAGAACACACGCACGTCATTTATAGGGATAGACTGATTACGGGCGCCGGTACTCAGCATTTGGGTCTCTTGCCTGACAGGGAGCCATTTGTTTCTTAAAATGTTCCAGTTTTTTAAGAAATTGAAATGTAAAAAGATGTCAGTGTTAACATGTTGGCAGTCCGACAAGCTGTTTAATTAACATATGCTTAAAGGCTTTGAGACAAAGTTAGGTTTTGGAGTTAGTATTGAAAATCGATTTGTCTTTTACTGCAAGTAAAGATCAGCTCCAAATACCAGTTGTGGGCTTTCTTGACTCTTAATAATCAGTATAGACCCCTCTCTCTCTCGAATTAATTGACAACTCAGAGCTAAAATGAAATCTAGTAAAATGATTATTGAAAGAGACAAAACGTGTTGGAATCAGACATCATAGGGCTTAAGTGTTCCACTCAGTGTTTATAATCAAAGACAAATCCTTTTATTGTGACGGTGGTTATTTAGGCCACTTTAAAGAAAAGACGACATATTCTCCGTAGTGAGCGTCCGTCGCACCGAGCGGGTGACGTCACCAAAACCGGAGCCTCTCAGGGCAAACGGATGAAGTCGGAAGATATCAAACACCGGCCCGGTTGGCCCTCCTCGCCAAACGACACACGGCGAACAAATCGGGGAGTTCAACACCGCGAAACGGATCACGGATGCCCCAACGGAACATTCGAGAACTCCACGCGACGAAGTAGCAGAAGCAGCTTGAGATCCTGTTACGAGCGCACCTTTTATTCACAGCGTCACGATAAGTTCGAAACACAGTGGACGTCGGAACCCCCCAAATCGTGGACAAAAGTCGAGTTTCGACCGTCGCCGCCGAACCGGGGAAGCTTTTCCTCCCAAGAAATGGAAACGTTAGCTAAGCTAGCCGCGCTCATCAAAGTTTCGTAACAAGCCCCATTCAATGCAAAGCGAGGAGCAGCCAGCCGAGCTCCTCGAGCGAGCGGCGCTAGCCATGTCGGCAAACGCCCGAATAACGTGTCCAGTACGCCCTTTGCGGCTAATATGGCGACGAGTGGAGCGGACGTACCCGTCTTGATATGCATGTCTTTTCGCGGAAAGTGTCGAAGAGCGCGGACCGTTGAGTGAACTTTTGTTTACAGCGTCGGAATAACGTCGTCTCGCCTTCTCGCTGCCAGCACCAGGAAACGACACGACAATGTGGGTGGGGGGAGGAAGCGGGCCCGGAAATCAACGCTCCGGCTGGAAACGCGGACGCGACGCGGCGCAGAAACGGACCGGGAGCACACGTGACAACCACGTTGCGGACGTTGTATAGTTTGATTTGTAAAAGAACAGAGGAACACTTATTGATTAGTTGTCTCATAATTGTTGCATTAATTTAGCGGGGGGGGGGGGGGGGGGGTTTCCTCACCTTAAATCTGTCATTTGAAACGTGTTCATGTATTTGTATTTTTTTCATCAATGTGTTTTGCTAATTAAAAATCCCAAAATGTCCAAATTCCAATGAAGTATTCTCTTATTGAAGTCAACTATGTCTGTTTATTTTTTTGTTTTATCTTTTTAAGTGCGGCGTGCGGACTGTTAAGCGCGAGCCTGTGCTTTCGTCAGTGAAGATGAAACGGTAAAGGAACATTTCAGATGTAAGATCGAAGGCAGACTTCAGGGAATTAAAAAAAAAACAAACAAGAAATCGTAATTTGCTTTACTTATTTGAATACCGAGAAAGGAATGTTTGATCTTTTCATTCGTTTTACCGAATAACTTGATGCCGGCAGAGCCGGCACATCCTCACGCGATCAGAATCGGAGGTATTTTCTTTCTCCGACTTCGCGTGCGGGACCTCCCGGTTTGAGTGGCGTTCGAGTGCACTTTCCCCGGCGGGAGGTGGGAAAAGTCCGACTTCCCGCTTTTCCGTTTGTTCTCTGCGGGGTAATGTAGTAAAAGGAATCCTTTAGGAGACTTTTAGTCGTCGGAAAACGGCCGAAAATCCTTCCGTGTCCAGAAGTTCCGACGGTATCGTGTGGGGAAACGATGACGAGGTGAGCGGATCACGTTTGTACGCCGTACGGATTTGGTTGAAAGTTGTGATGCGTTCCTCTGGTCTTCGCGCCAACAGATTGACATCAAGTGTCGCCGCATGTCCGAATTCCCACCTGAGGCAGCTGCACAAGCTTACGGACTTCTCCGAGTCGAAGCGAACTCCCTCCGCCGGGACGACGAACGCGTCCGGCGCCTTCGGGTACCTTCGACGCCTACCGTGGGAATGAATACTTTACAAACGGCCCAATACAGTGTAAGGCAATTGGGATTTTCGTGGACCCACGTCAGATGCTTTGTCAGTTCCATTTTGTCAATGTCTTGCCACTGTTTGCGTGTTTGTTATCGTTTCAGGTCACGGAGCGTAAACTGAAGAAGAAGAAGCCAGCCCCGCTTCTCACACGTATCGTTTACGTTATCGCGAAGGGGCGGCGAGCGGCGGGTCGGAAAAGAGGGAAAAGCACGACGTTAATCGCTGAGCTATCGTGCGACGGAGTGGCGAAAGACCGAGAAAAGCGATGACAAAGAAATATTGTTCCATAGCTCTGGCTGGAACCGCGTTGAAGTCGACGGTTAGCCAAGTTTGAACAACAAAATAAGCCAACGAATGCGCGTCCGGAGATGTAAATGTCAAAGAATTCACGGCCAGGAGAGAACGGGGTCAGGTTGAAAGTTGATTATTACGGTTATTAATAATAATAAATCTTCGAGATATACGATAACCTTCGTTCGTCGTATCAGTCGCAATAGCGGATCTAGGAAGCGGAAATAGATAATCGCGTTCAAGAGAAGACGCCGGTCCGCGCGTAAAGTATCCAATTCTTATCAGCAAGTTATTTGTCTGTTTGCAAAATAGTGTGCAGAGTTTGAATGGACTTTTTTGAATTGACTTGCTTTATTTCTGAATTTTCATGTTGTTTTCCACCAAGGCTGAAAACAGAATCGGTTAAAGGCGACTTAAACCGTAGACGCGGATATTTTTGACGAGGGCGTGTCGAATTTCCATCCACTTTGACTCAGTCTGCAACCGCGGCCGCCGTTACGAGGAAGTTTTTCAACACAGAAACGTCGGTTCCAATTCATAAGATTTCACGTCAGCGCGCGGCAAAGCGGTCGCACGACACGTCGGCAGAATAGTTGGCGACCGGCCGACTCGGTGGGAACGAAGCAGTGAAATGAGAAGCGCAAAAACAAAAGAAAAGTATAAATAAAGAGGGCGGTTGCAGTAAGACTTCAAACATGGATGTGACTATTAAAAAAAAAAAAGCAATATACAATCCAAACAGAAAGGGAAAGTGGATGATTTTATTTTCAGTAACACAAAATGACGTCAATGTTCACGCCGCACCGGGGAAGTCAGTTTGCTTTGTTTTTTTGGTCGTTGGCGACGTATCCGATTGTTTGACGTCAATCCGAAGGAAACAATTTGTAAGAGAAGTGGGTTATTTTGATGTAATTTGATCGACAACGGTAAAGACAATTGAAGGTATTTTTTGTAATTCAGCAATAGTACGGTCTCCCGCGCTGAAACAGCCACGCTTAAAGTCCCCTTTTCAAATGGTTATGGACGATGTGAAATTTTGGGCATTCACAGTAAAGGCAATCGTTATCGACAGGGCAAACGGCCGCGGCCCGCTGAAATACGCTCGTCGCGTAACGGTGAAGACGTTAAACAGCTTCGCGGTCGTCGTGCCAGTCACATAAGTTTTGCGCGTCGCCCTTCAAAGTCCGCGGATACGCGCGCATCAGTGATCCCGACTCGTCACGAAACCCTGTTGTTTGATTTTTCCCGTGCGCTATCGCGCCAGTGCAAAATGGCCGCCTCGTCCCGGCACTTGAGGTCAGATCCCTCCGGTGTATCGCAACAACATCACGAGGCAGCTGGAAATAATTGAAATAGTCGTATCAGTGAAATTGATTTTCAAAAGGCAATGGGGCATTATTTACCGTATTTACCGTGATCGACGAAATGACACGGAAACGACCCGTCGAAACGGGCCACGTAGCCGACGCGACCGCGTCGCTCGGATCGTCGAACGGCAAGAAACGTCCCGATCGTTCGACAAAATGGAGACGCGTGACCCCCATCGAGCGCTGTCGCCCTCTTGTTTGAACGCAGCCTATATGGCTTGTTTGTCAACGTTTTCAATTGACTGATTTTTGGATCGCAGCGGGTCGGGCAGTGTTTTACGTGAATGTTTTTCCCTCTGAAGCAGAGTGAAAAGAGTACAGAATTCCACGTGAAGTCGGAGTTTCGGGGAGGCGACGCGTTGGGTCGGTATTAGGTTGGAAGGTCTCACCGGTTGTTTTGTCGAGGCAAAAGAATGCGAATAAACAAATTTGCATCAGTGCCATCAAATGAATTGATGTCATCTAAAGTTGTTGTTTTAGCATCTTACTAATGTTTTTCATCATTGTGTGAAAAGTGCTTGCTTTTATTGATTGCTTCCTTTTTGTCTTCTGTTAAGAGAATGTTTTTTGCATTTGAACAGGTTATGTCAGGCTGTACTTTTATTAAAGAAAATAAATCAAAAAGAAAACAAGCGCTGGACGATAACGCACCATTGTCTTTTCACACATTTGACAAATGTTTGATTAAAAAACACAAAAGAAAAAGTGTTTTTGACACCACAGAACCCCCACAAAGCAGTATACGGTATATTTGATGTTATTCTGAGATTATCATCATAGCCAGTCAGTCAAATATAAGAGAGAGAGGCTCCAATTGTGAAAATATCCTACGTTTGGTTGATTTTTTTCCCCCCGCAAGCCCGTCAGCCGCGTCGGCATTTGAACCGATACTGGTACCGATTGAGGGTGTTTTTGCACGTGTTTACGTGGTAACAATGATGCAATAATAAAAAGATGAAATGTTTTCATTGGTTCTTCTTACTAGGCACGGTAAGGCGCATAAAAGAGCAATTTCTATCAATGTCCCTTTGACATGTAGCGATCTAACTGTCGGCGGGACATGGTTCATGTCATATTTGAAAAGTGACTTCTTTGACCCCATTTGGAAGGTACTTATTTGCGAGAGACCGGACCTTTCCCCACCACTGTATGTCATTTACAAAGTGATAGAAGACAGCTATTTTGATCCGAAATAGAATGTTATCTTGTTGTTGGCGTGATGGCAATTGTATGCTTTTAGAAATTTTGGATGAGATGGAAGTGGCCCTTTGCTGTTAAATAGCTGCATCGAAAAGAAATAAAAATGTCTTGTCGTTTCATACTTGTAGAGTGGGAAATTGCGTTTGTAAATAAGGGATCGTGATCATGAAATAATCTTGGAGGGGTGAATTTCCAGGCATTTTGCCCATTCATTCTTTAGCAGGTAATATTTGGCAATTGTAAACATTTAGCGTCAAGAGACCTTCAATAATGAGCCGACGAGCAATAGGCACCCGATTGGCATTTTGAAGAAAAATGGTTGTATCATCAGCAACTCGGCAAATGGCAACTGCTCTGGCGGCAATTGTTAAACACCGCAGAGCAGTGTGGGGATTGGGCAGGATCGTTGGTGGAGAGGACGCAATTAAGTGCAGGCGCGCGCGCGCGCGGCCACTTGAGCGGGCCAAGCGATCGCACCTGCGGAGGGCGTGGCGCAGCGGATATAGGTGGCGCTTTGGCAGCTGGCCGGGATGCAGTCGGCGACGCGGTCGCCCGGGGAGCGCAGGTAAGCGGCGCGAGCTGACAGTTCAGGCTGAGGCTAAGCTTTGCGGCTAATCGCTAAGCCTTGCAATGCGTTTCTCTCTCCCCAGTTTAGCGCCGTGACCATCCCGGTTCGTGTCGACGGAGAGGAGCGTTGAAGCACGTCTTGCGCGAGGCGTCAAAGGTGAGCTTTGACGCCCAATGGAGAGACTCCGAAGGAAGCGTTTTCTCTGTGTTGTGTACTTTTTGCTTTCAGCAGCACGAGGAGGAGTTGAACCGAAGGGGCGGCCTGCGAGGAGCTGGACGGGAGGAATCCGAGATGCTTCCCGCAGTTAAATCGGTTGAAGTTTCCGCAGTTGAATCCGATTGCAAATTTGTGCAAACGGGTTTTTCTCTCTCTCTCTCGTCTGTCTTTGCAGATCGTTGACGAACTGGAGCGGAACGGCGCCCTCCTGTGGGCGGAGGGGCAACTGCAGCGTTCCGTCTGCACTGGCTGTTTTGCGCTCTCTCTCTCTCTCTCTCGTCTGTCTTTGTAGATCGTTGACGAACTGGAACGGAACGGCGCCCTCCTGTGGGCGGAAGGGCAACTGCAGCGTTCCGTCTCCACTGGCTGTTTTGCTCTCTCTCTCTCTCTCGTCTGTCTTTGCAGATCGTTGACGAACTGGAGCGGAACGGCGCCCTCCTGTGGGCGGAGGGGCAACTGCAGCGTTCCGTCTACACTGGCTGTTTTGCTCTCTCTCTCTCTCGTCTGTCTTTGCAGATCGTTGACGAACTGGAGCGGAACGGCGCCCTCCTGTGGGCGGAGGGGCAACTGCAGCGTTCCGTCTACACTGACTGTTTTGCTCTCTCTCTCTCTCGTCTGTCTTTGCAGATCGTTGACGAACTGGAGCGGAACGGCGCCCTCCCGTGGGCGGAGGGGCAACTGCAGCGTTCCGTCTCCACTGGCTGTTTTGCTCTCTCTCTCTCGTCTGTCTTTGCAGAGCGTTGACGAACTGGAGCGGAATGGCGCCCTCCTGTGGGCGGAGGGGCAACTGCAGCGTTCCGTCTACACTGGCTGTTTTGCTCTCTCTCTCTCGTCTGTCTTTGCAGATCGTTGACGAACTGGTGCGGAACGGCGCCCTCCTGTGGGCGGAGGGGCAACTGCAGCGTTCCGTCTACACTGGCTGTTTTGCTCTCTCTCTCTCGTCTGTCTTTGCAGATCGTTGACGAACTGGAGCGGAACGGCGCCCTCCTGTGGGCGGAGGGGCAGCGTTCCGTCTCCACTGGCTGTTTTGCTCTCTCTCTCTCATCTGTCTTTGCAGATCGTTGACGAACTGGAGCGGAACGGCGCCCTCTTGTGGGCGGAGGGGCAGCGTTCCGTCTCCACTGGCTGTTTTGCTCTCTCTCATGTCTTTGCAGATCGTTGAACAACTGGAGCGGAACGGCGCCCTCTTGTGTGCGGAGGACGCAACTGCAGCGTTCATTCTCCACTGGCTGTTTTGCTCTCTCTCTCCCCCCCGTCTTTGCAGATCGTTGACGGAGCGGAACGGCGCCCTCCTGTGGGCGGAACGGCAACTGCAGCGTTCCGTCTCCACTGGATGTTTTGCTCTCTCTCTCTCTCTCGTCTGTCTTTGCAGATCGTTGACGAACTGGAGCGGAACGGTGCCCTCCTGTGGCAAGAGGGCGCAACTGCAGCGTTCAGTCTCCACTGGATGCTGCTTTGCTCGGTGACCTCCGAGGTCGTCGAGCATGTGCCACGTTGGCAGATTGTGCTGATTTAGGGCACCTGCGGCGCCCAGGACGCAGTCTACACGAGTAGTGAGCCCGTTTGGCTCTCTGTCGCTGCTTTCCACAGGGTTAGTTGGCCTGTCCGCTGCCTAAATTTTTGCAATTACGACGAGCAGCATTCCCTGTCAAAGTAAATTGGATGGATGCATTTGTTTTGTTTTTGCTTTGTAGTGCCCTGTGGCTGAAAAGAAGTTGGAGCAGCAGCTATCAATGAGATTCAGAAGATCCAGAGGTCAGCGCACACGTTTGTCTGGAAATATATTGCCATATGCACTCTGAGTCACAGCGTTAATTTAAGATTTGATTTGCCCTGCAGAGCGGTGTGAGACTTTTGACCGGAGTGGCTGCAGCGTCCGTTCCAAGATGGTGATCCTGATGTGGTTGGAAAATTGTGCTGAAGAGGCAACCTGAGGCTAAAGTGTATTTCAACAGCCACGTAAATCTGAGCTGACGCTCCAGGTTTCATTGCAAGTGTTCATGCACTTGAAAGGAATTTGAATGAGTGTATTTTTTTTGCAGGCTGACAACCACTTGACGAGGGCATTGAAGTTCCAAGTAAATTTGAAGAAAAGTCTCACTTCATCCAATAATGTGCATCCTCTGGCCTCGTGTTTTGAAATGGCTGTGACAGTTGTATTCCAAGTAAGTGGTGTAAGCAGGTTGTGAATTTGTAGTGGTTTTGTTTTTGCAGTTTCCTGAGGACCACTGCTGCGGTGACGTGCCCGGTTATTGTTGTCAGAGCAGGGGACAATGGGAATAGCATTAACAGGTAATTATTATTTTTTGAGGCAAATCACTGAGAAGTCATGAATTGCTCATGGTGTGTTCCAGGTTCCTGAGCCAGTGGGAGGAGAAGGCACCAGGAGAGCAGACCAGTGAGTAAATGACATGGTTGCAAACAGCATCCTTGTCATTTGCAATGTTTGTTTTGAATAAAGGTTTTTTGGAAAAAATCCTTTTTCCTGCCCCCTTTTTGTTGCTTTAGACCCTCGAAGACGTCGCAGTCGCAGTTAAAGTTTAAGTCTAAGTCGACGGTCGACTTAGACTTAGACGGAAGACGGAAACGGGAACGCCCTCACACGTAGGCTTTTAGTGCACAAGGCTGTTTCCGACCTCACACACAGACTTTTATTGCACAAGGCTAACATAACATGATTGAATCCAACTTCTTCCACTGCAAGTGAGGCTCGAGGTTACTTTGTACACCAGGTCTTGCGCTGTTGGCACCAAACACAGATGGAGAGTCTTGGAGGCCACAGTGCGAATGTTTCAAAGCCTGAAAATGAATCATTGAACATAAGCTGTCAACTAAATCACACAATACTTGCAGGAAATAACTTGAGCAAAATGGACAACATTTCTGAAGGCAATGCCAGGGAACCTCCACAGCAAATGCATTTCTGGGCCATGAAGTGGAAAATGACACTGGCTCAAACAGTCATTTACAAACAAATCTTGGAATCCGCTTGCAGGTTCTTCACGTTAATCCTGCAACATAACACCAAACACAAAAACTTGCATTGTCTCACTTTCTTCTGGCATCCCCCACAATAAAATCGGAACTAAAGGTTCCTATTTCGCAACAATCATTGACATGGGTTAAAGAAAAAAGGGACCCAATGTGTTTAATGCCATCTTAGCTAAGAACGCCAATTCACATTATGTGAATTGACAGTTTTATTTATTTACAACAATTATGAATGAGCTTTTCAGGGGGACTGTAGTTTGGGTCTCAGACTCCAATCCTCAC
The DNA here is from genome assembly GCF_024500275.1 of Phycodurus eques. Lineage (NCBI taxonomy): Eukaryota > Metazoa > Chordata > Actinopteri > Syngnathiformes > Syngnathidae > Phycodurus > Phycodurus eques. The sequence goes on along the minus strand of NC_084546.1, from coordinate 6,596,527 downwards.
GGGGAGTAACAAAGTAGGACCGTTTCTTGGATACCTTGGGTAACAAAACAATGATTGAAGTGACAAGCAAGCATACTTCTACCTGCAGAATTACAGACAATAATGTTCACACAGCTGGTTATTTTCCTCAACCTACTGCTACTCAAACATTTCTAGGTCTACATTTAAGAAACTAAATCGACTTTTTGAGCGAGTAAAATAGGTTGGATACTTCAACAGTCTGTGATCTGCGAAGCATGCAGGTCATTTTTTAAACAGCCTGAACAAATGTCACCTTATCTTCAATTTAGGCCTCAGGCTGCGTTTGCCTATCAGTCGTGACGACTGCGTTAGTATCGCGACATTTACAACTGGTACTCGCTGAACTGGGGAAGGAAATCAATTCGTTTATCCAACCCCGTCTGATTTTTAACGTTGCCCACTGACAAATCTGTACTTTTAATGGTAGGTTTGTGACACTATGTTTAATCTGCATTTTATGGAGTGAAATAAGTATTTGGCTCTCCCTTCATGAAAGTACTGCTCCTGGCCATCAACTACGACAAACATCGGGACTTGCCAACGAGTGCGTCTCCGCCTAGTCGTGTTTTCAAGGGACATCAACTACTTATTTCACTCAATTAATTGCAAAATCACTTCAATCTTGTGATTCAAATATTGGTACAATTATAGACCATGTCAGTGAGGGCTCAAATTATTATTTCCTATACTGTATTGACAACAATAAAAAGCATGCCACATGTTTGTGTGTCTGCTTTCATTTTAATTCATCCATACATTTGCATGTCACTCAAAACGCCTCTGTTCTTATTCTCGCTACCATGGCTGCAAGGTATACAAACGGTCCTACAGATGCTAGTTCAAAAGTCAGTGACGGGATTGGATGATGAAAAGCCAGACTACAGTCCAGGTGAAGGAGTCGCCCTAAAAATTTCATTCAACACCATCCTGGAAGCCAAAATGGCATAAAACGCATAGAAAAGTGGAGGATCCACTCACGCAGGCATCCATGTACAAATTACTTACCTGAAGTTACGCTTTCCTCGGTTCTTCTCCTGGACGTGTCGACACGGCGACGTTGAAAAGACAATTCAGAAAATTCAACTCTCACAAAGCATCTCAAGTGCGTTTGAGTGATGAATCCCACCGTCACAAGAAGCGATGTCAAAGGCCGCGTCGACTCTTTGACAGGCTATGGGGACAAAAAGCAGCAGTAAACATTCAGCATTACCCATTTACACCTTCACTTTGTGTCCTATTCCCATTCGCACACATCCTACTAAAAATAGCATCTTTTTAACGGCGTGCGATGTATAGTTGTGTTCAACGGCCACTGCGGTAAAATGTTTATGGAAGTTTGACATTTTCCCTCTTGTTCATAAACCACTTGTAAAACCAATTTCATTTCTCTTCATACACTACCATTATCAATATAAAAAGACAAGCACTTCAACAGACAATTGGTAGAATCATTTGCAACTACAAAGGTAAAGGCACAGTGGGGGCGCGGCACAAACGGGATGCTGTCCGCCGCCTGAAGCCAAAGGTGGAGCGAAATCCCCGGGCGAGAGGACTCGTCGGAGGGAGGGCCTCGGGTTTCGGCCCGGACGATAAGGCGCACCTTACGCAACCTGCTCCCTCGGTATGGCAAAAACCACAAAGCTTTTGGGATACTGTCCTCTGGAGCGACAACACTAAATGACAACTCTTCGGTCCTACGGCTCAAGAATATGACCGGAGCAGGAACAACCAAACCTATGAAGAAAAGATCGCCTCGTCTACCGTGACGCGTGGCGGGTTGTCAGTCACGCTCTGGGACTGTTTTGCTACTACAGGTAACATGAACTCCATCATCTCCCAACGAGATCTTGGGCGTACACCTGACTTAAATCCCACAGAAGACCCTTCAAGGCAGAGGCAGTGGGCCGATGGAGGTGCACGCCCCCCCCCGGTTTTTTCTCTTTGTGCCTTCAGCGTGGCCATACGAGCTACACTTTCCTATCAACACCCCCCCACCGCAACAACAAAACATCATTTGTTGGTATACAATAACCCCCCCCCCCCCCTTACTGTATGACGCAAAATCTTTGTCTATATTACAACTCCTTATTTGATCAGATGAAAACTAAAAATGTCAAACTTGCTCAAACATTTTAATGCTTTGTGGGCTGAAGAATGTAACAACTGAGCCTTTTATTTTTCCCAACATATGAATACCTCATTTTGAACACCGTACAGAGTATGGTTTCCCTTTAATGACAAATACTGTAACATCCAATTTCGTTTCCACAGTGTCTTACTACACTTTGTTTTTCTTATCATACATGGTAATTAAAAATAACACCTTACTATACAAGTGTACATGGTCACTTTCCCCCCTACATACATGCTCCATTTTATTACATTTAGGTATACCTACATCCAAGTTTTTGACCAGTAATGTACACACACAAAATTCTGACATCGAAAAGTAGCAAGTCATAGTACAAATTTGTCTCACTATACATGAAATGTTACAATTTGTCATTCGTAATGTCCTTTTTAATTGTCCTAACTAGTACGTCATCAAAATTCTTTCACTGTATGCATTCCTTCAAATGTTTTACGATACATGTAAAAAAAGAATTGTCATATGACTAATCTTTTGCATCAATGTCATGTTATATTAAAATACAAATTCTAAATATTTGCAACAAGTGGACGTCATTATAAAATTGCCTATACGCGTTGAAAATTGTTTCATACATCATTCGGTCTTACTAGTGCAAGTCATTAAATGGGTTTTACAATGACACCATGAAGTGAATTTAAGATGAAAACATGTCTTACCTTCCCCATTGACACTGGCAGAGGTAACCACACATTTACTTTCCATCAGCTTCTGTCATGAGTATAAACACTACTGCATTGCATTAAAATATAGTCATGATAAAGGTGTAACGCAGTGGTTCTTAACCTTGTTGAAAGAACTAAACTCCGCTTCTTTCATACACACGTCCGCAGAACCGTTCTAAAATTATAATTAAAAAAACCTTTATTTCACATTTCAAACAGGTACCGCTAGAAACTGTGGAGATTCTCAGTCATTCAAGTCATCCACAAAAGTTGAATCAAGGCAACTGGGGCTCGGGAACTTGTTCCACAAAGGAACAATCCGGTTGCCGTGATTCGACCTTTGCGGATATTTATTTGCGCACAAAATCAACCGCATCGCATGCGCGCAACACTGTTGAAAAAACTAAACCAAACAACCCATTTCACACAAAAATACTACTCAATTCCATGGAAATTCACTGGAAATAAATGGGAACTTTTCTGTTGCTTTTCACCTCATCATTTTCACAACAAAGTCCATTCCTTGTCTGTTATTTCTCCAATCCTTAAATGGAGCTTTTTTTTTTCTCTCCAAATTTTGCGCATTTGACCTTAACAAAAAAAGTCAACTCGTGAAAATAGGTTGCCCGACAATCATTTCTTTGAAATTTCTTTGCCTTTGACGGGAACGTCGCCCCCGCCGACTGAGTCGCTACGTAGGCGTGTCGTTTAGCCGGGCTGTCGCAGCGCGCTGGCGTATCGACTACGTTCTTCGTTCGTGTCTTTGAAGACTACGGACCCAAATTTTAACACCAGTTGAAACATTGAAATAATTTGCATTTTGCACTCTTGTATCTTCAAAAGCTTCTGAGTTGACTTGCAAAAACAAATGACAAAATACATTTAAGCCATTTATTGCAAACAACAATAGGCTGCTTATCAGCTCATTCGAAGCTTAAGACCACAGCCTTTAAAAAGCAAAACAAATATTGGATTCTTTTTTTTGCCTGTCAGGTATTCACAATGACATGACCTCCTGATGACAAAAGCAAAGAAGCTTTTTGTTTTTCAACGTTTTGGATTGTTGAGCTGCGTAAGCAAGGCCTCTCGCAACACAGTAAGACAGACATTTTCAATTCCTTCAAAGATCCTGAGGGTTTACCATTTCTTTTGGCATTTTAAAGCTCTACCTACCACCTTTTTAGGATAAAACAGTGCAAAATGCCAATTCTTGACATTTTTCCACTCAAAAATGTACTTACAATTTCAATCGCAACTGTATTGCCGTTTACGCTGAAATCACTCCTCCGAACCCTCTCGCCCATGAGATGCGGCTTCTGGCGGCACGGCGATGCCGCTCAACTCGAGCGTATATTGAATGTTGTTCAAATCAAATAAACGCCACGAGCGCAGCGGGTAGACGTACGGACACTTTGCCGTAACGTCGGGGTTTCGACGGCTCGTTCCAGAGATTCCAAATGCTGCGGAAAAAGGCTATTACGCACGCCCGCGCGATTTGTGTCTTGCGGAACCTCCGCAGTTCATCCCAATCCGGGTTGCGAATCGCTGGTTCAAAGAAACCCTCCGCGAAACTTGCCTATCCTAATTTTTGCCAAATCTTTAACTCCTTGCTTTCAGAATTACAAAAATCACTAACAATTGAAATCAGAGTATATGTACATTATTAAGACACTTGGAGAACAATACAACTAAAAATAGACTTTACACTCCGATTCTACTTAACTACTGTACTGTACAAAATCTACACATTCCTTCCTTTTCTATTACTCAACTTTCTTTTTTTTCTTCTCCAAGGACAACTTCTGTGCATTTCTGTGACTCTTCCAGTCACTCAGTTGCAACCTACCGTTGACACGAAACCCAGCGGTCGCTTCCTTCTGCCGAATGTACTTTTAACCATCCAAATAACGAGACGGACACGTCCATCGCTTTGGTATTAACGTGGTCGACCAGACACTTTTAATTTGTTTGAACAATGAATCATAGAACCTGATCGCTGTCAAGTAATTTTTAATTAAGTACACCAAGATGCCCGGACCTCTGCTCGAACCCTGCCCTCGTTTCCCCCCCCCTCGATCCTGCAGCCGAGAGATCAAATAAAATTTTACTCAGAAAATAAAACAAAAATACAGCGTCACTCCTTCCAGATGCCACTTATATCCTGTGTGCTTAGTGGAGAGCGAGCGAGATAGAAACAGACTAGCGCAGCATTTCAGATTGCTTGTAAAATGACCTGTAAATGTAGATTAGCAATTGGATATTAGGTAGATAACATTTGTCTGATTGAAAAAATAAACGGGGGAGGAGGTTAAGATCGATACAATCACGAGGTCTGAGCTCACTAGCGAGCTCGCTTACACATGCACTCAATTGAAAAAATTAAAATAAAAAATAAAACAACATGAAAACAATTTCAATTCAAGCAACACCACAAAGAAATGCTAGCTTGACTTCTTTTAAAATAGGTTGAATTTAAATTAAGAAAATGACTAATTGACATTATTGCACATGAATGAGCTAAAGACAATAATACTAATAATACAGTTCTGTTCGTTGACCCTCATCCTTCGTGACGCACTCAGACACCCGGTGAAGAAGGACCTTTTAACGGCAACTGAACCACTACCCCCCCCCCCCCCCCCCCCCCCAAAAAAAAAAAAAAACAACAACAAAAGAAAATTAAGAAACTCCAAGAGAGTGAAACCAAGATGCTAGTGAGTGGAAAAATACAGTCTGCAAAAGGTGAACGTTAAACACTGATATTGTGCTAGAACAGGCAGGAAATGGCTGAACAAGTGCTTTGTCAAGAACAAAAAGAAAAAAACGGCTTATTGTTACTGAGGCGCATTTAAAACAAAGACAAAATAGTATCCTGTGCTATCCCGACATGTTGCGACAATGTAAAAGCCTAACTGTCACGTTCTACCGATAAGAGAGAAATAGTTTCGGACATAAAAAAATGATGATGTTGTTGTTACCCCCCGCCCCCTCAAAGATTGCTGCTACATTAAAACCGCACATTTTTATGTGCAACACAGGGGGGGGAAAAAGGCTTTGAAGATCTACACGCTGTTCTGTGTTTTTGTCCTTTTTCTGTTATATATATATATATATATATATGTATATATATATATATATATATATATATATATATTCATATATATATTTTCTTTTTGTACATGTTCCGCCGCCTCGTTAGTGGTGTCGATTGGCAGTGTCCGGGTCCGATAACGTGGCAGAGTGATTCGGTCAAAACACTGGAGTTGCACTGAGGTTTACTTTGAAAGGAGTCACTCTGGGAGGAGGCTTACAGTTCGTTGTTAAGATCCCCCGCCGACGCGCGCGCAAATGCGCGCGCTCACACCGGCCCGTTGACGGCCACTTCTTGGGGCGGTGGCGTCTCGTCTCTGGGGAACACAGGCGTGCAATTAACAATGGGATGAGACTACTCTTCCCTCGCCTCGCCCGCCCGCCCGCTCGTAAAAAAAGTCTAGCGCGTCCGCGATTGCGAACACGTGTTACATAATCGACTGCGATTTCAGCGGTTAAAGTGGCACGAAGCACAAATCGGTCTTTTGTTTTTACATTAAACGCTTGCTCGTTTAACCAGACGGGCGGTGTCGGTTGCGGTTTCTCCTCGCAACATCCGGTCTCGGACGGGATGTTTCCGTGATTTCAACAATTTCGGACCTACGCTGAAAATGCGGTTTTGGGTCGTTTTCGGCACGTGACCGTCGTCTGTGACGTACAAAATTTGGACCGGCCCGAACGGCCCCGCCGTCTGTACGTAGTGGCCCCGGGCCACCTTTAACGTCGGGCCGTGTCCGCCTACGTGGCGTTTCGCAAAATGTCGAACCCTGAACATAGAGGCTTCGTTGGTTATTTACTTTAACAAATTGCTACGTCATCGCTTTCTGTTGAACGTGATTTGACAAACAGTTGTGGGTCGCCGTGGTTTGAAAACCCCCGTTACTGGAGTGCAACTAGGCGTTGGCGGGGTGACAACTTACTTCCTGTCAGTCTGTGGGGTTACGTGCAATTCCTCAGGAGGCTGCTTCTGCTCAGAGGCTTCGGGAGGATCTGACAGAGAGAGTTTCTCCAGGGACACGGGACTCTCCTCACTACACACACAACCGGGTTCCAGCTTCAGACTTTATTCAACACAGTGCCTTATTAGTTATCCATCTTGCCTCGGAGCTACTGTTAAAACATCAAGAAGACTGGTGGAAAAGCCCTCCGTCAACTTACAAACTTGTATTTAAGCTGAACTTGCACAGAAGCGCCCACTAATTTGCAGTCACAGTTCAGCCTATATTTATGTGGTACTTTTTGGTTCAATTATAGATGGTTGCGCACGCACGCACAAACCAGCGCTTCATCCGGAAGGGGATTTCAAACCTCGTGAGGGCGACCGGTTTTGAGACGATAGTCGCGGCGGGGACGACTTCCTCGCCGTCGGACCCTCCGGGCGAGCCGCCGTCCGACCCTCCGGGCGAGCCGCCGTCCGAGGCGGCGGGAGGAGCCTTTGTCGCATCCCCCGAAGGCCCCGCGCGGGGAGAGGAGCCGGCGTCTGCTCGCGCGCGGGCAAAGGGGTTTAGCCGCGTGTAATAAACCGGTGGAATCTGATCAAGCCGGCTGAACTCACCGCTCTTCTCGTGGTTTTGTTTGGCTTGTTTATCTGCGTCGCTGCCTCCGGCGTCCACGGGGGAGCTGCGCCTGGGCTCAGTCTCTGTGCTGGAGGGTAGGAAACAAGACACGAGTACATGTAAATGGACAGAATCCATTCATTCCAGTTTTTCCAGTCACGTTTTGGCTCACATTTTCAGGGACAAAAGTTAGAAAAGCGCACACTCTTCTACGTTATATCCAGTGAGTTTTTGGATTAGATATGAATCCCAAACAACATTTTAATGTACTGGTGCTAAATGGTCAAACATTTAATGTTTTATTACATGTATTAAAGATTGTGATGAAAGGACCTTCAAAAACAAGTACTTTTATTTTCACATTGTAAATAAAAGAAAATCCTTGTTGAATTTGATACGGCAAAAAAACTTTCAAAGCCTATGTTTGGCTTCAGAGTAAATAAAACTCATCCCAGAGGTGTGTGTGTGGGGGCGGGGGGGGGGGGGGGTGTCAAAAAAACAAAAAAATCCATTACGATCGGAAAATCTACACAACGCTTGCGCCGCGTTTGCGTCTTTCCGCAGATCTTTTGAAATTTCTAAATTCAAGATTTGTGCGTGAATATGTCATACCTCGAGAAAGGCTGGAATGCCGTGAAATGGGCCCAGCCCGTTTCCTGGGTCTCGTTTCCACCGCCGGCGGGAAGCGCGTCCCACCCTGACGCAGCCTGGGATGACGCGATCCCGTCAGAGTCCCTGAAATTTGCTGTCCAGCCTGGACCTGCGGACAGGATGGGGACATACCGTTAAACAAAGTCCGACGCCTTCGACAGACTGTAAGAAAATTACGTGAGGAGATGCTAATTATTAAAATGTCACAGTCAAGTACGTCCCGGTACTTTTGTACATCGTGATAGTGTCTTTCCTGACTTCTTTTGGTTTCTGTTTGGGATTTTTACCAACAAAACACAAACACTTTCACTTTTAATGTTAAACTAATCCCCCGCCTGCAATATTAGTGCTTCGCTATTATTCGTATTTTAGATTGGAACCTATCCTACGTGATTCCGTGAAAAACTTTTATTGAAAAGCTCGCATTTTAGTGCTCGTCAATAATGCTCTAAAATGTTGCGAGACGGCACTGACGCTCAGTCTAAATAGGAATTGGTCTCGAGGAGGTATGTCGAAGTGATAAAACTGGACTGAGACAAACTTTGTATGTCGGGGAGGAGCCTTGGTTGTTTGTGGAACTTTTTTTTCAACGTTATTCATCTGTACGCTGTTTAATTCTAAGGGTAATGTAAAAAGTGTTTCAAATGATGTTAGACCTGAGTCCTGTAATGCTATTTTCTGCTTATTTTGATGAAAGAATGTTAAGACACCTTTTATGAAAAGGAACCTGGGAACTGTTGAAAATGGTGCAAAAACCAAAAGTTTCCGAGAGCCGATTCACCTGCGTCCGATGCGTTCCGCTCAAAGTCTTCCTCCTCGTCGGATTCGGAGCCGCAGTCTTGCTCCTGTCCGCCGTTTTCCAGACTGCTCCGAGAACTTCCTTCCGAGGTTTGGGACACGCCAAACCTAGTGGAGGCACGTTGGTCAGATTCAAAAAGGTACTTGTGCAAACGAGATGATTGTTTGGTTGTGAAAGAACCGTGGCCAGTCAGTTTTACCTTGTTCTGGATTTCGCTTGTGTTGCATAGTTTATCTCCTTCTCTTCCCAAATATCCTCTTCCTCGTCAGCATCGTCGAACTGTTGTATCCTCTCTTTACAACAGGCCTCGAAAGCAGCCGCATTGGCCTGTGTCACAAGTCGGCACGAGAATAAATTGCGCGTCCGTTTGCGTGACCGCGTCATCGACTCAAGAAAAAGTTTGGCTATTAATACGGATACAGCTACTATAGTTGGGGAATATATATTTTTAACTTCATCCTGACTTTAAAAACAAATCTAAAATTCTAAATTCCACATCTTAACGTCCCATGAAAATCTTCCGGGGATTTTCCATCCCTTTACGACCCCGCTAAAAACGCTATTGGAATACTTACACTGTTATCATCGGAATCTAAATTGAAGTTTATTTCTGCGATTCTGTCAAATGTGGCACTGCGGGGAGAAAAAAAACAAAAAACAATCAAGGTTACAATACATCGACAGACAGAGGTGTGGACTCAAGTCACGTGACTTGGACCTGAGTCAGACGAGTCATACATTTCATGACTTTAGACTACACTTGATAAACAGTCACAAGACTTGCAACTCTACTTGGACAGCAATGACTTGGAACTTCATTCTGACTCGAGTCCGATGACTTGAAAAGACTTACTGCTTTTACTAAAGTATTGAGAAACATACACTCTGCAGCTTTCTCTCTCTCTCTCTCTCTCTCTATCTAATAAAAACAGCCCGACGTGCTCATGTTTATTTCATTACAGGAATTTAACAACAATGTAACTGTAAAGTTTAAGTTCTCCACGGATATCACTAAGGCGGAAGTGTACCGACATACTAAAGCATAATTACAACTTATTTCTTTTAACAGTTAACACCCTGTTGGGTACCTACAAGTAGAGGAATAGACCAGGACTCTCTCTTTCAGACACTATCTAAAGTAATGGTTTTATTAAAAAGAAAAAAAAAAAAAAATATATATATATATATATATATGTATTTGGCAGTTACACAAGGTACACCTTCCACAAAGTACTAGTAAAATACACAGAAACAACAACAACAATTTACGTAACAATAAGGATGTTAATCGTTTCTTTTTTTTTTTACATCTACATTCCATTGTGGGAATCGCGCAGCGTGACTAATGCTTATATTCGTTGTCTGGCCGTCCTGGCCATTCCGCATGAAGCTACGTTCTTCTTCCTGCCCTTTTCTTTTTCGACTCTTCTTGATGTTTTATGCAATGCCCCCTACTGTTCTGACTGAGATACCACAGCTGGATAAAATCGTGCCTTTATAACAAGACCGCAAACTTGTGCGTTCCTCTTATTTTTCAATTCGTGCCTTATGTTTTTCATACTAGGCCATATTTAAACTGAAATCTATTCCTATTTGTGCTTTGTTCATTTGTATTTGTTTCAAATTACCTCACTAGCAATGTTTGTCGACAATAAAATGCACTTTCCTGCTATATGCGCATTGTGAATTTAAGAAAAATCCTATCCATTATGTAAAAGAGGAAACGGAGTGTTCGTTCGTTATTTTTCTCGTGTGTATTTATAATGGCTTTTTAACCAGACAAAACATATTTGATCCCTATGCTTGATTATTCCATACAATTGTCAGTAGGATACTCGACTACTAATTGCGGCGCGACTGGACGCAAATTGTCATTTGTGGCAGGTCTGCTTAATGTAACTTTACAAATAAAAGTCAGGAAAAATAAGTCACAGCATTTTCATAGTACAACTGAAAACGTACTATCCATCAGTTTGCCTCCCTCTTGCCAATCAGCTTTGAAGGTGCAAACATTTTGATCAGCCCCCCCTACTTTTATGAAGGTTCGATGCACTTCTTCGTCACATTTGTTTTGATAAATATGATTTTCAATATATTAAGTATAGAAATCGATATGAATTAAATAAAATTTAAATATATTATTACTTTGCTGTTCAAATGACAAACGCACTCAAAACTCTAAATGTATGACTCGCTTGTCTCAACTTGGGACTCGAGGGTAAACACTTAAACTGACAAAACAATGACTTGGTCCCACCTTTGTCGAGACTTAACGCGATATAGGAAAGGCCGATCGACAGACGTGACGTTTCGGACTCACTTGATGTTTTCGTCGTGTTCGCTGAACTCCTCGTCGTTGAACCCGAACTGATCCACGAAGTTGGCGGTCATCTGCTGGATCTGATAGTCAGAGAAAGCCTGGGAAGGTCAGAGGACACCTTTTAGGGTGACGCCACTGCGTTTATTCCTGTATATTGGCTACCGCGTTTTGGTTTTCCAGAGCGTGTACCCTACCTGTTGGAGGGACAGGTCGTTGGGGAAGGGGCTCTCCATGTCGTCGTCCTCGCTGGACGAGTGCATGTTGTGCGTGCTCACCTGTATGACACGGCGCACGGGAAGAAATGATTGCGAGTCGACAAAAATCCTTTCCACGTGATATCGGTTAACGGAGGCTTAAAATGAGTCTTGGCGAGGAAGTAGTTTGCCTCGTACGGTTGCTTAGGGGCAAAAAAAACGTCTACGTTTTCAAATGGGGTTCGTGGAAATAATTATCTGGAAAATCCCCGAATAGTTAACATTCCTAAAATATGCCAATACCTTTTACACTGACTTCAGTTGCAATAATGACAACTCATCAATGTTTAGGTTTAATACGCTTTCCATGGGAAGCGTAGCTGAGAAATCTTTTCATGTTTTATTGACAATTAATGGCAACGGACAGGAATTTACAGGAAATTTCAAATTGGTGGAAATAAAACATATTTACACATCGTTACAACAATTTCTTCTAAATAGCTGACCAATAATTCATTGGAGGGTAGAAATGGCAACTTTTACAAACTAAGTTTTAGCTGGTCCCAAAACCCTACAAAGCTCTTAGCGGTTCTGCGCCGTGGCGTTTTAAAGCGCTTACGGCGTCGTATTAGCCCGCTAGGCTTACTGTTCGGCCAATTCACATTCGTCGGGCGTTCATCTAAATCGGACTGACCTCCTCTCTCCGGCGAGGCGCCTTCGGAGAGCTAAGAGAAACAAAAGGACGAGCGCCGTAAAATGACTCCTCACCAGTTCTACCGTGTTCCTTCTGTTCGTTTCTCTCAGCGTCTCGTCCACGAAGCTCTCCCAGCGACCTCTGCAGTCCTCAGGCAGCTCTGCGCCGCGACAAACTTCAGTTAATATTAACTGAGCGCTGGTTTTAAAACGCTCTGTTTAAATGGTGACTAGGACAGCGACATTCCTTGTTCACCTTTGATGAGGTCAGCGATCTGGGTCTGTACGGGTCCCTTCTCCAAGTTCTGGACCACCGTGTTGGAAATTCTGGTCAGATGACCCATGTTGCCTCTCCTGGTGCCACCCTCGGCCCTGTGGAAGTCACGGTCACTTTGTTTCAACTGGCAAATTCATTAATGATTCACCTGAAGGAATTTGTATCGCATAAAACACACTTACTGTATTTTATCATTCTCTTCCCAGGCATCAAGGATCTTTTGTACCAATCGACACTTCTGGAAAAGCTGCATGTTTGACGAAGACGAAAGAATGAAGGTGAAATACGGACCGGTGGTCGGCCGCGGATTTGCTACCCCGCGTGTGAGGGGGAACGGCTTCTTTAGCGGAGCGTCTCCCGCCGCGCCCTGTACCGTCGATTCGCTTCCGATCGGGGCGCTCGGGGTATTCGCCCCCCGTCGCCGTTGTTTTAATTGATTCGACATTTTATTTCCTAAATGATCATTTTAACTGTGTCTCAATGTCCAAATCATTTTTTTTAATCAACTCGACCCATCGAATTGTAAATTACAGCCGACCTTCCGTAACCCTTCCGAGCAATGGATACGTTCAAACTATGGCAGTGGAGAAGAAGGCTGAAATCATCATTCGAGCCATTTCCCCTATTTTCCTCAATCGCTCTGCCTCGGTCAAACGAATGACGTCGGGGTTTGTTTACGAGCGACGCGATAGGACGTTTTTGTACCCCGGAAGTAAGGGTGACATTGTGGTCAAAACGTCTATTTGATGAAATAAATAACATCCTCCGAACCGCACGGTGACGCCGTCTTGCTGAACTTACGTGCGCCACGAGGGTATTGTGGAGGGAGGTCTGCGGGTCCTCTGTCCCGCCCGACTCCGTCGCCTCGGCGTGAGTTTCGACGGTCGGACTCGCCCGCTGCCCGTCGTGGTTCTGTAGGCCCGGGTTGGGCCGCTCCTCAGAGGAGGGATGGTTCAGGATGGCCGCCACGCAGAGCTCCACTTGGAAGTGCAAAAAGTTATTCCACGAGTATTTGAAGAACAGATCCTGCGCAGCGGGACAAAGACGAGTGTTAGTGCGGCGTTGAGCGCGGGGCTAAAGGGAGGTTCGGCCTTACCAGTAGTAGGTCCACGGTGCCGAGGTCGCAGAGCTCCTGGCAGATGCTGGGGGAAGTGGTCTGCAGGAGGGCAGCCACCAGTCGGGCCACGTGAAGGCGAGCGTTCCCCAGTGGCTGATCTAGAACGCCGACGGTGGTCAGTATTGCACCTTTCTGCAGAGGGAAGAGGACATTTCAATAAAGGTCCTTCAGTGGATGCAGCCTGTTAAAGTTGGCAAAAGTGCTTGTCAAAGTCAATTTAAAATCCATAAATGAAGCTTCATTACATTTGCACCAAGTTTCCCCCCAAAGTGGTGTGTGTGTGTGTGTGTGTGTGTGTGTACAACAAAATAAGTTGGTCAACCACCTAATTCAATTTAACTTACAGCGAACCACTGTCGGATCATGGTTTATTGTTGGCACGTGCGTTTTATGCTTTTTTTAAGTATACGGGCGAGACCCAATTAAGAGATGCGCACATTCGACGTAGTACCGCGCCGTGCCGTCGTTTACGGCTCTGATGTTTTATGCGTCGGTTTTACTTTTAACTTACTGGTAGAGAAAAATACAAACTTTTTCATCTGGAAAACAGAGCGCGACAGTGACAACAGGAGCTAAGGAAATACAGCGGACCCCGGATATTCGCGGTTCGCCGGTTTTTCGTGGAATGTATTCTCTGTTCATTGAAAAAGTCTCCTTTTTCCACTGCTCAGGGCCAAAGCAAATATTTGGTGGCAACTTTGTGCCAAGGAACTATGTTAAAGTGAGTTGAGGAGCTTCGTTTTGAGAGAAGCGAGGCTTCGGTGTCGTTTTGTGACAACTTCGTGCCAAGGAACGATGTTGAAGCGAGTTCAAAAGCTTCATTAACCCAAAGGTAGAGCATTGCCCCAATCTCGTGGCATCTTCAGACATTTGGAAACCTATTTGAGAACGTCCATGACTTGCAGATTTTCGCCATTCGCAGCACGGGAAGGCAATTTTAAGTGTTTTAATAAATGTGAATGTGTTTAAAGCCTGTGGGGTGGAGAAGAAATATACTTAATCTCTCTACAACGCTGATTTTCACGCACTGCTAGTGGGTCTGAAGTGTATCCTCCTAGATAAGAGCATTTGTCATCAAGTGTGCGTTACCTTTGGGGGATCCAGAAGAAGCTGCTGGAAATCCTTTAAATGGGGCTCAATGGCATTTAAAATACTGCTGTTGACAGTGTAAGACCTTTCGTAACCCTGAGAATACAGATCCATCAGCCCTTCCAACCTGGGGACGAGAAGAGAAAACGTATGACCGGCCTCGAACCTCCACTATTTGCGGCGGTCGACGAGCGTGCGCTTGTGACGGTCGTCGTTCGATACGCCGACGCTCAGAATTTCCGGTGGGATCCCATAATGCCGTTGATTTTAAAATAAAAACAGTCGACGGGATGGAAAAGTGGCTAAGTTGGTGACACCGAGTTACAGGACTCGTTCGCGTGGGACGGGGCCCCGAAAAAATAATTTCAATGAGTACCGATTGGAAATGCACATGTGCTGTCATTTTTTATACTTTGTATATTTTGAAGTCACAACGTCAGAGACATTTTACTAGGAAACCTGGGAGCCTTTTTAAATGAGGGGGAAAAAATAAAGTCTCATTTGAAGGTACCGTGCCATCATTTTTTTTCCCCCTCTTCCCAAACAGTCTTATCGGATTTCCAAGATAATTTGGGTTGGAAATGCCCAGAATGCCATTTTTCAAGCGACTTTTACGCCCGGCAGATGAGCCGATCGGCTTTCTCGTAAATATTTAATAGGTAAATAAGCGTCGCGCCGATTAGATGGCTGTTTACCGTAATTTGAATATGCCGTACGACCGCGGCAGTCGCGTACGCGCCGAACGTGTAGTCGTTTCTACGGTAAACGCGTCGTGCTTACCGGATAAGCTCGCTCGGCGTTCTCCGGGCCGGCTCGTTTTTCAGCGGGAGGGCCGGGTACGCGCGAGTCGCGACGATCGTTGTACGCGCCGCCGTTTGAGGACGTCGCGAGCGACTCCGCTTCTTTTCCGCTCCGACTGGCTGTCGCGACGCGGGGTCACGCGAATTTGAGTTGAGCGGGCAGATACTTGAACATTAATTGGCGAGTCTACGCCAAAATGTCGTCCGTTTCAAATCCGCCCGCTTTGCGAGCGGTTTGGTTTTCAAAGGCTATTGCGTACGATTGACTAACGGCGTACGCCAAACTTAAACCGTGTCACGGACTCCTTTTCACCTATGTTATGCGTAAAACAGTTGAAAAAATTCATTTGGACGGCAAGGGAGCTTTTCTTTTTGGCCGTCTCCTATTTCGCCACTAGATGTCGCTGAAGCTTCGACAAATAAGTGGCTCTTTTTTCTTGTCTCGTGTTTCCCAACTGAGCCCAGGCACATATTTGACATTAGATAAATCTCAAAGCGTGTCAAACAAAAATGCCCCAAAAAAGCATACGTACTGAAGTAATGATGATCGACTCTCAATTTACTCGCAGATTCTGTCCTCGGTATGAACTCCGGGCATACGCAAAGCTATTATTCCGTCGTCCGGATGACAATAGGTGGAATTATTTATAATTGCGGCTTCTGCGTTTAATTGTTCCGCCTGTCGCTCTATGTCGCTGCCACGGACAGATGAACAACAGTACATTATTTGTGGTAAATGCTTTTCAGACCAAATAAATGACATTGGAGAATCATGAGGTGATTTCTTTGAGAATCGCTGTTTTATACAATTGATCGAGTGCGATACTGCTTCTTTTGCACATCGTTCGCGTACTCACCCGGACCTCCTGGTCTCCAGTAAGGTAAGTAGCACTTGAGTTCCGTTTACGATGGAAGCTTCGTTCCTTTCGCCCTCGAACATGTTCTTGAGGAGTCCCGCTACAGTTTCTTGTCTGGACGAGCCGTTTTGTTAATTGAACAGACGACGCGCGGAAAATTCATCGAGAGTGCCGGCGACTTACGACTCCAGCGCGGCCAATAGCGGGTCGGCCTCCGCGTTCTCCTGCATCTGATTGGCCTGGTCTCGGCTAAGGCGAATAATGTCACAAAGTGTTTGGGATGCGTTTGATTGTCTCTGAAAAATGAGAAAGGGAACCGGCCATTCAGAAAATGTATGCGAGAAAGCACCCAAATAGCCTCGAGACACTGACCTCCTCATCTTTACCGGTATGGATAAGCTCTATGAGTCTTTGAACCAGCTTCTCCTCATTCAGCCACTTGGGGAAAATAAAAATGCAGTAGTTAATTAAGGGCGCAGCGTTTTCCCGATACGTAACGGTTCGTAGTTTGCGTTTCAAGCGATCGTTTCTGGGTTTTACAACACGCGGGCGAGTCTCGATTTAGAATTAAGGGCGCTTACATGGAGGACCTCCTGCCTCAACGGGGCAGGCTCGACACAACTGATGAGGCGAAGGAGCAAGTCCATCATAGCGGACGCATCTATGTGTTTCAGCACCAGACCGATGAAGCCTTCCTTCTTCTTGAGAAAGGTGATCACCTGAGGGTGGAAGATTGACCGATAAATCCAGAAATGCGAACATTCGTGCCGTTCGGCGGTACGACGCCGACCTCTTCCGTTTTCCTGGCGATCAGATTGCCGATGGTTTTGCTGAAGAAGCTGGCGAGCAGCGGGTTGAGGGGCGGGTCCTGGTCCAGGAAATGGTACAGCACCTCCAGGAGAGACTCTTCTCCGCCCAGCTTATCGTTTATCAGGGACACATCCGAGGTCAGGAGCTCGCACGCGACGTTGGGAAGCCTTTTGAGTAAAAAGAGGACATTTAGAGGCGACGCTCGGTAGTATAGCGGGGCCATTTTATCGTTTGGTTTATTGCTATTGGGGTAGCTTCCTCGCCTGCCTAACATTACGGCAAACGCGAAGGAGAAAGATCTTGTCGATTTAGCAACTTTTCAAACCCCCGTGGTGATGTTTTTGTTAACCTAGCTTCTGTGATTTCTACTAAAAACAGACAACGTGAGCGGAATCCTTTTCACGTTGTTTTCTATATAACGAGAGAGAATCCTGGTGGGCGATTACAGAATCAATCGTGTCAAACGTTGCTCGTTTATAGGTTGCAAAAGCAGTGACTTAACAAGTTACAAACTTTTGACTCGAGATATGCGCTCGCAAGCTGCAGATATTTTGCGGGTCGCTTTGCCTCACCTGTAGAACTCCAAATGAGAAAAGACGGTTAGAGCCCTGCGGTTTAACGTTACATCGTATAACTTCATTCGGATCGTGTTTGAATAACGTTTTGACAAAAAAGGAGAAAGGAAACACTTTTCGCATGACCTGTAAAGATTTCTTTATATTTGTAATTTCCTGTGAAAGTTGATGCACTATAATGCTTGGGGGAAAAATTTTCAAAGCTTATCATCAGGAGAAACATAGCAAATCTCAGAAGGGGGAATGGGAAAGCAAACCTGGTTTCAATTGAATAATGACATTGTAATTTGCTTCTTCTATAAATAAGGGGGGGGGGTTTATTCAAATCGAATTTTTGTGTGGAGAATAATTCCATTTTATTTTTAAGGCCGTACAGCCCATCCTGATTGGCAATTTATTTAGATTGTAATGATCCTGCATCCCATACTGCGCCACCGGAAAATATTCACAACCCTTCACTTTTACCACATTTTGCTATGTTTCAGACTTATTCTAGAGCTGATTTGAGTATAGTTTAAAAAACAATTCTGCAAAAAAATATCCCATAAGGACAAAGTCAAAACATTTTCAGACAGTTGTGCAAATTTATTGAAAATATAAACATAACGGGTACACAATTATTCACGCTCGGCTTAATATTTTGTTGAAGCGCCTTTGCCGGCAATCGCAGCCTCAAGTCTTGTTGTGTATGTCTCCGTGTGCTCGGCGCACCTGTTTTGGGGCATTTTCTCCCATTCTTCTCCGCAGACCCCCTCGAGGTCCGTCGGGTCGGATGGGCGGCGTCGGCGGACGGCCGTTTTTAGGGCTTTCCGGAGATGTTCCGTTGGATTCAAGTACGGGCTCCGGCTGGGCCACTCGAGGACACTCTCGGGCTGTTTCTGACGACGCTCCTTTAATATCTTGCCTGCGTGGTTTGGGTCATTGTCTTGTTGGAAGGTGAATCGACCTTGCCTGAGTTCTCGAGAATTTCTCTATATTTGGCAGCTGTCCGTCACAGTAGGGAGGTTAGCCAGGTGATGAGCAGTGCCCCTTCTCCAGATATAACGCTTGCAATTGAGGCCAAAAACTTCTATTTTGGTTTCATCAGACCAGAGAATTTTGCAGGTCTGACAATCCTTCAGGTGCCTTTTGGCAAACTCCGAGCGGGCTGCCGTGTGCCTTTTAGTGAGGAGTGGCTTTCGTCTGGCCGCTCTAGCGTAAAGGTTACGATGGTTGATCTTCGGGATGGTTCTACTATCTGCGCGAGGGAACACTGGAGAGGCGCCTTAGTGACCATAGGGTTCTTGTTCGCCTCTCTGACCGAGGCGGTTCTTCCCCGGTAACTCGACTCGGTCGGACGGCCAGATCTGGGAAGGGTCCCGGCGGTTCCGAACTTCTTCCGTTTCCGAATAATCGAGACCGCGGTGCTTTTCTGGACCTTCGATGCTGCTGAAATTCGTTTGTACGCTTCCCCAGATTTGTGCCTTGACGCAATCCGGTCTCTGAGGGCTGTAGACGATTCCTTCGACTTCATTGGTTGGTTTCTGCTCTGATATGCACTGCCAACTATGAGACCTTATATAGACAGGTGTGTGCCATCCCAAATGATGTTCAATCAACTTAATTTACCACAGTTGGACTCCAAGTTTTAAAAGCATCTCAAGGATGATCAGTGGAAATCAGACGCACCAGAGCTTAAGTTTGAGTGTCGTACCAAAGGGTGTGACTACTGATGTGCCTGTGAATGTTTACATGTTTTTTTATACATTTATACAAATGTCTCATTAAGGGATTTTTTTATGTACCTTTTCTCAAACTAAACAATACTCAAATCAGCTTCACAATATGTTTGTAACATAGCAAAATGGGGAGACCGTGAAGGAGTGGGAGCACTTTCTGGTGGCACTGTATACATCGGCCAAATCCAATACATATTTTTCAATGGTAGATTGAATGTTTTAATTAAAAAGTTAATTTATTCTTTTTTTTTTTTTAAACAAAGCAGGGATGTAAAAAAAAAAAAAAGAATTAACTTTTTTTTTGTTTTAATTTAAAAAATAAAAAAAGAGGATTTATCAAGTGACACCATAGAGTCATGACACAGCAAGATATTATATTTACATCAATCATCTTCATTAGTAAACCGTGTGACTCACTTAAAGCGGCTCCTCTCCTCCAGGTCTGCGGGTGGTTCTGTGGTGATGAGGCCCACCAGCTCCTGCATGCAGTGGTCCTGGGAGAGGAAGAGCAACAGGCGGCGGTTCTGCGCCTTGCACTCTTGCAGCACGTCGTCCTCCTCCATCAGCTCGCGCAGCGTCACGTCCTCCCGGTCCAGCAGCTGGTCGATGTGGGAGGTGGTGTGCAGGTCGAACTTCCAAAACATGATGGCCGCCGGGGTGGGGTACGCAGCCCTTAAAAAAAATTAGAAATATATTTTTTAAAAAGGCCGTTCAGGAACAAGTATCGCTGCCAGGGGTCCGATAAAATCCAGTCAAAAACCTCCTGAACCTGTACATATTCTATACAGTACTCTTACTTTATCAGCCATGTGTGAAAACCATTTTCTATGTTTCACGTCAAGCCGTTTCAAAGGGGCTACAGAGTTACATACCAGTGAATGAAATGTGGATATCTTTAATCAGACCTCCCCCGCGGGCAGGCAGGCATTTGTGTTCGTGCAGAAGACAGAAAGCGTGGCGAGGCCTGGCATTTATCAGCATGGGTCTCCCTTTAAAACGCAGGCCTCTTTTGGAGATGGGACACTGGAAGGCTCACCAAAACCTGCACAGAGGAATAAAAAACAAAAACAAAAAAAACTACATTGTACATGGGCCAAAAGACCATTTTTCTTTAATATTATGAATGTATGACTGAAATAGGAAACAACAGAATTGTTTAAGATTGGCAGTTAAGCTCTTCTAGTTTAATGGTCATTAATATACAAACGTGATTTATTATTTACGACCTTCGCTCATGAGCTTCATTTGTTCTGTGACCGAGCTTGCGACTGAATTTTCTTGAGCGCCGGACCGATGAAGCCTTCTGCTCCGTGCGTGTGTTTTCATTTTGTATTTGTCATTTGACCCATCCAATAAAAGGGTAAAAGTGCATCTGGCCCACACTCCGTTCAACCGAGCGACAGCTCTTAACACTAAAAAATGAAGTTTGGGGCACTCGTCGATGTCGTAAGGCAAGGTACCGCTGTATTCCGCTTTCGAGTTCAATTTCAAGATGAACCTAAAATGCGCTCTACCCGTTACTGGTGAACTTACTTTGACCTGCTGTGAACTTTTCAATCATCCGCTCGTTCAATGTTTTTATTCAAAATGTTACAAATGTCAGTCCTGAATGGGGGATGACGTCAACCGGGCAATTTCCCACCTCCGAGGTACTATCCACGCCGTAATGGAGCCGCAACGGCACTTGTGTGCCAGGGAAAGCCAGAAAGGCAGGACAGAGGTGTGACACTCAATTTTCCAGCCCTCTTGAAAACAATAGTCTGAAAATTATTTTAAACCACATGATGTCATCGCAGATTTCACTTTGTTTAAATGCCTTCGCTGGGTTCTGCGTAAATGGCAAAGGTGGATTCTGCTACAGCTTTGTGCGAAAGAGACGATAGAGACGAATGACGCATGTTACTGTTGGTGTGTAACACATATTCCGCTCATCTCTGATAACGGAACAACTGCTCAAAAGCATTTAGTCAAAAATCTCGCTATCGACAGAGGCTTTTTAACGACTGGAATCGAACGCTATAGCGTGTGACAAAGGTCTCTATAATAATACTACTTTTTAGAGTTTTGCTCGTGCAAAGTGTGCGTGTTCACATTTGTTTTCCTCAAGTGATTACTATGGAGGCAAACGGACTTAACCCAACTCAAAAAGTGGAGCCAAAATACAATAGCAATGCGAACAGCACGCGACCAGACTGTTAATTGCAGAAGGTGAAACTCATGGAAGGGACTCAAACGCTTTCCTCTTTTTTCTTGACAACGCGCACGCACATAACAGCAGCAGGAGCGGTGTCCATCTGGCATACATTTACAGAGTACACAAGTGCAATAATAACCTCGCGAGCGGTCCTCGTGGACAGCGAGCTGGGACGTCGGACGCTTGACTTTTACATCCGAAATACAACCCGCAGGAGGCAACCCCAAAAACAACAATTGGCAAAGCGCACGGGACGGTTGAGGAAAAGAGGAACAATGGTAAAGATGCGTTGTTGTGGACAAACAACAAAGTGCAGAGGGACGAGATGAAAAGAAAATCGGGAAATGGAATTGGACTCCAATTCTTCTCCTCGTAGAATGTCAATATTACAGTAGTAATTCCCCAAAGGTTGAGAGAATAAACTATAAGGACGATTAAATCACGCAATGCTTAAAAAGGCAAAAGGCGTAACGTTACAAGAATTGTGCACTCGATTTCCAGTATTGTCCACTGAAGCGAATTGTCCAGATTCCCACGCGAACCTAAACACGACTGTGTGAGAACAGCAGTCGCTCTCGCTCTGGAGATTTGCCTTATCGGCAGTCCTCATCTTAACGCAGCTTTACGTTTATGCTCATAACGCCACTTTACCGGTGTAAAATTTTGACCCTCGTCCTGTAAATTGCCACCTTTTTGCTAGTAGTACATGTAGTTTTCGACTCAGTGGTCCCGTTGGTCCATTGTAAAACATATACATAAGTGGTGGGTATGCAAGTATGGAGTACAAGTACTTACCATTTGAGTACTCACCGATACCACGCACCGATATTTGATAATGCCCTTGCGTCTTGTAACTGTGACGGAAATGTTTGATTTCAATCACATATTGTTCAGATATACAAACTTCTCTGAACAGGGCATACGTTTCACTCAAATAGAACACTTTTCAGAGTCACAACTTGTCATTAATCAAAATTTAAAACCCAACAGCATGTTTTCCCAAGTCTCGCCAGACGTTTCACTTAAATGGACCCTGTGTTGCCACCTGAGTGGAGTTCATCCATTTTGCAGGGGATAATTTGCAGTCAGTTAACAAAGTGTTGTCATCCGTGTTTACCTTTAAGTATCGGTGTCAATAGTATCAGAACATTTTTCAATTTCCATTATTTACTATAGGAACATTTGTTTAGAATGTGTTTTGTTCTTTGTCGTGTAGATTTATAGTGTCTTGTGCTATTAGCTACAGTTCTACTGGTATGGACTATACTGAAAAGACTGAATCCATCTGTGAGTCCACCACATAATGAATATTCATCAATAATATTGTGTTGAAAGGTTAGTTAAGCTTGTCCGAGAAGGTGAGAGATCATAAATATGGTATGGCTGAAGAAATAACTGCTTTATTATCTTAGCCTCAAATGTCACGGACAACCGAATTGGGGGGGGTTTGGATTTCTGTTTACTTGAACCCTAATGAAAGAGTTGGAGTTTGACTGCAATTGTTTTAGTCTATATGTAGCTTATTATTTCCATCCAGAAATAACGTTAAATGTGTGACTTAGTCGAGTTCATTCACATAATCTATAATGCCACATTTACCCTAATTGTACTTTTGTGTAATTATTTTATATTTGTGGCATACAAGTGTTTCGGATACAAACATTTACTGCCTTTTCTTCACACGGATTTGGGTTACTTTGTCAATGCTGTAAAGTTGAGGACACCTTGTAGTCATTCAATTTCCAATATTTTCCATGGAAATATTTGCTTTAAATGTGTTTTGTCCTTTGTGTTGTGCTGTTGTTGGACATCATTAGCCTGCTAGCTTTAACTGCCCGAGACGTTTGACTTACTGTCACAATAGAAATAAGAAACACCCATGCACTTGCTCAAAATTTTGTCTTTTCTTTATTTCTGTGTAGGGCACGGTAGTCCGCAAACGGTGACTCAGTGCAACTGGATGCTTCTTGTTTCTTGAAAATGAAAAAAAAAAAAAATGACAGGCAATTATGCTATTAGGCTAGTGATAATGGTTCTACTGGGGGTAGACCATATTGACAATTGTGTGTCCACTGTATGTAATATATAATACAGATACTTTATTAATCCAAGTAAATTGACTGATGAAAGCATCATAACACTTAATAGAATCATATATGTCTGTAGTATTGTGGAGAAAGGCTAGTTTAGTAGTTAAGACTGTCCAAGAAGGAAAGCTTGGCCTCAAAGGCTAAGGACAACCGAGGGGGGTTGGATTTCTGTTTACTTGAATCCTAATGGGACCGCAACGAACATTATAATCCTCTCTATAGATTTGAACGTGATTTTACTGTAAATGCGGAGGATTATTTCAAACCAGAACGAACGTGAACGGCACAGAGTTACTCGTGTTCACAAACCTTTAACGTCAACACCACATGGCACGGTAACCCCTGGCCTCGACCGACTCCAAACGGGATCTCTTTTGGAACATAACGCTCGTAAAATAGCTCACATTTAAGCAAACGCGGGCCGAAACAGAGCACACGCACAAAAAAAAAAAAAAAAAAAAAAAAGCAGCGTTCACTCAAAGGGCCCCCGATTTACAATGGCGCCGAGGTTACGTTAACTGCCCTTAAGTAGTCGACCGACTGAACTCAATTCGGTTAAGTTTAGTCGACTGAATTGTGAGCGAACGTTAGCTTTTGAGTAGCAACTAACAAGTAAATTAGCCAGCTTTACCTTTAGTTCCTCCTTTTACGTTGAGGTTAGCACGGAAGCTAATTAGCCGCCACTGTTCACGTTCGGAGTTAGCCGAGTTAGCTTCGCGCTCGCCCCCCCCCCCCCCACCCAAACACACACACACACACGCACACACACACAAACAACTTTAGGTTCAACTTTGTGGCAAAGTTGAGTACACTAATGACGTTATACGTGCCCCCCAAAAAAACTTACCTTTGATAGAATATCCCCTTCGTGTTTCTTCTTTTTTTCTGCGTTAGAACGTTAGGGGAGTTTTTTTTTGTTTTGTTTTGTTTGTTTGTTTGTTTCCCCCAGTCCTTGGTCACTAGCTCCCCTCCCCCAGCTAACAATTAGCCGCGTTCGCTACAATGCATGAGCCTTGTATGTCTAGTGATTTGTTTAGAAGAACACGCTCGTCAGCCTGCTGCCTGCGACAATCAGCACAGGAGGCTGCCTGTCTGTTAGCTTCAAGTTAGCCACCGACGTTAAGTCCAAAACGTGGCTTTAAAATCCACCCCGAGAAGCAGTTACCGGGCCCCGGACGGCTTGTCGGGCATCGATGGCCCCGTTATCTGTTCGTTCGCAAGAAGCGCGTTTGATTCGGACGAAATTCAAACGCGGAGCTAAGTTTAGCATGCAAAGCAGGAAAAACTCAGTCATATTTTTTCGAATCAAAATGGCGACGCGGGGTGGCGGGGACGCGCACTCCATGGCCTCGCGGGGGCGTGCGTCTTAGATACAATTGAAAAAAAGATTTTTTCTATTATTGTTATCATACATTAATACAAATATATATTATATAATATAATCATGTTATGTGAATTAAAAAAAATGTTTTTCATTATATTCAGCCAATTTATGTCAATCTACTCCTTGCACATTTGTCCACCAATTTAAAATTCCAACTTCAACACTTTCACAAAATTATCACAATTTTGCATTTTCTATTTTTTTTTCCACAAGAAAATCCCGCCTTTGAGAAAAAAAAATATTATTCCTTCAAACCATTGCAATTTTTAAATATTCAGCTCATTCAGGAAATCTTGGGAACTATTCCAATTACTGAAAATCTCACAGTGAAATTCTCAAAATGAATAATATTTTACATATTTAGCTCCTCCTTCCGCATTTCTTGACTGATTCAAAATAATTCCAATTTCAAACTCTTTTGCTCATTCAGAACATCCTGGGAATTATTCTCTAACATTTACATTCTACAGAACTTGCATGACGTAGTTTACTACATATTATTAGTTCTATAACAAACCATTATATCACATTAAATTACCTTTATGTAGTTCCCTTGTCAATTTGACGTGTTTTTTCTTTTCAAAGCACACCGCCCACTGTATTTTGGCAAGCGTTCCAAAACAAATGCAACAAAAAAAGAATTGCCCCCAAAAAATTATTTCCCTCCTCGCCGAACGTATGCATGTTTAGACGTATCTACTGCATTGCTTTCGGGTTGATTTACAAAGAATTATGAAGTGTAAACGTAAAAACGTTTATTATGTGTCATGACTTCGCCTCCTTCCTCCCTCTCGCTCGCTTTAATCCCACAATGCACTGCGCCGGCTCGCTCGGAACATGGACCAAAGCGGCAAGTGTTATATTTTCACTCCGCCCGCCTCGATTTGATGTTATTTCGTGATTTATTTGGAAATAACTATCGCCTTAGAGTGGTGCAACACTAGATCCAAAATATTGTCGAATGTGCCGAATCGCGTTAGCGTTCAAAAGCTAACGTTCCCGTTTAGCATGGGCCAGGTTAGCGTGAACTCGCGACAGAGACCTCCCAGTGTTCGTTTGAAGTGATCAAAAGCTGAGTATTCAAATATTTAATACCGCTTATAATGGTAATAAAAGAGGTTTAATTTGGGAATTGATCCGTCTTCAAACTGTGGAGCCGCTTCATGTTTGAGCGGCGATGCCGAGGCTTTCGGAATGCTAACCGTGTTACCGTCGACGCTTCAAGAGCTTACAGGAAAAATGGACATATTTTGGGTCGTGTTTTTTTTTTTTTTTTGTAATATATAAATACATGCTTGATATTACATTATAAGTTAAAACTGGGAACGCTTGCATCGTCTTGTTTAATGTTTAAAAAAAATATATAAGGTTTCAGGTTGTGAGAGGCCCCACAGTCTAAAAGAAAATGATACAGTGTGGGCCAAAAGAAGCCATACTGTACACTTGGGAATGTTTTCATTTGATTACATTTACACTCGCTCAGAGTTGCTTTCCTTCCATCCTTGCTTCGGTGAAACCTACTTTTATGCCTTCTTTCCTTCCTTCCTTTCTTTTTACGGCTCGGACGCACATACCTCGGGTCAAAAGTTTCCAACGTGTCGATAAAAAACTGCTTTTGCAACATACGAGCGAACATTTCGTCTCTCACGAAACTGCGAATACGCGGGGTACCGCTGTAGTTGTCCGCTAGTAATTGTAATATGTCATTAACACACGATTTTTGCTCCTGTGATAGATAACGATCTCCAAGGAAGCGACGGCTCCGGGAGCTTAGGCGGTCCGGACGTCCGCAGGCGCATCCCCATCAAGCTCATCTCCAAGCAGCCCCTGAGGATCAAACCGCCTCCCCGCGTCCAGAGGCCCGGCAACAGGCCGCCGCTGAAAAGCGACGCGCCGGAAAAAGACGGTCCGTGCTTTTTCGATAGCTGCCGAACTTCTGCTTTTGTTTGCCTAATTCTTCCCGTTTGTGCAACGCAGATAACTTTGGCTTCAAGCAAGACAAGTTTGAATTTGGTGGTAAAGCAGGAGATGTGTTTGCTGCCCAGAGGAGATACCCGCAGCCGCTGTTTTGGGACTATAAGGTATATTACGACTGAAAATGCTTGGTTTTGATTGACGTTGTCGGAGAGGTGTTAGTTTACAATGTGTCAATGGTGTGGCTTAAAGTGTACAAGGGTAAAAGCACGCGGGCAGAGTAATCTTGTGCGAGTGAACGTATTCTCACCTCTTGTTCCCCCGGCAACAGTTGAATCTGATCGGCGAGAGGGACGAAGTCCCGATTCACTTCTGTGACAAATGCGGGCTTCCTATCCAGTTGTACGGACGCATGGTACGTGCCAAACATGTTGGGATGGTTCCCAAGCAAAAGCCCGAGAACGAGCGGTAAACACTTTTGCCTTCCTCGCTCTCACCAGATTCCCTGCAAACACGTCTTCTGCTACGAGTGCGCTTTGCTGCATGAGAAGAAAGGAGAGAAGATGTGCCCTGGGTGAGATTTCAAGGAGAACATAGGCCATTTTTGTTTTCATTATTTAAAACAGTTCCCAGTTGTCTAAATGTGTCAAAAGACCACAATGGTTGCGCCACTTCTTACACTCAGCGCATAGATGAGTTTTTCAGTTAATAACGGAGGATAGGTTCACCCCAAAAAATCTGTAATTTGCAAGTAGCACTGTTTATCATCATTAAATAATTTCAATAGTTATTTAACACAAAACGTAAGTTAAACGTATTTCACTGATATTAAACATAAATAAATTTAATTTAATAAATGTGTATTAATTACAATGAAATTATCGGGCCACAGTAACATTATGCACTTTGAACATTAACACTGCACTCAAGTATAGGAACATTTAAAAGCTGTACTTTGTGATTAATTTGACATGAATTGCGTGTACAAGTTAAATTGAATAAAACTGTTCTTCAAAATTTTATGTATTTTGCTTTTAAGTTAAGAACTGAACTCCATTTAAGAAGTGAACTCTACTGTAAATATGTAATTATGTACCGTAATATGTTTGTAATCTAAGTTTTAAAATGTTATTTGTATTTAATTCAGTGTGAGAATGTTTGAAGTGATTCTTTTTTTTGGGGGGGCTGCGTGTTTTGTGTTCAGCCTGGCCACGTACAGCTGCATGGACCCGGTGCAGCGCATCGAGCAGTGCCAGCGCGGCTCGCTGTACATGTGCAGCGTGGTGTCGGGCTGCAAGCGCACCTACCTGTCTCAGCGGGACCTCCAGGCCCACGTCAACCACCGCCACTTGAGGTCGGCCAAGTCGTCGTCGTCGGGCCGCCAGGAGCCCGTGCACCTGCCCCCGGCTTCCGATGTCCCCGACCGCTTCCGCGTGCCCCCGCCCCACATGACCAAGAACCACGTGCACCTGGCCAACCAGCACCCGCACGGCGGCCACGACCCGTACGGGCAGCCTCCGCCCCCGGGCCCTCACGACGGTCCCCCCGAGACGTACCGTATCGCCACGGTGACCACGCGCAAACACAGCAACCTCATCACCGTGCCCATCCAGGACGACTCGTCCTCGGTCCCGCCGGGCCAGCCGCCCCACCACCGCCCGGGGGAGTATCCCGGCCAGCCGCCCGTGGTGTCGCACGCCCACCGCATGATGGCGCCGCCGCCGCCGCAGCAGCACTTCGGGCCGCCGCCCCCGCCGCCGCCCATCGGCCACCCCATGCAGCACCCTCCCCAGGGCTCCGGGACGCCCCACATGGTATACAACCAGGCTCCGCCGCCCCCCATGTCCGCAGCCCCGCCTCCGATCACCCCGCCGCCGGGACACATCATGGCCCAAATGCCGCCCTACATGAACCACCCGCCCCCGGGACCTCCACCCCAACACAGCGGACCCCCTGTAAATGCGCCCCCTCCTCATCACTACAATCCCAATTCCATGCAGCAGTTTCCCGAAGACCAGGGCACCCTCAGCCCGCCGTTCAACCAACCGGGAGGTCTGAGTCCCGGAATGTGGCCCGCTCCGAGGGGGCCGCCCCCTCCGCGGATGCAGGGTCCCCCGCCTGGGCCCGGGCCCCACCACCCGGACCAGGGCCGCTACCGACCTTATTATCAGTAATTTGCTATCCGAATGACTGGGATGTAGGCTTGGAAAATTTTCTGTTCAAATTTCCATGGAAATATTTGGAAATAGTCCTAATTGGAAACTTTTCATGGAAATAAAGGGTAGGTGTCATATTCAAGCATAAATGAACTTTTTATTTCAATTTGCATTTACCTTTATTGCTGTTTTCTTCACTTGCACTGCACATTTACTCAACTCCTGGTACCCTTGTACTTGCATGTAATCTGGTTATTTTAATCAGTGTCATACTAAATTATATTTCCCAAAATTTCTGATAAAGAGCCTACATTCAAATTTGTAAATTCCTATTTTATTACCATGGAAAGTTTCCAACTTAGTTTTTTGGGGGTAATTTTGCAACTCTACTAGGCTGTGCCACTTGTATGAAAACAAATGTGATGGTAAACCTCAGGGTTGCAGTGTGTTAATACTCTAGGTATTTTGATAAAACTGCCATGTCGCAGTTTGTGGTGCACATCTTTAGTTGTCTTTCCGCTAAGCAGATAATAGAGTTGGGAAATAGCAGAAACACCCCTTTTTATTACAAAATATGCTTACGGTAATGTTTATGTTGTATGTCAGCTGACCCATATACCCCAGTATCAATAAAAACATTAAATTCCACCTGATGATCTGTCAGAATGTCATTTGCTTGACAAGGAGGAGGTTAAAATCCGTTTTCATTCACACAACATATTGAGATGTTTCGTCCCATCGGATTTGTGTGCGAAGGTTGACTGAAAGTGACTTTTCATGTGTTTTGGCAGTTTTTGCTTTTAACTGAATGTCACAAATAAAATGTGGGTAGTACGAAAAAGCAAGTTGTTATTTAAGGGTGTTTACAAGGGATGGGCAGAATGATCAAATTTCTGCATTTCCAAAAGCTTCCAAATTTTACAGACGGATGTCCTTAAAATAGTACGATGATTACTAAATTGACTTTACATTATAAATTGCACAACTGTTGTATAATCACTATATGTATTTGATTAGAAAACAGTGAACCGCCAGTAATTGACAGACCCACCCCGAAAAAGAAAAAGTTTACAACTGCCCATAGATGCCACAAAATGGCAGCAAACCTTTGTCCCGATGCAGCTCCTCAATTCACCTCAACATAGTCCCTTGGTACCGAGATGGTGACAAAGCACAACTTTTATCACAGTAAAGCTGAATTCACTTCGAAAACACTACAAATTTGGTAGGCGTGAAGCTCCTCAACTCACTTCAACATTTTTAAATAAGCAGATAACTAATGATTTACTTGTTTAATTTTGCTATCGCAACGCTTCCATGTATCACTCATGTCCATAAGTAAAGGCCTCCTAGGGCTTCATGTGTCAGATGTATTTCAACTGGATTCTAGCAACAGTTTGATCCAATCAGCCATTTAAAAAAAAAAGTAGGCCACAGGCTTTCACAAACACTCATTTCCACTCTTGCATGAATGGAGGGGACTGAATAAGGACAACTGCATTAAAAACAAACAAAAAAAACAAAGGGTTTACTTGCACTGTAAAAAAAAAAAAAAAAGCATTAGTCACATTAATACAGAAATAAACCATTGGCACATTGAATTCCTAGATTTTAAAAGTGGTATTTGAGGAACTTTCGTAAAGGGAGAAGTTAAATAAATTACTACTATAAACGTTACATACAAATCTGGAGTAGTATATACAAAAAGGAGTTAAAACAGCCCCCCCTAAAAAAAGACAGCTACAACCCCCCCTCAAAAAAAAAAAAAAAAGTCATATTCAACAAAGACAGCAGTATATTTTACACAGTCGGGGGGGGGGGGGGGGGAGGATTGTTAGCAAGTGTGTGTGTATGTGTGCAAAAGAAGAACACATGGACGAATGAGGAGTTTGATGGATCACATAACACGTACATTTAGGAACTTCAATGCATTGTTACAAGGGGAAGTCCAGGATTTTTTGCCATTCTATGTGTTTGTGTGTAGCATCCTGAGGAATAGTTCAAACCAATTCAATAAATTATGACTTAAGATTTGATAGGTTGATCCAGCCAAATTCTCTTGTTTGCCTTCAGCGTGGTGTATTTTCCTGGGAAATCAGGACTATCACTCACAAATATGACATTTGAACATCCAATCCATTCATTTTCTTTAACGCTTGTCCGTCATTAAGGTGAGATGGACAATTCCAGCTGACTTTGAGGTACACCCTGGATCGAGAAACCACCGTTCATACTCATGTCTGGATATTTTCGAGTTTTCAATAAACCTATCGAGTAAGTTTTGGAATGTGGGAGGAAGAAAACCCACCTAAGCACTGGGAGAACATGTAAACTCCACATAGGAAGTCCGCATTCGAACCCAGAAGAGGTAAGTCTGACGTGATAACCGCTAGCGTACCGTGCTGCCTGCATCCTGAGGAATAGTTCAAATCAATAACTGCAATTTCATTCAATTTTAGTTGTGTTGCATTTTCATTTCACTCACAAATAAGACCTTATAAACCGCCCCATTAACCATTCTCTCTATTGATGTCCCACAGGGTTCAGTCCTCGGTGCCCTCCTTTTTCAACCGTCCTTTTTCAATAGCTTCTAGTACGTGCTTATTGGGTTTACGGGGTGAGCTGGAGCCTATCCGAGCTTCCTTTGGGCAAGAGGTGGGTTACGCCCAGGACTGGTTACCAGTCCATTGCAGGGACAAACAACCAACTACACTCTCATTCACACCTATGGGTAATTTAGAATCTTCAATGGACCTAACGTGCGTGGTTTTGGAATGTGGGAGGAGGTCGCAGTACATGCAAAGTCAACACAGGAAGCCTGGAGTCAAACCTCAGAACCGTACAGTCTGAGGAATAGTTCAAATCAACTTCACTGTGATGACTAGTGATCTGGCAGGATATCCGACCAAATTCATTCATTTATTTATTTTTGTCCGAGTTTCCTTCACGGTGTCGCATATTTAGTGGGAAATCTGAGTTTCAATCAAAATATGATATAGGGTGGCAATTTCCATAACACAACTGTCTGTCCTTTCCATCCCATTATATCACATCTTAGTTTTTTCCTTCGACGTCCCTAAAATGTTTGTTTCTAGTGGTTATGTAAAGGGGGGAGCTTTTGTCCACTTTGTAAACACTCTCAGAGGAGATCCTGATGGGCTTTCACAGTATATCTTTCTTGAGATTGTTGTGGCGGAGACAAAAAAAAAAAAAAAATTAAAAAAAATCCTTCATGAACCGTCATGTGACCACGCAGGTGATCCCAAAATGGGATCCGGCAGCTCCTCCGTCATTCCTCCCCCGGAGTTTTTTCAAAGCTAAATCAGGAAGAATGGGAGGTATATCTAGGGTTAGTAAGAAGGAGAGTCGGGAAGAATCTTCATGCCGGACGCGTTGCACAAGACGTGGAATAGTTCCGTGTGGTCGGACCGCGCCGTTTTTTTTCCTCATTTTTCTTCTTTTCTACCAAAAACACTGACATTTTGCAGTACAAGAGTCTGGGCCGCCCTCCCGTCTAGGCGTCCGACAGGCAACTCTGAACGCTGTCCATCCAAAGCTGAGCGTTGAGGCTGTCCTGGGCACAGAAGTTGTACACTCGTTTGGTGGTCTTGAGCTGGGTGGAGGGGGGAGCACAAAGATCAGGATTAGAACATTTGATATATTACTTTTAAGTTTTGTTTGGCCAACTCATCCAAAATGGTGACAATATAAAAGACTGATTGGATCCTGGTGAATATATTAACAGCGGAACCTCCAATTAAGAGTGACTCGACCTGGGAGGTTTTCCAGATTGATAGATTTTATTTTTTGATTCTTTTTTTGGTCTCGAGTTGCGAGCATAAATTTGAGTACGGCACTGACATGTTGTGTATTAAATCAAACCTTATGAATTATGACAGTCCGCTATCTTAATGCTAACACAGTACGCGACACAGCAATATGAAAAGAATTGGACTGCCACTTTCCAATTTCATAAACAACCAACCCCCGTGAGGGACTTACATCGAAGAAGGCTTTCTCCTCGATGTTTTTGGGCGCTCCCATGGCGGGCGTCCCCAGAAGAACAGACTCCACATCGGCCAGCTCGATGACACCTTTGCACTCTTTGTCCTGCCTGCTCTCGTAGTATCGCAGCTGCGTTACACAAAGAAAAACAAATACAAAATGTCTCAGAATCATTCAGGACTGCAATGACACGACTCCATCGTTGAATACTTTGTTCCGTTCCTACCTGATGCTTTGTCTTGTCCAGCACAAACCACCGTGGTTTCCATGGTTTCAGAAGAGCGCCTTTCTTGAATAAAATGCCTTCGAAACTTCTAAAGCGACACGGAAACATAGCAATGTGATCAAACACTTGGCAAAAGAGTACACATCACGGCCGGGTAATATGACCTTAAACTAAAATGTTCCATTTTCACCCCCAAAAAGCTGATTTTCAAATATAAACGTTCCCCCCACCACCCTCCAAATCTGATTATAATAGTTTTTTTCCCCCCTTCAATAATAAGAAAAAGCAAATGACAGAAAGTATTCTCAACAAATCCCCTTCAGGGATTTGCTTTACTTACCCTGGAACCAAATAGCCTTTTAAACTTTTCTTTTGTTTTCCCCCGGCCTCAAATATAACAACTTCCACAGAAAGAAAATCATTTTTCTTCCTTAAAAGGACTCCTTCATCACACCTCATGGATAAAATAGCGCTTCATATGCAATCCTTAATACATTTTAATAATAAATAAATAAAATACTTTATCTGATGCAGAAAACAATTAATATTACTGCTGCATAGTTGTGAACTCAAGGCTCAAAGCACAAACACCAGAAGGAGCACATTGTCAACAAACATTGAAGCATGAAATCATGATTTGCAAGCTGTAACTCCTTACAATCTATTAAGTTATATTATTGCTGTATGTTTTTATAAAGTGTAATAATGTAGAGTGCTAATTTATGATTAAAACACGCAACGAACATTTTTGTTAGTGTTTTTAGGGGGGTGGAATGTATTAATGGCATTTCCTTTCATTTCAGTGGGGAAAGATGATTTGAGATACGACCGTTTCCAAATGTTTTACACCGTTTATAAAGATTGATCGCCCAGCCCTAGTACACACGTACCTGTTTTCGCTCTCTGTGCTCTGGAACTGGCTGTAGAGCGTGCTGGTGCTCGGGCGGCCCGCCGCCGGCGTGGAGGTAGCGCTGACCTCGCAGTCCAGAGCCAAGTTGATGGAGGAGCCTACGCCGCTCTCCTGCAAGTAGACGCCCTGGGAACGCCGCTGGTGGCTCAGGTTGGAGGACATGAGCAGCGAGCTGGAGAATGACGGCTGGGAGAGGAGCGGAAAAAGGCAGGGGGGGGGAAATTTTGATTGATTTTTCTTTTTTACTGCTTGCTAAAATGCCTTGCCCCCACCCAAACAAATATTTTGGTCTCACCTTGCTCTCCAGTTTGGTCTCATTCCTCTGAGCGGCCTTCATCTTATCCCACGTGTCCTTCCACTTCTCCGACGCCTGGCCGAGCTCGCCCTCCAGCGCCTGCAGGTCCTGCAGCAGCTTGGTGATGGCGTCGGGCACCGTCTTGCTCAGGCTGTCGTAGCACGGCCACACGGCGCGCCGCCGCGATTTGGGCGCGCCGCTGTCGGGCTTGTCGGGCGCCTCCTCCGACGCCGCTCGCTCCTGGCGGCCCCGCGGCTCCCAGTCGTACGACGGCCCCTCTGAGAGCGTCTCCTCTGTGTAGTAGTCCCACACTTTCAGGTTGGAGATGAAGGTGTACGGCCGGAGAACCTGCGCACACCGTAAACGCCGCTCCTGATGCATCGGCTTTATTAATCCTCACATACTCGTACAAAGTTGACCCGTTTTGATGTACTGTATGACAGCGATAAAATAAATATCCCAGATGTAATTCTTCAAGTGGACAAGGATAGTACCTGCAGCTCACCTGAACATTTTGTTTTTTTGATAATGCAAAATCAATTTTTACTCAATTAATCGATAGGAAAGAATAAACGATAAAAATATTTGACAGCTGCGCTCACCTCATAATCCTCTGGCGCGAACATGTAGTTGAAGAAGACCGGCGTCTTCTTGTTGAGCCGGTCGATGTAGTCCCACACGGACTTGCACACCTGAGGACTTCTCCTCTCGCCTTTCTCCTCATAGAGGACTCCTGCAGACAATGTCAGACTTAAGTCGAAAGACAGAGGAGTCAAGGAAAATGCGATATCGCCACGACCCAAGATGGTACCGAGTTCGATGCGCTCGTAGTCAGAGTCGAGCAGAAAGGTGCGGAAGCGGTTGGACACGTAGTGATAGGCCAAGAACTTCAAGTAGTACTGGCTGAACTCGAACTCCATGGGGAACTGCAAATGGATCTGAGGAAGGAGGGTTTCAACCACAGAGTTAAGCGGGGTACACCCGTACCCCTAATCGGACTAAAGTCAGCTGGGATAGGCTCCGGCTCACCTGTGACCGTAATGAGGACAAATGCAATAGAAATTGGTTGAATGGAATACGCACTTGATGCACACAGTCGAGAAACTGCAGGAAGACCGGGGTGAACCCGCTGCTCTGACTGCCTAGCGTTTGCGCGCCACGGTGGCTGAACCTGTGGCCGAACGACAGCCACTCCTTCTCCACCAGCAGCCGGAAGCCGTCGAAGGTCCGGTAGTAAGGGTCGGACAGCAGTTGCACCAACGACACCACCTGTAGACGCAACGCGGTGTCACGGCGTCACCTGTGGGCTCGCGGAGGAAGCGACGGGTTCGTTTACGGAATCTGCAAACCTGGGTGGTGACGTCCCAGCCGTCCTCAAGGCTGACAGTGACGGATGATCCCGTGTCCAGCAGCTCCACCGCCAGGACTGACACCTGCAGCACCCTGTGCAGCTACACACGCAAGGAACAATGTTGAAGTGAGGGGAGGAGCTTCGTTAAGTCAGGCGATCGTCTTTTCCAATTGAAAAAAGTGCTTCGCCACCATTTTGTGGCATCTTTTGCCAATTACAAAGTTTTCTGGGTGAGCGTCAATTACTCGCACATTTTTGCAATTCGCGACCGGGGCCCTGTAACACTAATCGATTAATTTCAAAGTTTGAATATAGATGGATATTAGCTTTCTGCTAGATCTGGTTCAAGCATCTCTTCATGTCTTTTGACATTGATTAATGTACGTGCACATTGTCCATAAACTTAATTTAAAACAAATACTCTGCCTGATTTTATATTTTAAAAAATAATATATATTTTTTTTAACATTGTGCAAATCTTTTTTTTTTTTAATTTTTATTTTTTTTTTTTTTTTTTTAACAATACATTATTTACAATAATAAAATCAACCCATTATTTCATGACGTACATTAAAACAAACAAGTGTATAAAGTAAATATGATATTCTTTTTCCAACTTCTGAGGTTCCACTGTCAGTAGTACGACTTATCGGGGCGATCACTAACCAGCGCCATCCACTCCGACTCTTCCAGACAGCGCAGGAAGTTCGTACTGGAGTCAGAGGAGGCCAAACTAGGCACGCAGGCCTTCATCAGCTTCTTGAAGCTGTTCTTCACCTGCCGCAGGTCGCATACCTCGATGGGCACCACCTCCCACTGCTGGAAGGAGTCCTGCTTTCCGCCCTGCAAAACACATCACGGTCCCAATGAAACAAAACTATTGCCTTAAAATGGAAGAATAGTGACAAAGCCAGTTAACGATAAACCTATCAAATGTGGATATGGTCCAGTTACCCGAGTGAAGTGCTGACATATTTGCTTAGTTTTAGAGATTCTATTTTGTTGTCACTGTCACTTCCTACCCGGTAACAGAGTGGCTCATTGTTATTAGATTTAAATAAAATGGTTCAACTATACTAGTACATGGAACCCCCACATATACGTGGTTTGGCATTCACAAATACCAAGATTTCTTTATTCGCTGCTTTGACTAAAGCCATGTCTAATATAAAAATATTGATTGGGGCCATCTTGTGGCATCTTGGTGCCAAGGAACTACGTTGAGGCTTTGCAACCATCTTGTGGCATCGGTAGGCAATTACAAACCTTTTAGGGTGGGCGTAAATTACCTTTGCTTATGAGTGAATATCAATCAAAATCAATTGTAATAGCAAGTATATTGATACTTGATAACTTGAATCCACCTGTACCACATTAGACTGAAATGCAAGGTATTTCCCCTTACATGGTCGTTTATTTAACAATGGAAAAAAAAAACATTTTGCTAATTTATGAGGAAATGCTGTATGTCTTTGTTTGAAATAAAATTAACTAAAAATATGTCCTCATTTAAGGGTTGGAGCCTTGGAGGTGTTATTTTATTTTTGCATTATTTATAATTTCATTTGACTTATTCTACTTTTTTCGCTTTTCCTCATATAATAAATAAAAAGGCAGAAATTAATGGCTCTGGCCAATCTATGAGAAAGTATAGCATGTGAATGTTCACATTAAAATTTACTTAAATTCAAAATGAAAACATTTAATAGTCGGAGGCGTTTATTTACTCAACCGCATTGATACAAAGTGTGCAATAAAAAAATATAGAAACTATATCTCAAAATAAATAATGCTAAATAATTAGGATGTATATGTTTAATATGCATAATGCTGTTTTCTTGTCAAACAATTAATTGAGGTATGGAATCTATTCATATTTTTGAGGAAATAGAGTAACTACAAATACATTTTTTCTTGGTTGCAACCACCACAAGTCACCTTGAGCTGGGCCTTGTCCCCAATGATGTAGAGATAGGCCCTGTGCTGGCGGAAGAACAACGCCTCACTGGGCCCGCCGTTGGGCTGCGGCGACTCTTTCCCGGCGAGACGCGTCCCCACGTCTGGGTTGTAGGCGCTAAGACGCCCGCCGCCTCGGATACTCCCCCATTTCCCTGGCAATCACACATACACACATATGACGGAACCATGCCACGAAAACAGAATGTTTCATGTAATTAGTTATCCTTTGATTTCAGTCAGGCACGCTGTTTGACGCCCATCAACCTAATAGCCATGCTGTTAAACAAAATAAGTGATTGAGAACTACCCGAAACCAGTTTCCTACTTGTAGTTTGATGCAAATCTTGCCGCTGGACAAACACAAGAATCAAAATTGAAACGACAACGAGGACGCTGGACAGTAGAGCTGCAGTGGCAGCATGCGCGTGTACACACACACACACACACACAAAACACAACAGCAGAAGTCAAACTGACAAACACAAACAGTAAAGAAGAGACCATTAGTCTGGAGATACAGAACACGACCAGGGATGATGCCAGACACATGGGCGATTCTGTTAAAGAGATTTGATTAGTTGGAGGGGAGGGAGGGCTGGGTGTGACCTACTGTACCTCTAGTAGAGTTCCTGGCCTTGCCAGACACTTTGGGCTGAGAGAGGGAGATGACTTTGGCCCTTTGACCAAGAGCTGAGGTCAAATGACAGGCAAAAAAAGAACATTGAGCGTCCTCGTGGTGCAGTCTCAGGCTGGATTTACACCGCAGGTCCAAGTGTCTCATTCCGATTTAATTCTTATATAGTGCTGCCCTGCGATACGAGTCGAGGCAGGGAAACCGGAAGGAGCAGCACATTGAATTAAAGCATTAAATCATGATGCGCAAAATGTTTATTTCATTACGTTCTATTTGATTACGTCATTACTCTATGTTTTTATGACGTACGATAACCGAGTTCTATTTTCATTCATTCATCTTCCGTACCGCTCAGACTCACTAGGGTCGCGGGCGTGCCGGAGCCTATCCCAGCTACCTTCAGGCGAGAGGCGGGGTAGACCCTGAACTGGTTGCCAGTCAATCGCAGCGCACGTATAAACAAACAACCGTTCGCACTCACATTCACACCGACAGTCAATTTCGAGTCTTCGATGAACCTACCAAGCATGCGTTTAGGATGTGGGAGGAAACCGGAGTACCCGGAGAAAGGCCACGCAGGTACGGGGAGAACATTTGAACCCGGGCCTCAGAACTGTGAGGTAGACGTGCTAACCAGTCGTCCGCCGCGCCGCCGAGTTCTATTTTCCTGATTAAAATTAAATTACAAAATTATCTCTTTTTGAGGGGAGACTGGAACGGATTAATGTCATTTCTATTCATATCAATGGGGAAAGATAATTTAAGAGCGTTCCGAGTTACGAGGGTGGGCACGTAAAAAATAAAACTTCTATGTCAAGCCACCCTGCATGTCCGATACGCGCATTTACGCTGCTCTCGCATTGGCACATGTGTACCGATTTAACCGATTCCATGTATATTTTTTCTAGTTGTGCTTTTGTGACGCATTACCCAATTGTGGCACTTGAGGCACGCAGGGTAAATCGAGCCTCAGTTACATAATGACAGACGTCGTTCGCACGCTTCGACAAGGGCCACGTGCTTTGGACGCAAGCGTCTCACCTCCTCTGCTGAACGTTCCGGGCACGTCCTCCTTGGCACCCATCACCTGCTTCATCAGAGCGCCGATCTTTGGCTGCCGCAGCTTATCCGACGAGTCTGTGGGTAAAGGCCGCGGTCAGCTCTGGGAGCGAGTGGCCTGGAAAGTCGCACTGAGAGTCGCACTCACCCGAAGCGCTCATGTGGGTGGAGGTGAAGCCGCTGAGCGTGTTCCTGCCACTGCTCTCGCTGTAAGAGGGCATGGAGCTGATAATGGCCTGGAGGTATTTCTCCTGCTCCAGACTGGTGGAGTCCGCCTGGGAGGGCACTGCACACAAAGACGTACGGTCAATGGGGCTATTTCCTCACGTAATATATATATATATATTTTTTTTTTTTTTGACTGACACTTCACACATTCAGACTACAGCGGTAGAGAAAAAGGCTACAGTCATTATTCAAGTCGTTTGAAAAGGCTCACAGTATAAAATGAAATCCCTACATGGCGCAAATAATTACCCGAAGTTGGGGCATTGGGAGATTTAAAAAAGCCCACCACCCCTTTTGCGTGGAAGCCTGCCGATCGCAGGAGGACAGCCTTGGTCCGGGAATTCCGCCAGCAAACCACAGGGAAGCGGTTCTGCCGGTAACAGCGGCAGATTCTCTGGATGGTGGTATCCGGGATGTTCTGCGGAACGATGAGCAGGCCGGGATAGCTACGACGCAAGCGCACACGTGGGATTGAACACTTCTATGATTACGCCAAACCTCTGCGTGCTGATTTACCACCCCTCACCTTCTGCACACCGTGTACATGCGGTTGACTGTGGAAATTCGGAAGGGCTCATTCTTGGAGCGGGTCAAGCTGTTGCTGAGCGTGCCCAGGCCCATGCGCTGGTAGTCGCGGCAGCACGCTCGCTCGACTACGTTACTCATGGTCTGTCTGTCTGACGAGCGGATGGTGGAGGACAGCGTAAGGGAGCTCTGATCCACCTCCTCTGAGACTGCGGACGCATAAGCATATACACAAATTTCACCCTGACTACTGGGTGGGTGGCAATGTTACGGGTATTTTTAAACTTAGAAACATTTTGAAGCAATTAACCAGGAATTTACAAAATCGACTTATTAATGAGGATTGAAGTGAGTTTTAACCTACCTGAAATTTCATCCTCATCCAGCTCTGACTGAAAGCTGCTCCTGTTCTCCCAGGTAGGCGGAGAGTATTTCTTCTTCGTCACGTACTGACGGCCGATGGTCCGCTTGGCGCTCTTTACCAGGTTTTTGGAAAGTGTCCTGAGAGAAACAAAGATGTTTACAAATCTCTCATCATGCTATGTCAGTTACAGGTCATAAGAAGACATAATAAATGTAGAAGACCGTGAAACCCAAACTCCTCGTCCCCTGTCAAAATGTAGATTTTTGTTATTTTTTTAATTTCGTTATCGGATATATTTTATCTAGAAATTTAAAATGACTGCAATTTCTCTCTCTTTCTTTTAATTTTTTTTTTTTTTTTTTTACATTTTACCAGTCAAGTAATGACGTCCCTTTCCAAATTTCTCATGATCTGAGAAGTTACTGGGATCTTCAGGGATCTTTGTCAAAATGTTAAAAAAATAATAATAATACAATTTTTAAAAATACTTTTTTTTTTTTTTTTTCCCCATTCACATTTCCCACCAATGTCTGGTGTGATTTCCTGCCAAAAAATATCCATTCAAGAAATGCTAAATCACTTCAAGTCAAGCTTTGTCCAGAGTAATTTAAGAGTTAATTGTGAATGTCGCTGGCATCGGGCGGAAACCTTGCATCTCCACAACCATCTCTTTTAAGGAAACTAAAAGAACGGCATGTTTAGTGAGCCAATTAAATTGCATCGTCAAAGACAGCGAGCCATTTTCAAAACTTTAGATTGGTCAATATTCGTCAAGATAACATATCCTCGTGGAAATTGACCGTAGTATAGTATAGCATAGTATTGATTTGTGAAAAATTGCAATGGACCAAAATTGGACAAAGGTGGTTTCGTCCCAACGTCAGCGATATGTTACTCTATAATTTAGTATGAGTGGCCTGGGGTATTAATTTCTGTTTAAAAATACCAGAAGTTTGGTCAAATTCAGAGGTTCATACTTGAGTGACTGGTTCTTGTCCTTGGTCTTGTGCTCCACTACCAGCTTGCCACTCTGACCGACGGTGAAGGCGAA
Source organism: Phycodurus eques (assembly GCF_024500275.1). Lineage (NCBI taxonomy): Eukaryota > Metazoa > Chordata > Actinopteri > Syngnathiformes > Syngnathidae > Phycodurus > Phycodurus eques. Next base: position 6,554,801 of record NC_084546.1, on the reverse strand, counting down.
CGTTCCCTGCACGTGCTGGGGGTAGCGTAGCTTGTGCATGTGCTTCCTGAAAACCTCCGCAAGGTCAGCCGCCACCTCCTCGTCGAACACGATCTTCATCAGCTGCGGACGGAGAGAACGCGTGTCAAAGAATTACTGTAAAGTCGGGTACAACGTGCGTGGTCACAATTACAGTAAATCCTCACTATAGTGAAAATTTGCAAGTAATTGGCGACCGCACAAAGATTTTTCATTGACTATTGATGCCACGAGATGGCGGCAACACTTTTTATATTAGACAATGCTACGGCCTGAGTAAATGAGGCTGCTTCCCTTAGTTCAACATCGGCGCTTGGCACCGTTATGCCAACAGATGGTGGCAAAAGCAATATTTATAGTCTAGTCATTTCCTTTCTTCATACAGTTCTACAGTACCTGGAAGGTGCAGGACCGTAGCTGTAACCCCTCCTGAACAAACTGCTCCATGGGTAAAGTGACAGATATTCTCTTCTCCTTGGTCAACGACGCGATGGGGAAGGAACGAGTAACCGTCTGCTCGCCCACTGCAGTAGGGAAGCCCATAATAAATACACACATTTATGGCGTGTACAATTTCAGTTTCAAGATTTCTATTATTTTCTTTTATTTAACAAACATTTCGTCGAAGCGGGTCAAATTTGCACATGGCACGTGTACTGTATAGGCTCTCACCCAGAGGGTCGGTGGGAGTGCCCTTGAAGATGAGCCGGTAGGTGGTGAGGAAGATGGCTCCCTCTGCGGGCAGCAGGGGCGGGCCTCCCATCATCCCCGTGGCCTCCTCGCGCCCGTCTGGGATGAGGTAAACGCGCATGCCGTCCATCACCAGCTCCTCGCCTGCCAGAAGAGTCGGCCTCAGCAGCTTGGGCTGGGTGGAGAGAACAGAGATGGAGCGAGACCGGGATTAATGATGCCGAAGCAGAAAGAACACGAACGAGGCCAAGGGGGCTGAAAGTGGAGAAACTGACAAAGAGAACGACAACCATGCACTTTACCGCTCCTGCCATAATCTATTTACATAAACATACCTTTTATATACTAGGGGTGGGATGCAATACCATGTCTTCGGATGTCAGTTAGTTATATTAAATATGCAGATGTTAAAAAACGACTTACAGTGAGCCAGTCTGTGTGTTGCGCGACTGGCCGTCAGTTGAGGGCCACAGAAGCTAGTGTAGGAATGTGGTTATTTATTACCCGTTTCTTTTGTTCAGTTAAGTGATTGAAAGTGCGCCGGCGGCTGTGTCTATTCCTGATCACTTGCGGGGACATTACAATATGTTCGAACTCGCGGTGGCTATATTATTAGCTAACTATGTTTATGTTACCTTGTGCCTGCGGTCGTATATGTGCTGTTATGTAAGCCAGTTCTGCTTTCCTAGCTCACCACCATCGCGGCAACTTTTTTTCTAAAGAGAGGTGCGTGGGTACACAGTAACATTAGTTCATGCGCAAAAAACATCTCTGCAAAGCTTTAAGGCGGAGATTATGTTCGACCTTTCTTTGCAATCCAGTTATTCGATGAATTGTTTTGTTTTGCTAGCTAAACATGCTCAATATTTACGATCGCAAATCATTACGTGGGTGCTCAAAACCGACTTTGGCCGAACCACAGACTCCGTGATTGTGACGTGAATTGAAAATGAAATGAAAAACAATGATTGTGACGAGTATGCGCGTACCAATAATCGGGCCGAAATCGAGCATTTTTCCCATTGATAATTCGATCGAGCCACAGGCAAATGCCAAGGGGAGAACGTGCAACCAAACTGTCGTTACCGGCCAAGCTACCAATTAGCCTACCTTCTACCAGTTCTTCTTCTTTTACCACTCTTGTTATCTTCTTTGTATTTTCATCGATCCGAACAAGCTCAGTCTTAATACCTCAACAGACGTCTGGTTTGGGGGGCAGAGACTCGCGACTGTCAGTGGAGATATCGTTATGTGCGTGGTGTGCTGGTCGTCTCGAGTACACCGGAAGCACCATAAAAGCAGGAAGCGCACCCTTGCTGATTTTTTTTCTTGTCGTGTGTGGGTCGCTCACATTTTACGAATCGGGAGATGTGTAAACCGCTTTACTCTGTGATTCCCACCCCTAATACTGAATTTTTACTCAACGTTCAAATATGTTGCACTAAACATGTTTCGGAACTCTCTCGTGCTTTACAACCATGCATGTGAGTATGGCTGGCTTTAAACTATATGAGCCAAAAATATATTCTTAATATATCATAATAATAATATAATATTATGATAATATTAACGTTATGACAACAGCACATGTTGTATTCTGTTCAGTGAATTAGTTATCCATGAAGAATAGCTACATTTTTTTTCCAAGTTCCGTCGCTTACGTAATTGTAATTATCTTTGCCTTTTACAGCTGATGATGAGGTTTATCTCAGCCCATGATGCAATTTATAATGACTAAATTTGGCTTACGCTGAGCTCAGCCCCCATCCCTCTCCATCACACCAACTGACGGCACCCTTCCAAATGAAGGCACGCACGTTAGCTCGGGACGTGAAAAACGGCACACGAGGCAGAGCGATCGTCACCCGGCATGCTTTGCTCAGTCGTCCTTGGGAGTCACAGACGTACCTGGCGTGACATCGCGGGTCTGAGCGGTAGGGATTGGTGGAGAGGGAAGTAGGCGGGGCTGGCCGGGCTCGCTCTGCGTGGCCTTTCTCCAGTGGGGCGTAAAAATAGGAATTGGTTACCTTTTGGATCGGCGGCAGTCGTTTACTCTCGCGGTGGACTGCGTCTAACGTCTCGATGTGCATCTGAACGATATCTGGAATCGAACCACAGAAGCGTAAGTATGGAAGATGACTCCTTTTAACACGATTTATTTCATGAGGAGAATGATACCCGGTATCATGGTGTGGAGAGCCTTCAGGTGCTCGTTGGTCACTCCGCTCTCATTGCACACTTTGTCCACGAAGCGGTTGATGAAGCGCACCACCGAGTTGGCCACGTCGGAGCTCTCGGCATCCTCGAAGCCGCTCTCTGTGTCGTAACTTTCCGCCATGCTCCCTGCAATACTACCCCCCCCCCCCCCCCAAAAAAAAAAATAAAAAATGTAAAAAAAAAGAAAGAAAGAAGAGGCCATGAAATTTGTTCTTTTTTTCATCTCTAAAAGTTGTTTTATGGTCGACTTAAAATTTTAATTGCTGGGCTCCAGTTGACATTTTAAAATTAGATATCTGGGGACTGTTTGATATGCTGTGATAAATTAATTCCCCACTTTTGAATTCACTTAATTAATGTGAGAAATCCTAGTCTTGACAAACTAGATTAGAAAAAAACAAGTTTACAAGTACTATTAATAATCTTAATTTAATCAACCGAGGATAGATACAAATACAGTAAAAACATGTAATAAAGGGAATCGCTCCTAAAATGTCAACCGATATCTTAATTGTTGGGTTGATAGGGATAACTAATAGGAGTTGTGATAAAAAAAAATGTATGCATAACTTTTATTGTTATTATTTGCCCACCTGTGTAAATGAAGGAGAACCTGATGCAAAATGATATTATTAAAATGGAACCATGTGATCTATATTAACTACTATTTTACTATTCTACTTAAATTGACCAAAACCATCAAACTACAAAAATATTTATTTTATACAACATTCAAAATAAGTACATAAGAACTGTCAAAATAAATATTTATCCAATATAAATGTAAATATAGTCTGTTAAAAGCTGTTATGAAATATTATCAAGCTTATTAATTGGTCACTTTCATTATATTTCTTTGTACAGTTCTAGAATTACACTTACAACACTGTCCATACATTTTCCATACATTTAAGGAGCACCACCTCAAGAAGCCAAAAAGTACTGACCCATAAAGAAACTGATCCCATTCCTACCTGTTGGTTACGTAGCTGTTGCTGACGCTCTCCACGTCCCCGAGGCCCGAGCTCCTGAGCAGGCGGTTCTTGCTGGTGTCCAGCGGCAGCAGCAGGTAGCTCATCCTGTTGGCGTAGTGGATGGCCTGGCTGAACACGGTGCTCTCCTCCTTCTGCACGCGTTCCGTCTGCATGTCCTTGCCGAGCGTCGGCCACAGGCGGCTCTGCTCCGACGCCAGCTCCAGCGCGCTGATTTCCCGCCCGCTGCCCGATCCCTCCTGCTGCTCCTGACGATAAATTGCATTACGTTTGCTGGTGATGGATCATGATGAAATCGCGAAGGCTTAAGTGTTAACCGACGTTAGCCTAGCAGCTGTACTCACCGTTTGGTTCGGATGCTCTCCGTTCTCCGTCTCCAGGTAAAGCGCCCTAATGTGGTTCTGAACGTCGCTGTAGAACATGGCCTCCCAGAACTGCATGTTGGTCCACACCGTGTGCTCCTGTACGCAGCTGTACGCAAACTGAGTGATGCCTGCCCCCAATTTCTGTCAGACCAACAAAAACAGGACAGCGACAGTCCGTGTGAAACACGGTGTGAAGCTTGCTTCGATTTAATTCGAATGTCGACTGATAAACGTACCCTGCGAAAAAGCTGTAACCAATGGGAGAAGGGCTGCTGCAATGCCATGTTCATCCATATGCGAGCAGTCCTACACAGAAACAGAATATGATGATTGTGAACTGTTTCATAGAAAATACTGCATACTGTAGTTCCACAAAGAGTTGCCAGGGGGACTTTTATTGACTACATTGTAGAAGGGTGGAGGCCTTGGTTTCTGCAATATTTCAATTTATGTCACATGAAAATAAAGGGGACACAAACGCTGTATAAACGTAATGGAAAGGTGACCTAGCGACTGGTGAAAATGAAGAGGTAAATAAAGCTACAAATCCAACCGTAGAGTACAAGTGGTAACAGACCTGTAAGGTGCAGTTCATCATTCGGACGACGTAGTCGAACTGCTGGTCATCCAGCACCGCCCGGTTCTGTAAGACGTGCTGATTGAGCTCCTGGGTCAAACACACCCGAGCCGCTCGACCCTTCAAAGCCCGCAGTACAGCTGGCATCAGCTGCAAAAGGAAGATGCGAATTGGAGCCATGGCGCTTTTCCACTGCACAGTACTGGCTTTTAAGTACACAACACAAAAATGCCATTTTTCTACAACTTTTTGTTTTGTAGCAGAATTGCCAGAACTGGAAAAAGTGCACTTTTGTCCATAAAACATTCGTACCTTCTTGGCCTCCAGCATTTTGTTCTCAAAGATATACGTGATGCAGTTCCTGACAACCTCCAGCCGACGGGCGCTGTTGGCCATCACGTTGCCGTTCCGGTCCACAGTGTCTCCTGCGGAAGGGGGGCACGTGCGAGGCTCATTTATCACTGTGGCACTTCAAAATGAAGCCCATTAAACACATGCTGAGAGAGGGGGAGAAGTTGGAGGCCGGAAGTGCTGATGATTAACTTGCACCTCTAAAAACTTTAAAGCAGGGGGCGGGGAACCTTTTCCCTATTAGGAGTCATTGAAGCCCTCTGAGAGTCATTCAATGAGAAAATATGATGCACTCATCAAATACATGTTTCTTATTTTGTATTATGAACATTTGTGGTTCTCTCTATATGCCCCACGGGACGGTGGTTCGCCACCCCCTGATTTTAGGGGAAGCCAGCCGCAACGCGCACGCTCTCCGGAAAGATCCCACTCGCTGTTACGCGTACACTTGCTAGCGAGATGAGAAAGGCAGCCCGCAAAGGCCACTGCAGTTAAAAACTAAGGCTCATCGCTTGGTCGTCACGGTAACAAAAGCCAGACTCGCCACGGGCCGAGCCGTACGTGGGGCGGCACGAAGGCTGGTTTCGCTTGCATGAGAAAACACTGGACCCTAAAAACGGGCTGATTTCAGCAAGACAAGAAATGCGTGCAAAGTGTCGAACAATTCTTCCTCCTTTGCATCGAGCGCGTCACAGGCATGTTGTTAAAAAGCCCTTTTAGGTTTTCCATCCAATTAAACAATTCTCTTGTGGCCAATCAAATCATTCCACATTGTAAACGTAGCTCACCCAGCGGAGGCCCGGACGGCACCATGCTCTTGACCTCCGCCTTGACCACCGGTGGTGCAGTCTTGAGCTTGGCGGTGGCGTGGTCGATGAAGAGCTGTACGGTGACCTCGTCCAGCCCGGGGAAGGAGGTCTGACTCCGAGTGGCTTTCTGGCCGTTTTCTAACGGTCGTTGGACTTTATGCATAGTCACTGCCGGGTAGGGGTTCTCCTACAGAGTGAGACCGACACATGAGTGGTTACGCACGAATATTCCTGAAAAAGAGGCATTTCATTTGGAGACGGACATTTTTAAATAGCTGCTCGGCCAACTCCTTCACGTGATTCATGACTTTGTGCGGCGAGGCCTCCTCTTGCCGTATCCTCTCCACCTCATTGGCTACCAGCTGTGGGAACAGAGGAAGTTGACAATTCCTCTCTCAGTGTCAAAAAATAACATTTCAACACCGTTGTGTATAAAGATATTATATACATTGGATTGCGCAAGCAGCAAAGTGACCTAGAGGTTAGCACGTCGACCTCACAGTCGACAGGTTCTGGGTTTGCATTACAAGGGGGTCTGTGTGGCACAAACACCGCCACTGGGACACTAACCCAACAAATTTTAGTGAAGTAAATTCGGTTGGATTCCCGGACTCACATCATCAAACAAATCTGTTGCTCTGTAGGGAGGCCCCCTCTCCGACACGAAACCTGCGAACGCCATGCCGTCCAAAACCTTCATGAGGAAGTCGTCTTCTGTTAGCGCCCTTTGGCCGAGGAAGGCCGCCTGGGGAAAACACACAAAGTCCTCGATCTAAAATACGATTTGGACTACAATGCCCTTCGTTTGGACGGAGGGGCCTCGTCGTACCTTATGGAAGCGGATAACTGGTTCGGGGTGAATGCGGATGATATGTAAACACCAGCGATAACCCTGGAAAAGCTGAGCAAACAACCACAGGAAGATCGCCCGGATCTCCTTATCCTGAAACACACATCGCAGTCCAGCTTAAGTCCAAACGTGTACACACTAGAATCAATCACTGCAACTGTAGCTACAGTATCACCGATAATTGTCGTTAAGGTTCAATTTCTGTCAAAAACTACAACAGAGTCATCCTGAGAGTGCTTAAATTAATTAAAGTGCTAACTAGGGATGAAATGGTTCACCGATAAACTGTGATATCATTTTAAATTAAAAAAACTTTGATTATTGTTTACACAATATTCAGCCTAATTTATTCTTCTGTGTGCAAGGCCCTTTTATGGGCAATTATCCTTAATACAGTAATAACATTTCTATAATAATGTCCCTTCACTATTAAATACATCACTTTCGTTGTGAATATTTTAAGTCAATTTTTGCAGGAACATTTGATTTGGATGTTGCGGTTTATAATTTAATTTCTAACTTGAAAAAGTACATATGGTTGCTGATTTTATATGTTTTGTTTTTCGTTAACATGTCTTTTAGTAATATTGAGCGAATACAGATCATCAAGATAACTTTGGTCATAATCACAGTGATATGACATTTTCATATAGTCTCATCTCCAAGTAATAGTTTCAATTTTGAATTATCGTTAATACAGTATTTAGCGTAAATTGTTCTGCTGCTGAGTGCTCAGCCCATTTAACAGAGTGACGCAATTACAAAGCCTCTAAATAATTACATTGTATTAATTGTGTCCCACCATTCATTTTTAAATATTTAGCTGTGGTCTTAGTCATTGCAAGAATATTTCGTGGGGTCTTGCACGGAGGAAAATTAATTTTGGGTGTTTCTGTTTACAATATCCAATTACAAAAGGTACACAGGGTTGCAGATTTTCACCTGGATCTTGGGCGCCGACGGTAGCGAAGACTGAGGTGGGAAGGCGTGATCAGCAACCTCCAGCTCAGGATCCAAAACCTGCAGACAGCAAACACACAATCAAATCAAATCAATTTGAATGCAGGCTCGAGATAAACCAACAGATTGAGGCTGTCTCATTTCAATGCCTATCACCAATTGGGAAACGTGGGTGTAATAAGACATCTTGACCATTGATTTCCATGTAAAACCAATAATGTGTTCTTATATTATTGTTTTACATTTTTGCAAATGTCTGGGGGAGGCATCTATCTTCTATTAGAATGGAGGTGTCTAATAAGAAAGTTCTTTTCTGGGTCCAATTTTACATGTAGTTTACACGTTAACGTGAACTATTAAATTAGGAGTGTAAAACTGAGATAATGAAAGTTACGGCTGCAGATTGGTGTACCTTTTGGTGTGCCACAGGAAACTATCCAATATCACTTAATTGATCTGAAAATTATTTATCACCTATGAACTATGTATCTTTGGTCGACTATCGTTGGCAGCAACATATCGTGACCGGCAGAAAAAAGAAATGCTCTTTCACTCGGAGATACTGTACAAAATTAACCTGTGTATCGACTTTTTGGGACATTTTTGTTTGGTGGTGTGCCGTGAGATGTTTGCAAAAAAAATATGTGCCTTGGTTCAATAAAGGTTGCGAAACACTGTCCTGTATTAGAGGAACTACAGTACATAACTGAAACTGTGACTCTATCCTGTTATTTCAGATTCAGAAGAAGAAAATTTTATTCATCCCTGTGGGGCAATTTAATTATCTTACCTCAAACACCAACAACTTTGTTTATCAATACTCAATAATAATAATAATAATAATCAATAATCCCTCTTAAAAGAAAACACATGAACATTATCAACGTTTAGGTCAGAAGTCACAAATATTTTAGACTCGTGCTCACGCAACAATGGCGTAAGGAGATCCAGACCGTGATGAAAACGTCTCTCTTCCTGGGTGCAGCTAAGCCCAGCTTTCGGGTTGCCTACCAACAATCTATAGCATCGTGGCTCCTGCGTGCGTCCCACACACCAGATCCTATCTTTTCCATGAAAACTTTAGGGACAAGCTAACAAATTAAAGCTGCCTATTAGAGACATGATCATCGCTTTTCCCGTTTTATAATTTGTTTTGTGTTGTGATGTAAGGCCTCTTACATTAGCGTTTATTTTTATTTTGTGAATTTTTTTTTAAGAAAATAATAATCATTTGATGGGTGACTTTGAACAGGAGATATGATCGTTCACCGCCGAATGTCTTCCAAACAAATGTTATGTATGAACTCAAAGTTACTCGGACACACAATGTAATCCTTTCAAAAGGTCATAATTGATTACTCATGTATTTAAATAGGAGTAACCAGATGACATGAAAATCATTTCAACTTTATGGGCAATAATGTATGTTAAAGGCTCCACTGTGTCATTCCATTCATGAAGACCGTCCGGTTCCTCACATGACTATAACCATACTGTCATGTAAAATTCAAATAGTGGGTCAGGGTTCATTTTCTTGTTTAAGACTACAGATGTCCACAAATATCTGTTCCCACTTATAATGTTGTTTTCTTGCTAAAAAGTATTTCACGGAGCAAAGTTCAAATGTCTCAAGATATTCTTTAGGACATGGTTTGTGGAAGTGAGTGACCCTACTATCACACATTGTTTTTATTTATCCAGAGAAATGTGTTGGGCAAATTGTAATCCACTGGGAATTCCTTAAAGCGAGAGGAACATGTGAAGGGAAAATGAAACTCATCCACTTGTGGCGAGTACTCAAACGATACCCTTTGTTGTACGAGTTGATGATTCAGATTAAGTTTCACCATGAATTAGTGTCTTTTCATATTGCCTAATGTTGTGTAATGACAAGGTGGAGATATCGTAAATAGCCTCATGTGGTAGAAGGCCATTTTTTTGTGGTTGTATTGGTCCATGACATGGCCAGCACAGCCCAACATAGTGACTGTCCTTCGTCGCTTAAGAAAGCATGTCGACTACCTAAGAATAGAGTAAGAAGCCTTATAAATTAGCCAAAAATGCTTTCCGAAATTAAAAGACATATAAATGTCTACTCATAAATCATACTTTTGTGTCATTTTCAGAATTTGGCAACCCAAATCATATCACACGCATGAATCTGGTCTTGTCCCAATACCAAAATTCTGATTCCGATACTCGCATAAAGGACCTTGACACCGATACTGAAACGGTGCCGTGGGGAAAAAACTGAAACATCAAGAGAGCAGTGGAATAATAGATGACAAAACATTCATTAACTTATAATACATGTTCCTTCTTAATAAAATAAAATACAAATTGACACAGCAGCTCAGCAATTAAACATCTAAACGCTTCTTTCTTTTGTTCTTTGACACAGAGGAGACACACAGGAGCTTATAGCCAGCTTTGTCCATGTCACTCTTAAAATGCTGGTATAAAAACACATGGTATCGTGTAATTTTTGACTCGAGGTATCGTGGTACTTTTCAACCGTGCATGAATCTGCCCGATAATTTGAACATGAGTCTTTTATATTTACACATTCCCTTACCATGGAGAGTGCAGTCTGAGTCTGCTGGAGGAGCGGCTCAGGCAGCAGGGAGATGTGAACGCACTCCGGGATGGTGATGGTGCCGCCGTCCAGGTCGGCGATGATGACATCCAACTACAAACGCAGACCAGAAAAAATATAAATATTTTTCAGTTTCAAATACTGAATACTTATTTAATGTCAGTCTCCGGGGGATGTTGGTAACAGAACAACACTGATTTTCAAGCTTGCCATAATATGATGTTAACGTTCAAAATATGGACTGTGAAATTAACAACACATAATGCATGTTGGTTAGTATACAGTATTTTCCCAAATATGGGCCGATGGCATTTATTTACTCAACTTTGGAGAATTTATTACAAGTACGGCATTAGACTGTACAATGTTACCCCACTAATAATGACTTATTTTTGAGCCAAAGTCACAATTTGATGGAATACACTAATACTGGTACACGGGCTGGGGGGAATTCGCAGATGGAATGAATAAAGCTCAGTGAGAGTTAACATGACGAAAAGGATTGTAGGTCAATTGGTAGATATGTAAGCAGGGAATACTGTGGGTGGCTATGTAATTACAGATATACAGGTACCATCGGTTGTATTGTATTTAGCAGTGTGAGCCAAGTGCTGTACTGTATGTATGTTGGTATGTAAATAAATAGGTATTGTAGGTTCAGTAGGTAGGCATGGTAAGCAGATGTACGGTGGTAGCTATGGCAGGTAGATGATGATGTTACACTGACAGCAACCCACCAGTTCTTGTGTCTCAGAGCGGAAAAATGAGTTGACGCCGATTATAAAAGGAGTGGGAGTGCTCAGGACCTCCAGGAGTTTACCAGGCAGGATGGGAACATATGTGAAGCTGCGGAGATATTGCACATTGTTGTAATATACGTACAATACACAACGCTTGGGGCACAGACCTAACTTGGACAAGTACCTGTATTTGAGGGGGAACATGATAGCCAACAGTCCCCGGCAGGCATCTGTTAGTCGTTGGTAACTGCTTGACAGGAACAGGATCTTGTGCTCCGTAAGGGCGGCACAGAACAGATACAGCACATTGACTATCCCTGGAGCAGAACAGGGTACAGGGATCATTAGGAATCCGAGACAGCCAGCATTCCCATATCCAATGCAAAATTTGTATTTTGTTTTTTTTTTCCTGTATGTGAAATAATGTTTTTTTTTTTTTTACTGTTTTGTTACATGTCATTTTTAGTAGTACTCCATGTCAACACATTTGATCATTGTCTTGTTTCTTTAACAAAAGAAAACCCCAGAAGGATTAGCTTTTGTATGTGGCAAAAGCTAATGGGGATCAACTAAACAAACAATAAAGCGGGGTACACGCATAAGAACATGCTGATTTTTTTCCTCATCGTGTGTATAAGATGGGCCATCCTTAAGTCAAGGCGGAAGAGAAACCGCCTGATAAAGCAGCTAAACCAAAGCCCTGTGATAAAAATCAGGAAATGTTGTGTTGAGAAAGCGAATAGGTGTTGTGTTGTTGCCACGGTACAATTGTCCCTACCCAGCTGCCTGAAGAGCTGCGCCACGCTGCTGCCGCTGACGGGTAGGGAGTCGTCGATGGGAGTCTGGATAACTTGCCGGTCCCCAGCGCCTAATGTGATGGTCCGCTACAGACAAAGATGAGGCGAGAAGAAATAGGATCCGTGAAAAGGGGATGTGGGGGGATTTAGAAAAAAAACAAGGCACGTGTCCCTTTTCAGAAACAGCAGTGTGGCGTGGGTTCAACAGAGAAGTGTAAATCAGCACAACAGAGGCGGAGAATTACAGAAGCTTAGCAGGTACGTGACAAACAAGCCATTCCAGCTGATCGCGAAGAGGACTGAGGTTGACGGGGCTCCGTGCCGATTTCACAGTAAATCCACACCAGGGCCACCGTATCAATAGATCTTTAAGGCAGAGATCCCACTGATATGGAAAGTGTAATGCTCGGACAGTTTTCCATTGTCCTCGAACAGTTGGCCGTGATACGGTTTGATATGCAAGGACGATTCGTTTGAGGCCATGAAGCGCGACCGGGCGAAAATTTGTCATTATAAAACAGCAACATTCCCTGAACTGATAACTTGCTCTTGTTATACAAGTTAAAACATTAGTATTACTCAAACAGCAACATGCTAAAATACGATCCCTAATAGCCTAATGTATTTTTAATCAGCATGTTCATTCTAGATAAATGATTTGGACTTCAACAGCAATGCTCTTGACAGACAGCCAAGGCTATCCATGTCAATTAGCCTGCGGGCTGGATAACAACAGTTTATGTGAGTATAAAATCCAAGTAGCACAAAACGGGGGCAGTCTTAAGCGATATCAAATGAATAAAGGAATAAAGGGAAGAAGAATCTTTGGGTATTGTTTTTGTTTATGACTTATTTTTTAATCAAGACTCAATCTATATCTGTTGGAATATGTTGTTGGAATTTTGATATGACTTTGTGTTTGTCTACTTATATTCATATTTCAAATTATGAAATTATTTTCTTGGAACAATGTGTATTTGAGCTAACCCTCTGTGAATTAGACGAAATCAAAAATAAATAAATTGGTGCACCCTATCCTTTAAAAAAACAAAACAATTTAAAAAAATGATGTACTTCACCACTTAAATCATTTTGCGCTTGAAAAAGAACGGTTCAAATAAATGAGCAAACGTCCAAAATTAATAACATTCAGGTCTTTTATGGTAAAAGAGTGTTAGCTTTTTATTTCACTGGCAAAGAAATGCCATCGATCATGACGCCGATTTTAAAATAAAGTTCAATAAAACAACGTCAATGACGTGGAGGAATCGATTGCCTCAGATCAGTACGAAGAGTACATGTTTTACAGTGTCAAGATAATGCCAAACTAATCAATGGTGCAGTTATGGTAGCATGGAACAAAACACACCGCTTTACCACTCGCTAAACCATACCGTGGCAAATCAAACTAACTGTACGTGGAAACTTGGCTTATTGAAGGACTTTGACCCAATTTAACTTTATAACAGATTGGTCAGAAAAGAATGTGGTCGTAAACGGTTGACTGCAGGGCAACGAGTATTGGTCAAAGGAAAATCAAAGAAAAGCTTTAAAAAGGCCATCTGTGATATGTAAAAGAGGTTCAGCACAGCAGTTTATCAGTGCGGTGATTTCTGAAGGGGCAAAAATTACAACATGATGCAGGAGCAGCCATAGCTTCAACAGCAACAGGCGCGCAATACTGTGATCTAACAACTGATCATGAGATATATTAAACTCCAGTCTCCAATTGTGCTTCCATCTTTTCTTCTCGACTTTCATCAATGGCAAGTAAAAGATGGAAAACCATCACAACTGCAATATGAATTTGGCTTGTTTGTGTAGTACTAAAGTGGAAGTTGAATTCTAGAAGAAAAATGGAACACTCTCTTCATCTTGCTTAGATATTAGATGAAATTATGAGGGGGGGGCGGGAATCATGTGAGCAATTGGTCAAGTAAATGAGAATCTTGGCAGTTAATTGGACAAGTCTACATGCAAGAAAGGTTAAAAGTGATGGCAAATGATCAGCTGTTGATCACATATTGATTGTTGGCAAAGGGTTTCATGTGGGCCTGATTTTCGGAGGGAAATAGGTGGAGGAGAATAAAGTCAAGCAGGCGTACCAAACTGTCCCCTCTCTCCTCCTGGCCCAGCTACGCAAGTACCCAGCAGAGAGAGAAAGAGAAGCAGACAAAAAGTAACCCACAATATAACATACAGATTACAACCGACCGCGGCCATAGGATAAGATGAACCTGGTACGAATATTAAGTCAAATTTGTCAAATCAAGCGATAACCCCAAAACAAGATAAAACATGAAGAAGCATCGAAATGCATCAAATAAAATGCAAAAACAAAACAAAGCAGCACCATTCAACGTAAAAATTACAATTATGTACAGGGGGTTCTCATCTTACGAAAAAGTTCTGTACCTACAATGGCAACATAAACCGGATTGGTACATCACTTAGAACGCGTCATAGTCTATCACTAACCTATATAGTACGGTCATCCCCAGATATTCACAATTCACTGTCACAAATTCACCTAGTTGCATTTTATTCAGTGGAACCTATCCCCAGCTGCGTTTTTGCGATCTTTCTGAACCACCCTAAGATGCCGCTAAAGTCCTCTAAAATACGAAAGTAGTTAATTGGTGTCAAGGAAGTATGTTGATGTGAAACATCACCATGAGATGCAGGCAATATAAGATGAATATGATTTCAAATTCATAAGATGAATTTGAAATAATATTTTAGTGTTTTGAAATTCTAATTTGTGGTATATTTACAGTTTCAACTAATAATATTAGCCAGTGATTCTCAAAGTGTGGTACGAGTATTAATGGTGGTATTGGGCTCCCTTTAGTCGTACATGAAAGAATCGCAGATTTTAATGTGGCTTTAGCTTTTTACAGTTCAATTGTATTTCACTTTGAAGTATAATACATTGTATTTCATCTTAAAGAACTGCTTGTTTACTCGTTATTTAAGTACAGTTCTTTTGTTTTCCAATATTTAAACACTATTTTCATGTTCAAACGACGTTTGACGTTACAGGGGCGAATAATATTATTAAATATACTTTTTTCGGAATAAAACCTACTAGTTTTCGATCAACACATGGACCGACTAGGCTACTTTATTTTAATGTTGTTCATTATAGTACCACTATGTGACCCAAGAATTTTTTGAGGTGGTACTTGGTGTAAAACGTTTGAGAACCGATAGAGGCAATCATTATAAAAACTTTTGGGGAGGCATCAATCACTCGTGTGTTTTCTCTACAGTCGCGGCTTACTGCATAGTGCTGTTAAAATTACAGTAAATATTTGTATGAAAAACACCTCAAGGTCATAAATATAAATCAATCCAATTAAAAAAACACTTAGTACAGCATGCGCCTCCTTGCAGCGGCATATTCTTTCGCCGCTACGTAAACCATTCATAACCTTGAAAATCACGTATGTCGAGACCGAGGACCCCTGGTATCTCTTGATTCGAAAAGGATTCAAACCACATACAGTAAATAGAGCCGCAGTATACAAAGAGCCAAAACAAACTTTAACAGATGCGAACAGTCACCAAAATACACACACTACATGTCACACTAATAAACACCTTATATATAATATAATACCTCATTTTCTCAGTAAAGCCACACATCTCTTGCCTGGATGAGATTTTTTTTTTTTTTTTTTTCATTGCTTTTCGCAGAAAGAGAGCGTCCACTTAAACTGCAAATAAATCATTATGCTACCCTTGATTCCATTTGGATGATAATCGAGAGTAAAACATGGTCTTAAACGATTATCTTGGTAACTCAAAAATCATTCATTGTCAGGCAGCAACAACAGGAGATTATTTCAGTGGAGCACACACGATGCATTGGGCAAGCCTATAAAGCGGCAACATTTCTCACAAAATAAATGCGAGAGAATGAGTTGAGGCCTTGTTTGGCCTTACGCAGCCATATGTTTGTTTATACATGTGCATTCAAAGTGTTAAGACTGATTACATGCGATTCGTCCGTTCGGACTGCCCTGTAGGAAGCCATCTGCCATCCCATATGGTCACCTAGCAACTAAACTACAACCGGGCCGGCCGAGGTTAGAGCGAGTGGTGCATATTTTGTTATCAAAACGTATACGTGAATGTGCCGCTCATCATCAAAATCATCATGATAAAAGGCAACAAAGATGACAAACAATGACCAACATCCTGCGGACACTATTTGATCACATAACACAAACAAAAGACAAAAAAGCTTTAGTGCCATTATTCACAAACAATTTGAAATGACTGCGAGAAAGGGCACATTCCTTAAATAAAAGTTTTTCATTTGAAGAGAATCAACATGGTGCCGGCTCTTTGATTGGAAGGGAGCTTAGTCGATCGACAACGTTACCTGGAGACAGGCCAGCAGCCAGTCACAGGCCGGGACCTGAGGAACCTTGTCTAAACTACAAACTGGGGACTCAATTATCTGTAACAGAGAGGAACCAGTGTACAGTAGGGGGGTCACAGATATGACGCATACGGGTTAGAACATCTGGAGACCGATTCCGAGATTCAATATATCCTCAAATAACTTAATAGGCTCCATACTCCCATTAGTAGTCCTACTGGTCTTAATTAGCTCTAAGTGTATCAGTTCACAAATGCTATTGTTCGCAAAGGGACATTAAATAGATGTTGTAGGTGTCCATGTTTATGTTCCGGAAAGCTCTGGAACATATTTGTTTATCTGCATTTCTCCATAACAGTCCTTTACATTTTGTGTTTCACTTACTAATTGTAATATACTGGTAACATTGTTTATAGTAAAGGACATATAAACAACTAATATACCTGGCCACTATTTGCTGAAATAGAGTACAGTGGGCCACGGTTGTTGTCCTGAGTGAAAAGCCGCAATATTGAGAGACCATATAAAAACATTTGTTGTAGTTTTACCCCTTCCACATACTTTAAAAAGTCTTATTTGTTTTAGACAGATTGTAAATATATTTGAATACACACCAAAAATTCCAAGCATAAAATGTCTCGAAAATATCCTGTGGCTTTCCTTTCCCAGAAGTGGGGGCATTATAGCAAGTAAGCATAATGTAAAAACGGCATTACAAACTATTGTTTCGGATGAACCGCGGTATAGCGGAGGAACTCTGTATAAGAGAAATAGGAAAGTTTTGTTGGAAAATAAAAGTCAAGTTATTTCTTTTTCCACCAAGCCCAAAATCCAGAATGCACGCACTGATAAAAGAGATTGTAAATTAAACCAAAGAATGGCAAAATGTCTGATACGCTAAGTGAGTCTGACTGTTAAAATTTGAGGCAAAACAATACTGGCTTCCACTACTGAAGAGGGTGCACTGCTAACCATCAGCCTACAAATCAATCTGCGATTCGACGTTCCGGGAAAACCAAAAAAGAGTCAAAGAGCTGACACGGTATCTTTGCTCTAGCGTAAGCAATGGTGTCATATTTTATTTTTAGTCATTCTGACTATTTTAAGGCAGTAAGGTGTCGTGAAAACAGAGTTGGCAGTTACCTGGGAGCCTCCAGCGATGGGGATGACGCACGTGAGAAGATTTCCAATGACCGTCTCCAAGGGAACAGTAAGGCCATCTACGTGGACGGTGTAGACCAATGCCAGGCAGTTCTGCACAGTATGCATCAGAAATAAAACTAAGACTCCTGTGTCACTATATACAATGTCATTTGTTTAAAAGGGTAGTGTTTTGTATTGTTTCAAGGAGCGTAGGGATGGAGCGCCACAGAGAGGTAAACTGGGACCAATTTGAGATTTGAAAACAAATTGCAGAATCTTAAAAAAATAATAATCCAAAGTGTACGGGCAGCCGGTGGAGGGAAGTTAGAATAGGAGTTATGTGCTCCCTCTTAGGTGATCCAGTTAAGACGAGAGCGGCAGCATTTTCAACCAAGTGGAGACGATTGAGGGAGGACTGGCTGACTCCAAAATAAAATGCATTACAGCAATCCAGGTCCTCCCGGTGCATAACAGTCCACTTTTCAAACTGGCATTAAAACCCATTTTTATTCCTTGGCATTCAACACAGCATGAGACTGGAGCCCTTATTTGAGTGCCTTATTTGTTAACTTTGTTACTGTTTTATTGTTTTTTATTGTTGTTAAATCATCGTGTTTTATGCACTTTGTTTCAGCTGTAGTAGTTTTTAAATTGCTCTGTAAATAAATTGTGCTGAGGTATTAAAGAAACTATGATAACGAAACATATGGTCAACCAATATTACTAAAACAGTTGATTCAAGATGCCTCTAGTAATGACTGATGGTATTTAATGCTATACTTATTAAAAATCTGTATACCATCAAAACATTTTTGTTTTTAGCCAAGATTAAATGCATCCTACCCTGAAAACATCAGTGTAGTCCAACCGAGACACCAGCACAAGACTCTTGGGGGCAAAGACCTGAGCTGGTTGGACGATAGTTGACTCCTCGTCCACCTCATCCACTTCACCTGCCCGCGTCTTCTGCAACTCAACGCAAAGGAAATTGATATTAAAAATGGTGACTTTGCTCACGTGGTTGAACCTCAAACATTGAACAACACCACATTCCTAAATAAACTCTCTTACCTGCGGGTTGTCCTGGCCCTCCCAGAATGTGAAGCAGGCACAGTAGTGACGCTCGGAGTTGATGTCGGTCAAAACTGCAACGAAGAAGGAGGCGGGCTGACGCTCCGGGACCAGCTGCCAACCGCTCGGCTGGCAGAACTGCGTGAGGGGATAAAATGAAGGACAACAAAGTAAGTGGCTCACTTTCAAACAGTGGAAATGCATTTAAAAGAATACTTCTGTTTCTTAAGTGCACTTAAAAGACCAACCACGGAATGGCTGACTGATGTATATTATGTTTTTATACAATACAGTGCAATTTTTTCTTTATTAAAAACATTAAAAAATTTGTCTTTTAGGAGCTGAAACTTATTCACAAGCTTGATCACGGGATGAATTGAAGTCGTAAGCTGCTTTTGTGCTGCTTTTGTCCAAGGTGTATCACGGCCAATATTTTTGTTAAGTAGCTTGACATTTGGGGAAATACAGAATTTTACGGACAACTGTTTTCATGCTACAAAAACAACATATCCCCGACTGCAACCGTTTTTCTTTCTGGACTACGAGGGTCGGGGTTTGTCATTGTCAAGCGACCAAGAGGCTACACGGAGCCACTGTCGTGTCAAACGTTAAGCAGAATTGCAGTGTTGTTGGATGCACAGATTAAAACATTATTACATAAAATATTTCACTTTACATTACTTCCTGTAGGTACTGGAATTATAACAACATCTAAGTTTGAAGAATTTGGAACTTTAACAGTTGGTCATAAAAATGATCCATCGTGCAATATCGCAGACATTGATAGAGCTGAGTGTCCTTCCTGTTCTGGCCATTACAGGAGAGGAACGTGCGTCTTCAGATGTTCACTCACCAGCTCTACGCCTTGTGGGAACGGGCTGTCCTCCCAGTCTTTCTCAGGAAACCGCTGGAGAATGCGACCTTGACCCTCACCTTCGCCTTCCACTACAGGGGAAAGAAGAGGAAGCGATACAGAGGTCAGTCCTTGTTCAGACGATCGTTTGTTTTTTATTTATCAACCCATTCGTTTTCAAAGCCTCAAATGTTGAAATCAAATGGTTTTCAAAAATAAATTGTATATCAATGAAACAAATATGACTTACCCAGAGACAACACTGAAATTTTAAATTTTTATTCAAGAGGTGACTAAGGGAAGCAAGAAAATGAGACACTGCAGGAAAATGGAATGGTGTACAATTCCATAGCATCAAACACTGAGGCACAGTAATAGACTAAACGAACGTAACTGTTAAAATGATGCGGTGATGACAAATCTGTTTGACCGGTTTTTACACCACCCATTAGGCATTGACTCGATGCTGGAAATTGTTGTGCAAATAGAAACACGTCAATAACGAGTGCCGTGGAACAGCTGCATCAGACAATGGATTTAAATGGATTTCTGACACAACCAGACCAGCTATTCCCTTGTGTATACAGAATAGATATATACAGAGGTTCATTTCTACCACGATTTCGCCCCACCGCCGAGACGACGTGGGGTGGGGAGGAGAAAAAAATAATAATCCAGAGGAACCGTGGTGCACCGTGCTGCTGTGGTCTGCACTCGAGGTGGGACACATCAGCACGACAAAGGCAATTTGATAGACAGCTGAAAATTCCGTGGGGCTGGGCTTTCAGAGCCTTCAGAGACACACCCACAGCTTCTGAAAATTGAAAGAACATCTCACTTCTTGACCATTTGAAGCCTGATTGCAAATACTTGGCGATGACATTTTTTTATTCATTCTAATTTGGGAGACTTGATAACAATACTCTTCTCTGTGGTGTGTCAATTTTTTTGGTCACTTTAATGGGCCTTTAAACTCTTAAGTCAAAGCACTACTGTATATCATATGGTATAGTATCAATATGTAAAATTGGCATTTGCGGCTGCTGATTAATGAGGCCACGCTGGGGTCCGGCTCATGGAAGCGACACAATGGCACAAAACCGGCCAACTTATGTAACCGCCGCAAGCCAGTCTTTCAGTTTAGTTCTATCGGAAACCCGGCATGCGTCTAAATACAGTAGCGGCATTTATCTGTGTGTGGAGTATCGACTTCATCCTTCCCAATACAACGCACAGAAAAGCGTACAACAGACGATCCAATGTTCGGATAAATTATGATGTTTGAAAAACAACGGAGCTAGTGGGCCTGCTGGAGCGACAACAAACAATACACAAAGTAGGCCAGCCACTAAACCACACAACGCAATCCTCAAGTCATCCCCTCTCCCAAGTGAACTATTATTAAGTGAATACTCAAGGGACGGTTGCACCGGGACCATTATCAGAAACAATGATAGTCAAAGCACAAGCTTTACTTAACAATGAAATGTCACAAAAGGGTCACCGAATCATCAACACAAAGTCACCCCAAAAAACCCTCTCCACTCTGTCTGAGCTGTATTGAGGATATTTTACATTTGAGGATATATCTGAATCATCGATCCGACTGATCATTTATTTTATTTGCTGTCACTATCTTCGGAAATGTTATAGGAAGGAAACAATGAGTTTCCCTCGATTTCGACTCCACAAGCGCTTATGTTCCCTTTTCTCTCGTGTTATAAAATTGAAACAATAGCAGGGACCAACGAAATACAAAATTGAAACAATAGCAGGGACCAACGAAATATTACGGGTCTCGTCTCTCAGCTGAATCATTGTCTCACAATGTAAACACTGAAAACTGCGTCATTTCCCCACATATTCTAATTTAGTCGACGCCACATACTGAAAAAAGTGCAGGGTTGAGTTTTGATTGCCCTCCGTTGGTTGCTTTTGGCAGGTCAGTCTATCAATTTAGACTGACAAGCCCA
Organism: Phycodurus eques; assembly: GCF_024500275.1. Taxonomy (NCBI): domain Eukaryota; kingdom Metazoa; phylum Chordata; class Actinopteri; order Syngnathiformes; family Syngnathidae; genus Phycodurus; species Phycodurus eques. Next base: position 6,533,409 of record NC_084546.1, on the reverse strand, counting down.
CACAACTGCGACCCACAGTTTGCACATCCTGGATGTTCAGAATGGCGCTGCTCCAATTAAATTCTGTAAACTCTGATGGCGGTAATATGCATTTCAAAACTGTCAACAGTCAAACTAAATCAACAAGATCACTGTCAGGTCGTGGTTTGGTGAAAATCCAAGTTTTCACACCCCATGAAATCTCATTTTGCCAACAATCTATATTTAGAACTCATCGTGAAAGAGGGGCTACAGTGTTTCAATAAACAGCACATAATTCACGAAAGGAAAAAAAAAAAAAAAAACCTCAAACACTGCTAGTAAACGGCAGCCACGGTGTTTCCCATTAATAGCCCAGACAGAGTGGCAGCTTGCCAGCAAACCATTGAGCTGTCATAGCAGAAAACTAGAGGCTAACAGTCCGCAATGGGCTTCATGCACACAGCAATTTTGCGTTCGTTGATAAGTGGCATGTGAACTTCCGGTCGGGATGTACACGCACGGAGACAAAAATTGCAGGATCGTCAAAGTTCAGTAGCTGCTGAAATGACAGAAAATCACCATGAGTGATACATTAGCTCTTGAATTGCCATAGTTGTCCAAGTAACGACAGAGCGATCAAAAGGATCAATACCTGATTTAATGAGCCATTCGCAGTTTCACTGAACATGTCCTTGTGTATTTAGCCTTGCATAATCTTTGAGCCAAGCGTGCGCTACTAGCAGGATCAACCATGGAGACTCCGGGGCCAGGAGGAAACGGCACTTGAGAAGCTTGGTACTTGCTGCTGCCGCTTCAACCGCATTCGCATGTGCACAGTTAGTAGTTCGTTCTTGCAGTTGATCATGGATGTGAATAGCCGTAGGCCTTAACTGAGAGGAAGATCTCCGCGGAAGGAGACATCCGATAGCCGAGGAGATGCACGGATGTTCGTGGCAGACGGCGACCATGGCAGAATGAAAGTTGTCCAAGACACCACAGCGTAGCAGACGACAAGAGCTAGCCGGCGAGCAAGCTGGCAGGCAGCGTGGATTCATGCATTTTACCGAACCAAGACGGGCGAAAAAACAACCTTGGTTCTAACTTTGGCCGCAGTACAGAGAGGGATCCTGGTCAAAATCAGCCATTTCATACTAAAAAGAAATACTTTTTGGGATGGAGAAGCGGCAGTCAAAACACACCAGCGTACTCTCTTTATGATTCAATAGATAGATTTCAAATAATCAAATTGAACTTTTTTTATGAGTTGAACTATGACATCTCTTTATTTCAGAATGGTACAAGGAATAACGATTCGATTATGATTCAGAATTCATTCGTTATTGTCAACACGAACAATGAATCGGGATTTAAAAGGGCGAGTCCGAGCCCGAGTGGAAACCAACCAAAGGTTTTGGAGAAGTCCCACAAATACTTGTAGGTAGCACTGACATCATGTGTTACGTCTGCAAACGCTGCAAGGTTTTACAACTTCCACTGGTTTCTTTGGGAAAAATGGAGCTCAAGTTCCATTCAACTTATTTCCTCAAATGACTTGAGTCTTGACCAGGCTGCTAAATTAAGGCCACAATTACACATACATACATAATTTTTAAAGACAAACGTCAGAAAATGCAGGTAGACTATGACTAATTAAGCAACCAGACTATACAAAATAAAAATGCAATATCACTTGAAATAACGTGTTATGTGGTATTACGGTACATAATGATCAACTGTCACATCAATACCTATGATAGAATCCTTTCATCATCCAATTTATTGCTGTTATCGAGAAACAAAATTCATATGAACCAGATTAGCACTCATCTTATTGGTGGGACTCGCCACAACTGTACCAGTTTCTCACGCAACCCGTTTGGTTAAATTGATTGGCCGCCACTGGTCTAGACAGTGCAGCACACTCTCATTTTCATGAATTGAAAACTGTGTTTGTGTTCTTTTGTCCGTGGAAGACTGGAGTTTTCCCAGCGTGGAGACACAAGGCACAATCACGGTATTCAGTTCAGCTATCAGTGGGCATGTTTAGGAAGTGCCTTTCCTCGACGGCTGAAGTCTTTGGAATCACCAAGATCGAGCAAAATTTGTCATCATCATTCAACCGGGTGGTGAGGCAACCCAATAGAATAAGTGTCTGGGGAAGTGGATAGACAGCTGGACTGTGTGTATATCAGAGCCCACATGACTCCACACGCAGATGACTAATAGCAGACAAACTCTGACACAGGATGGGGACTGGTCGTGTGATCGCTGAGCAATAGTCGTCAGTTGAAAGGATTGTGTAGCTCATTCTGTGCAATGTGTGTGACTTGACTGTCTGAACCCAGACCGCAACTTCTGGTTTCGAGGGCTTCAAAACCACAGTGACGCGACAATAGACAGTTTCCATGGCGACTCTTTTGAGGATTGCATGTTGAATGTGTGCAGGGATCCGAACGCGTGTACAAAATGAGGTGGAAAGCCTAACTGAAAGCAAATGTGCACTGCTTGGATGCAATCGTGCAGTCTAAAGAAGAACAATATGGCATCAGCTCTGGGAAGCTGAGCTACATCCATGCAAAAGCAACTCTAACGAGCAGCCTTGTGCTGCCAAATACGACACTGGAATCGAAAGAGGAGTTCTGAACACCCTACACTTCCATCGATCAAAGACAATTAGTGAAATGCTTACAATAAACATAAATATTAGAGATGCTCCAATCCCGACACCAGTATCAGTGCCAACGCTGCTTCACAAGCCGTTCCAGCAAGAACTGAGTTTCGAGCATCTTTTTTAACTATATTTGGTTCAAATTAAACACATTTCCATCACAATTGTAAGACATAATGGCTTTATTAATTATCATCACTAAATATTGGTGAGTACTTGTCCTCAGGCAAAAGAAAAAGTGGGAGGCTACCAGTGCATCCCAAATAAATGTATACAAATAAAGAATTCTTCCATGATCCATACAACATCCCTCCCTCAACAAATAGCCATTATTTTGTTAAATAATTCCATTTTGAAATCTTAATAAAAACACTTGGTTGCTTTGAGGTTGTCGTAATTCATGCAGAAGTGAAGTTAAGGGATCCTGGTTGACTGAAATCAACACCCTCACGCCACTCGATGAAGATCTTTTGCCAATGTGTGATGATGGCAAGCAGTGCTGCTCCAGTGGTAAACCTCACTCCTTGACCCCTTCAGATATGCATGAAGAAATGACTGAAAACCCTAGAAGCACAGTGAGGCTCACATTTAGAAACCAAACGGATGGCAGCAGGAAAAAAATAATAAAAACTCCATCTCACAATATTGCCAACCAGGAGACAATGTAAAACAGTCTCTTTGTGCAAAAGCACTTCAGCACATCCTTCCTAACAAATGGACCCCTCCCCCTCTACCGGATCGACCAAAACAAAAAAGAAATGGTCTTTCAGGAGAGGAAAGACTAAACGCAGAAACAGCAGGACTGGACTGCAAGGGTTACTTACATACTTTCACACCATAGTTCATTCAAGGATTTGCGAATTTGGAATTCGATTAAAACAGACATCAGAGCTTGCGCTACCAGGTCCTGATTATTAATAACGTGAGTGTGGCTTTCTGAGAGCGTCCTTCCCTTCTAATGGAGGATGTTTCTAAGTGTTTCGTGATGGGTAGCAGGGAATGAATTAGCTAAGCGGTTATTCAAATTGAACAACAGGAGTTGTTGTCTTAATTCAACCCGCTCCTTGAGAAAAAAATATGTAGTCAGAGCTTTGAAAAACACAGCCGCGTTAAAAAAAAAAAAAAAAAAAAAAAAAAAAAAAAAAGAAAAAAAATCTCGAAACACTGGGAATGACCCTTAATATTCATTCTGATCGTATGACATATTACAGTGCCAAATAGTTTTAATAATGCAGCTCTGCAGAGGACACCAACCAGACTTATGTGATCACATTTCCCTGACTTCAAATCATCCAAAGGGGACTGTATATCTGAATAATTTAAAAATAAAAATCTATGGAGCTGTTTAGGGGTAAGGGGAATAATCTTCAGATAGTTCTATTGTAAATAAAGTACAACAACATCTAACTAGAACCTATGAGTAAATTCGGATCCGTTTGATCAGAATTTAATCCATGAGATTAGAAATCCGCCCAGTGGGGGGGGAAGACTGGCAGACAGATTTGATGTAGAGGCCATTTAAAATTTCCAATCTATAATCTTCCGTCAGATAAGTAAATAAATCCCATGACTAACCATGTGAACTGTAGTCATGAGACTAAAAACAGTAAGACTGAGTCAGTAAGACTGAGTCATTGTAGTAGAAAACTACCAGCTAAAAAAATCCCTTACAAAATTTGAGAAAAAGTATCTTTGATCAAATAAGATCAAGGTTTTGACTCAAAACTTAACCGTAGTTCGTTCGGAGGTACTTACAAAGCCGTTTGAATAACCTGTGTGCAATGGCAATGCTTCGACCATAATTTGGAGGAAAACGTCACTGTTCAAGACCTCCGAAGCACTATAAAGAATGCGGTGTTGCCTCACAAAACTGCAAAAATGTTTCAACAGGCATTTCGGTTTTACTGCATGCCTCTACGCTGACTCCCCAGTGGATCACAGCACTGGGTGGAATCAATGAATAGGAGGGGCTGTCTTTTTTAACCAAGACCATAAAGTTGGCCAGAACATACCCTGACAACCCCACTCGCTATCTTCAAATCCAAAACCGCCTTGGACGCGCCACATTCATCCCTTGGGGACCCGAACGACCCTTGAGCGCCAAAAGACTTAACCAGCGCACTACTGACTCAGCCTTTGTCTAAAGAGGAGTTAAAGAAATTCTTTAGATTCCAGGGAAGCCATCAACACCAGAGGGGGGGCATCCCCAACAACACCCCTTGGGCATAAAATTACACCCTATGTTTAGAGTATTTTTATGCTCCTCACAATTTCGGAGCACAAAACATCTTCAGTGCTAAGAAGCCATATTTAATGGGCAAAATGCATTCATTTAGAAAAGCATATTATGTATGACAAGAGAGACAGATGTAGTGCCACATATCAGCACCAAATTTAGCCTTCTGTAGAGCACTCAAAAAACCCAGTTTTAAATCAAATGGAAAAAATGACTACACAGAACTATGGAAATTGAATGATTCGACTTGAAATCTGACTGAAAATAAAAGGTAAAATAGTCCGGAAATCCCTCCAAAAATCAATCGTTCCAAGTCAGAATTTTTTCAAGTGCTTGTTGGCAGTGTTTTTTATGAGCATGTAGAGTCTTACAAGGGTAATGGGGCAAAACATAATCTCAAACGGAAACTGAACATTAGTGGCAAAACTGTATATCAACCAAGTACATTTTACACCGTGTTGTTTACTTGTACAGTTAAATTCGATTAACTATGCTAAAATGTTAATCAAAACATACACGATTGTCAAGATTTACGATGACTTTTAATAACCCCTGGAGTCTGGAAAATGTTTTCAATAGCTAAACAAATCAAAGACCGAAAGCCTCCTTGGATTGTCCTAATGTTTTAGGTCCAAGGGTTCACTGAATTTAAAAGGTTTTGCATTGACTGTGTTAGTTCAGTGATTCTCAAAGTGTTGTTCGTGTACCACTAGTGGCCAGAGTCACTAGAGGTTTAGTACAACCTAGAAATAGTTGGGCTGGTGCTTTAAGAAGAATTCCCCTCACTCCGGGGGGGGGGGCACATCATGTTTTCTTAGCCACACACCCGCACATGCTCCAACACAACCTTTGCTTATAATTAGCACAATATGTGTCAGGCAACAGAGGCTGTCTCCAGGCCGCGGGTGCATGTGTGAAGACGACGTGGGAGGAAATGCATGTACGTCGCCTGGCCCCCGGAAACAAACGCAGCAGCCCCCTCTCCTCCGCATCTGCGTTGTAGGAATGAGCGCAAGCGTTGGGGCCTGAGGGCTTTCATTTACCTCACGAAAAACAAGCTTTGAACATAGAAGACGGGTTGATGTAATGGACAGAGATAACTGAGGTTTCCCACATCCAACAATGACATGTGCCACGTTGCAAATTTTTCACAATACCATTTTTTATTTTTTTGCAACTGAAAACAGTTCCTCGGTGTATTAATAACCAAAAAGAAAAAAGAAAACACCTTTTAACACACAAAAGCAGCAATTCATACACTATAATGTGTGTATGTGACACATGGCCACATCACTAAACAGCACACACCATGTTAATTAAGAGAATTACATGGTGTGTATTTAACCCAACCACATAAGTTTGCCTTACGAGTCAAGTCCACTAGCTAAATACTAAAACAAAATGAGAGACGCTATAGACAGGTGAACGTGACTAACATCGATACTGCAGTAGTATTGAACCTTCAAACAACTTAGAACACAAACAGTAGCAACACATGCACACAGACAATATAAAAATACTCCCAGGCAGATATTCTTTATCCGATACGGAAACACGACTAATATTACTGCAACTTAGATGCGACGGTATTCTTCTGTGTTTCATCATCAAATCTGCGCGGAGTATGTCGGTATGCATTATATTGCGGCCATGGTAACCAAAGCACACACATTAAATACACGATGCCCATTGAATGAATGCATGAAATCATGATGCACAAACTGTTTAATTCTTTGGATTCTATTTAATCATCCATCCATCCATCAATTTTCTGAGCCGCTTCTCCTCACTAGGGTCGCGGGCGTGCTGGAGCCTATCCCAGCTGTCATCGGGCAGGAGGCGGGGTACACCCTGAACTGGTTGCCAGCCAATCGCAGGGCACATAGAAACAAACAACCATTCGCACTCACAGTCATGCCTACGGGCAATTTAGAGTCTCCAATTAACGCATGTTTTTGGGATGTGGGAGGAAACCGGAGTGCCCGGAGAAAACCCACACAGGCACGGGGAGAACATGCAAACTCCACACAGGCGGGTGCCGGGGATTGAACTCGGGTCCTCAGAACTGTGAGGCTGACGCTCTAACCAGTCGGCCACTGTGCCGCCTCTATTTAATCATGTTATTAAAATATGTTTTTATAAAATACAATGCTGTATAACGCTATTTTTTAATTTTTGTGGTCCCGGAAAGATTTAATGGCATTTCCATTTATTTTAATGGGGAAATATTTGAGATACAAGTGTTTCGAGTTACAAATGTGGTCCCGGAACGAATTAAACTTGTAAGTAAAGGTATCTATTTACTAATAAAGATTTACTGATCTCGTTTATTCTTTATCCTTCATTTTGTTTTCCTTTGCCTTTTGTGCATCTGCCTCATTGTCTTGTTTTACATCTGTTTTTTTCCGGGGTTTTTTCTTTTAAATCACAAAACAGGCTTAGAACTATCTGCACAGAGAGAGAGGTTTTTGCGAAGCAAGGTGCGGGGGAAAAAAAACAGCAGTTTATCATAAATATCGAGGCCTTACTGGTCAGTATGCGCCGAGCACTCATCGCAAACCCACAGCCCAAAGTGGGGTTAACGTTACCACAGTAACCGACCAAACACAAAGCCATTCGAGTAGCCGACGGGTGAGCAGCCAACGCACACAAGCATCGAGTGTACCACAGTCCCTCTTGTCCCCCCCATGAAAGGCAGATTGTGGGGGTTATTTCAGGAGGGCCTGAAAGGCTGCAGCCCTGCTCTGGAGGCACTGGAGGAAGTGGCTGCCCACAGGCAGGCACTGTTGGCAGCACAAGAAGCTTCTTTTTACACACAGATCCCGTACAATTGCAGCATCTAAGCTCGAGATGAAACGGTATTAAAATTTAATAGCACGATTATAGTAGCCAAAATTTTCACAGTTATCGGTATTGTCACAACATTGCTAAAATAAGTAAAAACACAAATACAATAACGTCGACAGGAAGACTAACAGGTGAATAAAGGAGAACAAATAAACACAAAATGGAGCATAACTGGCTGTTAACTTTGAGAGACGCTAAATGCAGTATTAACGATAACTATCGCAAGAATGTAAACAGGAAGAAGACTAAAAAGTGAATTATTATGCAGCACAAACAAAACACAAAATGGAGCACAACTGGCTGCTAACTTGGAGAGACGCGAAATACAGCATAAACGATAACCACAATAAAAAAAAAAGGTTAAAGTGATGGTTTGAAACGTTATCACCATTTATCGTTAACCATTTCATCCCTAATCAGGGCCGTAACAGAAGACTCAGTCAGGTGGGAAAAGTTAAGAGCTAGTCATTAACAACTGCTTTCAACACAACAGGATGGGAGAAGTGTGTGTTACTTGACACCTGCTCCCTATATTCTGCCTCTTATACTACTTGCGAAGGTGGCTCGTCGCAGAGTAAATTTCACCCCAAAATGAAAAAAAACCCCAAGAAAAACAGGAAAAAAATGATGGTTTTACATAGTCAGCGTTTGCCTCATCTTGCTAAAACGGCGAGATGTGTTTCCCCTGAGAATTCGCCCCATGCTGATCTTTTTGCTTGTTATTTCACGCTGTTGCGAGCATGACCTAAATTAGTCACTGTGCTGCGAGTTCACTGTAACCTATCAATAATACAACAAAGACCCAAATCTGCATCCAAATTCTACTGCTTTACTGTGTGTCAGGGGAAAAGCAAAAAGGTCACCTAAAAAAGATAGCGTCGCAAGACGGTGAGTCGAGACACCGTATCAAAAACAACATAGAGCGGTAACGCCAACATCCCTGAAATCCAATTCATCAAAATGGAGGAAAAATGTTAAGGGTTTGACTACATTCCATTATTGTCAAGGTTAATTTAACATTACAGCATCTTTCAAATGGAACATGACTTGTGATATATTACATAATTCATACAGTCCCAGTCTTACCACTTTAACATTGTCGTGCATGTATTTCTTTTTTTTTCTTTTTCACGGTTCACAGACTGGGCGGATGCATTCAACCAGACAATATTCAGCTTTTGGAGGTTGTATTAGTCGTGGGATGCAGTCTGTGTAAAAGTGTATTCAGGGTATCTGTGTGAAATCTCAATTCAATTCATTCAAGAGTGCAACATAATGTGCGTAATTGAATAGTCTAGATCAGGGGTGGGCAAAGTTTTGTGTTCACAGGCCACATCTCAATTTAAAAATGGACATACAATGGACACAAAACGTTTACACACTCCTGCTCAAATGAGACCAAGGTAGAACATTTCAAAACATTTTTCATCATTAATGTGACCGATAACCTGTACAACTAAACTGAAAAAAATATATATTTTCAAGAGGGGAAGTAGAAAAACAACTGAGATAATGTGGTTATACAAATGTGCAAACCCTCTTAAAACTGTGTTTTCAGAAGTTTTGAATTTATATTGGTCTCATTTGTTTACCTCACAGAAACATGACATTTGAATAGGGGTGTGTGGGCTTTTTATACGCACAGAATCATTCATTCATCGATGATTGAAAAAAAATATTGAAAATGTGTATGCAAAAGACATATGGGAAATTTAATGTGAAATTAATAATTCACAAATTTTTGAGTATTATTTACTAATTATAATTACTTAACCCTTTTAAATAAACATTTTTGTGTGTATTTTTTTGCTAAGTCCTTTTATTACATTATTTACAGAAAACCATTGATAAATTAAAAATGAACAAAAAGTGAATTTATAAAAAAAAATAATTTTAAAATCAGCTAAACTAATGTCACAAGTATTATAGGACTGGTGGCAAGATTGAATTACTGTGGCACATGTGGCACACAGACCATACTTTGCCAAACCCTGTTCAAGAAGGTATTTAATGTACTGTATGTAGATCTGTGTATGGTAGCTTTGTGCATCCATATATTTCTAGTGAACGTCCATTTGAAAAAAAGTCTCCAAGGTTCTCTCCCCATTTCCTGTTTGGGTTTCGGCCCGCACGCGCGATTGGCTGCCGGCTCAGCGGCCTCCGCTGTCAAAACACAATGACACGTTATGCGGTTTCTCGAGAGACCCCTTTGCTATGAGAACCACACCCCGGCAGCGACGGGACACCGGCCTCCACGCGGGCACCATCTTGGCTCAAAATGAGATCTACCGATAAGATTTTGGCAGAGCGAGAGTCGGTCACGTCAGTGGCTGTGACGTAAGCCTACCTTTCACTGCCCAGGCCTGCAAAACATTCCTTTTGCCGAGTGACACATACAATCAACACACAGACACAAGCAGGATGCATGAAATATTTAGACTCCAGAGGAAACGCGGAATTCCTGGTATTCTTATGATCGAGGACCAGTTCATTCTAGGTTTGTTGCTATTTTCACACGTATAGGAAATTAGAGAAAATTAATCCAAGTACGAAAACAAAGGTTCATTTGTTTACAAATGCATTTTCTTATAATATGAAACAGTTGAATAAATGTGCATTGGTTACATTAATAGTACATATTATTCATTATTACAACACGGCCTGGACCTCATATATTTAATATTCTTATTTTTATATTTTAATTATTTTATTCCATTATACTGTATGTACTTATTTTAATAAAATAAAACTGTATTTATTCATCATTCTTTAACATGTATTTTACTAAATTTAAAATAATTTTACATCAATATAGAAGCAGTATGGTCTCTCATGAAATGTAGGGTCCATTTTAATTACCATGTTGCCTCATGTAGTGGCCTGGGGGGGTTAGTTACTCAACTGCAGAAAGTACCAGGTGTCTTACTCGTGGTAAGGCTTTCAAGACAATTCTTTTGGTTTGTTGATGATCACACTTTGCAGAAAGGGTAATTGGAGCACCAACAGTTTCCTGAGATGAGAGGAATTAAAAAAGTACTTGTGGTGCGGCGTTTATTTATTCAAGTGGGTGTCACGCATAAATTATTTGAGGAAATACAGTATTGCTATGTGAGATATTACAAGAACATCCAAATAATGTGTTTGTTAAATTAATGATCCATTGATGTCATTCAACTGGATACTGATATATTTACTTTGTCTTTAAAGTTATGATGAAAACGTCAGCTTTACAGATGCCACATCTGGCAATGTGTGGCGGAGTTCGGAGAAAATACAAATTACTACTTTTCTATTAGCCATTTTATTACACTTTTTGACTCAATGACTTTCATTTTTCATATACTCATATCGCAAACGACTCTTTTGTCTTCGGTTTTGATCAGCTGTTAACTTCGACCACTGTCAATAGCGATCTGGACTTTTCACTGCGGCATCTTGAGGCGTTTACCACCTCGCTTTCTCCGCCGTCAACCCCACAAGTAGGCTCTCGTCCACCGAAATCAATCGTCGGTCATCATGGCACTGAACGTGTTTGGCTTTCCAAGACTCGGGCTGTGGTGATTCATTAAAATCTCTCAGCATGTTTGGCTTCCAGATGATTTTAAAGGGCCTGCTTCACTGTTGGGAGTTGCAACTCCGGCTCCGTTCAACAGGAAGGGGAGTTTCTGCAGTGTTCGCATTGTCCACGTAATGGCATCCTGCATCCAAGCAGACTTCACTGCTAAAAAGTCACGATTCTAAAAAAGTACCTTCAGGCTTGCAAAAAAAAAAAAAAACACAAAAAAAAAAACAAACAAACTGCACCGTGAAGATAGACAAGCAGCTTTTAGCACAGAGCTTGCAATTTGCCAACTGTGAATAAATCATAGGCGGACTGGAGTGTACCACGTTGCAAGCTGTATGCTTCCAGCGGATAGGCGGGCTGAATATTTCATGATTAAACGAGTCATTATGCTGCACGGATCTAGGCCAGGGCTCAGGGTGAAGTGGGAGTGGGGGGGGGTCAGATAACGGTCCAAACAAGGTCCCCAACAACGTAAAGGAGCAGGGGGGCAACTGAGGGGGCCAAATCCATCTGGGTTAATCCACATAAAACACACAACAATCAGCCACGGAGCCAAGGGAATAACATCGATTTGCAGTTTGCACAAATCTGAGGAGCTTTGGGCGTTTCTAGGGGGACCGGGTGCATGGAGCCCCGCCACCAAAAAACACTGACGGTTCAATTAAAACTGAATGCAATACGTTGGCACGATGCAAAATGCATTAACGCAAGTCATTAAATCTGTTTTGGGTCGCAGCCGAACCATCAGCCAGTCACCGGCTACCATTAGCTCCTACTTTAGGTTTACTGTCAACACTGGAAGACAGCTTGACGTTAGATCTGTATTAATGGCTAACAACTAGGGGTTAGGAGAGGAATTTTAAACGTGCCACTGCCAAAAATGCCGAAGAGAAACTGTGAGGTTGACGAGGAACTAAACACACTAATCCCGTGGAGCCAGTGAGTCCTCGGTGTAAAGTCGACGCGAGAAGCCGGCCGACAGAAACCGGAGTCGGCGAGCTGTGATTGGCGCCCCGGCCCATCCCCGCCTACTGTTGCCCCGAAGCTAATAATAGGCCGCTGATGCTAGGCGGCTAACAGCAGCACCCACCTCGCTTGTCGAGGTCGTAACCGACCACCACAAAGTAGTCGGCGAGCCTGGCCATGGCGGGCGTTCACGGCGACGGGCCTCTCGCGCTTATTCCTCTTCTCTGGGCGCCGTCAATGGTCCATTTACGTCCTGCCGGCGACGGACACATCGCAGGCAACGGTAGCATCCTTCCAGCTGTACCCCGCCGCCATACTGTCAGTCTGCCTTCCCTGACAGCCGAAAGCAGCGAGTCTGCGCACTCGAGACTTCCAGGGAGGGGCCGCTTTCGTTACGAACGTTCATAATTCATTTAGGAAACATATTAAATTTTAAAAAAATAATAATAATAAAATGTCCCCATGTGTTTTAATAGTCTAAAACTTTCTGGCACGCTTCCACTGAAATATCCCAAAGATCAAGAATTACAGCGCCTTACACACCCTGTTTTGTCTTGCTGAAATTAGTCCTGGTTTGACAGGGCGGCCCTGTCTCATGCAAGTGAGACAATGAGTCACCGTGTAGGACTGCTGGGCCAATGGCGTGTTCGTGGATTGGATTTTCCCTCACGGAGGCAGCACTTCATCAACAAGCCGCCGATTTCCAATTGTCAATTAATAAACGCAGATGTGGCTGGGCACGCAGAAAAAAACAAACCAAAAAAAACTGAAGTTATTTAAGCAAGCTTATTAATAATTCATTTTCTTAAATTTTCTCAAGCTGTGTCAAACCTTGGGATATCGGACTTGGTCCTGATGCTAGGTGGCTACATGTTAGCTTTGCAAACCTATTTTTCTGATTTTTGTTTAAGGGAGACAATATGCCATTTAAAAAAAAATAATTTGTTACATATTAAAAACAGTTCCTATCTGTTTTAATAACATGTCTGCGGCATGCTTTTATCAAAACATTCAATTAGCCCGTTTTGAGGGGGCGGCCCTGTCTCAAGTGAGCCATATTCTCAAGCTGGAGCAATTACTTTACTGTGTTACGCAAATAACGATGGCGCCAAAGGTGCTGCTTACCTTTTGGCTTTTACATTTTGTTTCGGAGAACAAAACACAAGCATTTAGCTGTAAAAAAGCTCAATTATGCAAAGTCAGGTAGGAGAGGAACCCTTGACCTAATGGTCGTGTCAGTGTAGATAGGCAGATAACGTGTCAATGGAACGAGAGGAAGTCCTGATGGTCCACATCCGCATGGCGTGTCCTTGGCTGTCAGCGCCGCCGCACGCTCAAGAGAATTCCAACACTTCCTGCGCTATCACCTGTGACCCAAAGTCCTTATCACCCTCTAGTTAAAAAAGGCCCACGCATGACATGTTCCTTTCTTTATTTGTTTTCCTTACACTCCATGACAAGTTTCTCACACAAGTCGCCTGAGAGTTGACCGAAAACGACGCTGTCGGGAGATTGCTATTTTCACAAAGTCACGGGGAGGTCAGGCTCGGGTTGTGATATTTGCACTTTATCTCAACCTTGAGCTGCTCCACTCGAGTAATTGCCAGAGGCAGAGAAAGGGTGAGAAAGATGAGAGCAGCACAAACGCCCCCAGGACGACGATGCTGTACACTACACAGAGTAATTACGTCGTCTTCCCGATATACAAACTTACGTTCCTCACGTACCCACATGTTGTAATGATGTCTAAAAATATTTGGGAACATTGCCCTTACATCAACAACTGAAAATGATGTTGGATAAGATGTTCAATTGGGTTTAGGTCATGGTTTTGTGTCTTTGTGGTCCTCCATGAATTGTTCCCACAAACGTGGATGCAAACAATCATCCTAAATGTCTTGGTATTGGGATTATTCAAATTCAAGGGATTGATTGATTAAATATAATCAATGAATAGCTTTTAACGTGACTTCCATTTATACTTCAGCAAGAACCAGCCTCTCCGAAACCTAAATGAAGCTTCCGATACTCTTTTAAAGTAAAAAACAAAAATCATTGAAAGTAATTTTTGAATGTAAGGTATTTATTTTGTGTTTTATTATTACTTTTCAAATTGAGTTTATTTCCGTAGTATTTTACATTTTGCCCCTTTTGGAGTGAGTTTTTTTTCAAATATCAAAAATATATTTTAAAAGGCGCCATTCAAGGGACCCAAGGACACATATATATTGTAATTTTAAAAGCTAATGAAAGAATAAAAAATGCAATACATTTAAAAAATAATGTAATTTTAAACATCACTTCAAAAAAGGCAATATGTATAATTAAAAAGAAAAAAGAAGCGTGATTTGCCCGAGGTAACGCACTCAATATCAATTGAAATGGTTAAAAATTGAGTTTATAATGAGATATTTAAGATATTTTTTTCAGTTCTGAGACTTTTTGAATCATTGGTCGAATTGACCCAGGGGTATTATTGCTGTTTAATAAAAAACTAAGGCAATAGCAGCGTGAAATATGATAAAACTCCAGTTAATCTCAATACTATTTATTGTTTTACTGTGTCTCTGCTTGACAGTTACATAGTATCGTATTGTGCATATCATTAGCCTAATAGCACGACTTCCCACAATCTTTTTTTTATTTTTAGAAAACAAGAAAAAAAAGATCAACATACAAGAAGTGTCCAGTTGCCACGATTCTTAAACCTTTGCCGATTACCGAGACCTAGATGACTGAGAATCGACACAGGCAAAAAAAAATACAAAATTTTGGCAAGGCCATTAGCATTTTTGATTGATATTAGTGAAAGCAAGTTAAAAATGATTGGCAATTATGCTATAAGGCTAACGTCTTATACCTATTGTGAAAATTAGAATGTTTAATTTGAGGGGTGGCACTACTTTTGCATGTAGTTACAGGTGCAAACTAAATGTAACAATCAGCACCTTTGCGTATAATGGTTATATATCGCTATGCGTGTAGCCCAACCCGGGGCACAAAACTGTGCTCTGCAGGATGCAACAAACATGTGACTTCCTGCCCACTAACAAATAGACGGGATGTGGTTTGGAGGTCTCTTGCACATTGCATCCGAGCATCACATTTCAAAGCAGGTGAAGTATCGCGCGCAAACCAAACACTGTACATGCATTAGTGCCTCGATGCTCTCAGAGTTGTTGAATCTACAAATGCATTTACTCGTCCTGAGCCGTAGCAAATGATGTAACTGGAGCAGCGCAATACGTCGAAAGTTTGTGTACAGTAAACTGGCGCAACTTTCGAAATGTGGCAATATCTGCGTGTACCCAAAACATCCTGGTGAAGGGAATCACAGACTTTTTTGTGTTGAAATATGAATAAGTGAATAACTATTATGTCCTTGGCCAGTGATTTTATTTGCAGACAATTAAATGCTGCGGGTACAATTAGCCAGTGTTATTACACATCTGGTTAAAGTATGAGATCATTTTAGAGAATTGGCTATGCTATTAGAAAACGACAGTGATTCTCAAAGTCTGGGCTCCCTCTGGTGCTGAGGGAAAGAATCACTGCCCAAGTACAGTTCTGTTGTATTTTACTTTAAAGTAGAAAAAATTGCATTTCATCCATAAGAACTGTTTGTTTAATTTAATAAGGTACAATATTTATTTCACTTATATGTCCAATACATTTTAATTTAATTGCATAAAATGGATGGATGGGTGAATTTTTAATTTCATTGTTTTAATTTTACTATATTTAAAGGCAATTATATGACATATACTTTTTAGAAATAATCATCCCAATCTTGAAAATGGGAGTTGGCCCAGCGTTGCAATAATGAATCAGGAAAAGTGTTGCGTGCAACAATGGACTGCCCCTAATGTGTCAAAATTGGAACTCAACCTTGATTTTGACCAGTATTCATCTGAAAGAAATGCCTTTATTTTCCTATTAATTTCTGCACTCACTTTAAAAATGACAACCCACTCTATTTCTCAGTGGCTCAGTGATCCAGGCTAGGCCAAAAGTAGGTACAGTACACACTTGAATTATTTGAAAAAACAAAATTCCAATGACACTCTTAAGGTGTGTAGTTGGTTTTGAATCATGGATTCAAGCCAGGGTTCTGGTGAGCAAATATTTTTAAGTGGTAATTGGTGTAAAAAGTTTGAGAAGCACGGACTTATTGTTTTTGTTGATATGTTAGTCATTTGTATCTGGTGAATGCAGTTTTAGCAACACACCAAAAAGTGTAGCAATGAGGATGCTGGGGGAAATGTAACCACAAGGATTTGATAATGACTTGTATAAAAGTGTTTTTTTAATTTTAAAAATTCCTAATAATTTCGTCATATAATTCTGTATCGCAAGTCACTGGTATTTATTTTTTGAATTTTGGGAGTCAGCATCATGCGAAATAGGCAGCTTAGTTTTTACTGTGGAGGTAACAAAGGTTCCACTAGGAGGCAGCAATTTTTAGCTTAACACACTGGAGCCAAGCAATGGTGAGCAAACTTGTGCTCAAAGAGTTCTGAAGAGTTCTAAAACGAACATATGGGCCAAGTCATTTGTAGATGAGGTTAAAAAAAATAATTTAAAAAAAGTTGAAATGCGTGTTTCAAAAAAAGCTCATTTTAATAATAATTAAAAAAAATCATTCTTATTTTTCATTTCATATTTTAAAAACATTTAATTGCAAGTGATTAACTAACTGTTGTAAAAAAATAAAAATAAAATATTCTCCTATGTTTTCAAATGTGTTCGTATTTAAAAAAAATGGAATTTAATTTAATTTTTATTACTTACAATAAATCTATTAACCCAGTTTTTCCTCAAACGTTTTACACTAAGCAGTGGTATTGTAGCGTAGTAGGCCTAAGTGTTAATGAAAAACGACACAGTGATTTTATTCCTAAAAAAAAAATATCACCTGTATCGAAAAGGCCAATCTTTCTCCCTGGTGTAAAGTTAAACAAAGACTCAAGGATAAAGCGTTGTAAAACAGTCAAATGTTCTGCCTGTAATTCACATCTTTATTGTTGTAAGTGTTAAGAGACCCCAAAGATAAATTATTTTATTCCACATGTAATTTTTTACATTCATTAGCCGATTAATCGGTTATTTAAATTTTCTTCTGCCAAATATCAGAATCGACATCGGGTTGAAAACCAAAAACTCCATATTGGTCGGGCCCTAGCTCCGAATATGACAAGACTCTTGCGAATGTATATTCTTGTTGGATACTTTGGCCCATTTCAGACATCTGCAGCCTTTCACTGCAGAATGCAAGAGGAATTTGACATTTATGAGACAACCTGGCTAAAATGACAGCAGTAGACATCTTAAATGCAAACAGCGGTAAACGTGTCAGTGTTTGCAGTTACGGTGAGGAAGGAAAACATGCTCACGGGACAGGACCTCTGTTTACAGTCTCCGCACGCGTGATTTCCTACAAATCAGGCGGAGGAAGCCGAAGTCCCAGGTGTCGCGCGTGTGTATACGCGGCCCCCTCGCCGCAGCCACTTAAGATCGTTAATCTGTTGGTCTCCGAGACCCCCCTCGAAACAGGCCTGGGATATTTCAGGACTGAGCGGCTATTTATCTCACTTGAACAACTTTACAACACTGAGCACACAAATAAGGATTTTGCTGCGCAAATGTTGCATCATCACACACTCAATTGATTCCAGTAAAGGTGGTTAATCCTATTTACCAATATTTACCAAGAGAGAGACTGAGAACTAAAGAAGGCTAACTCAATTTTGTAATTTTGCAATAGAGTGTTATGAAGTTTTTTGGGCTGCAATAAAATCTCGGGGTTTCTTGGTGGGGAAAAAAGTTGAGTGCACTATTGGTCTAAGGCCAAACATCCGTCAAATCTTTCAATATTTCATAAAAAATGATAAATAATATTCATTTCTTCTCACATGCAGGTGCACTGGAGTCTTCTATCAACCTTTGAACCTGACTTTTTGGACGGCTCTTTTTGGGAGGCGAAGGCTTGTTTCTACGGCATTTCTCAGCTTGGAAATTAGAGTCGGCCCACCGCTGCGCTGATGAATAATAAAATAAAAAGGGCTAAGCGCAATAAGGAACTGTCCTGATATGTCAAAATTGAAACTCAACCTCGATTTCTGCCCTTAACTTAAAAAAATGGGGGAAAAACAATTTATAATAAAAAAATGGAGCTAGGCCACTATAGTTCTCAATGGCTCAATATAAAGGGCGGGCCAGAATGAGGCATTTTCTTGACTTATTTTCATTTTTAATACATTTACACTTACTGTATTTATTACAATTACACAGATGTATTAAACTTACAACCCTGTTACCGTCCATCCGTCTGTCCTTCCTTCCTTCTTTCCCCCCCCTACTTCCTTCTTTCGTTCCTCCCGATGGCAAATGGAATCCATTCATATCCATTCATGTTCGGAATTTTGCCATTCCCTCACCTTTTGTGAGGATTGTATTAACAGTATCCAAATATTCCCCCCCCCCCCCCCCCCACCCCCCACACACCTCTTTCATGCATCAATCTCATTAGCTGCAGTGATTCATTCTCAACGAGTTTCCTTTCTAATGAAGTCAGAACCATGGAAAGTTGGCAACACTTCCGGGCAGCATTATTCCGTTCGGTATGCAACTGGCATTGAAACAGCAGTTCAGAACATTCAGAAAAAGCTTCTTCCATCTGTGCCTTTAAAAATGTATCAAATAACATGAATTCATTCAATAAACAAAGGGGAGCTTATCTTTTATGGCACAACAGTCCTTCGTTGTACTATTTACGCAACATTAAAAAGCATGCCCCGGCATGACACAGTCGAAAACAAGCGAGAGAACAGTACCCAATGATAAATGTTCCTGTTTGATCTCGCTCCTTTTCGGCTGGATTTAAAACACAGCACAGCTAGAGGCGGCGCCATCAGAACCTTTTGTGCGTCGGCTCCACAGAAGTCCCCCTTCTTCTCATGTGCGCTAATTGCCGCCAGACACACAAAAAAAGTCGAACCAGCGCACGAATGAGAGATCAAACCGGGCCGGGAAGCCCTCTGTGTTCGGGACCGGATTTACCCATGCCAGAGGGACTCTTACATAAACGGGTCAGGGGTATAAAAAAGGGACCCATTTATGCGAAGAGGCCGACGAGTAAACCAATCAGTCCAATCCACAGCAAAAAGCATAAGGTAATACATTTAAGATCAAGTCCAGTGAAGTCCCGCCATTTTAAGGTGAAAGAGAAAAGGTAAGGAGAGCTGCATTGAGTTTTGTTCGGTGGCAAAATTCATTGTTTTTTGAGTGGAAATATTATATTACTGCAGCACAAAGTATGAGGTGCACCTCACAGAGGACTTTACGGAGGTCAAGCAGCTTAGAAAAAAATTCAAGGAAAAAAAAAAGATTTAAAACCGCTAACTTCACTCCCTGTTAATGGATTGATTTGTTTGAGACGAGACTGGATGACTTCAAGGAGGCCAAAATAAAAAGTGCTTTTTATTTTTTTTTAACCTGCTTAGCTTGGCCAGGAATGGAATTCCGAACAGGATTGAGGCTGAGATGACATGATCGCTTAGATATAAACCCAAATCAAGATCTTGTTTTTCAAGCCAAACCTTAAATTAGCATGTCAAGAACAAGAAAGGTGGGAAAATACGCCAGATGATCAAAGGAATGCCTGGGCAGAAAGCAAGCTGTAACGCGGTAATAGCAAGCATTAAATAATGTCATCCAATCCTATCATTCGACATGTTTTTAGCTTCCAGGACCCTACTGAAATCGTTTCGATTTTCGCAACAAGCCTTCTGGGGGGGCTTTGACATAAAGCTCGCGAACAGCGGTAATCTGCGACGAATTGACGCCCTTCCAAAAGGGATTTGTACAGTAGTTTCAAATGTCACAAGATGGCAGCAAAGCACTTGAAACAGAGAGGACCATAAAACAGCAACACCACGCAATCGAGAATGTACACAACCATCAACCCATTTTACATAAACAACGACATTCAGTAGTTGCATTATTTAACAAAAGCATTTTTGGAGGGGGCGGATTTGGGCACGTTCGAGTTTTAACAGAATCCCTCCTCCGAGGGAATTCACACAATTACTGCAATAGTTGAACAGGGTATACTCGAAATTCTTTTGACACCAAATTCCACCTACAAAAATACTAAGATCTCCAAGTACCGCCATCATGACCGACATTCAACAAAGTAGCATAGCACGCCAAAGTGTTCATCAAAAATAAGACGGGGGTAATTTTCCTTAAAAGTAAACGTGTTATTATTTGAAGTCCTAAAATACACGACATTTTCTCCAAGATACACACGCTTGTGAGAATTAGTGAGTTTTCAAAGAGGAGATTCCAACTCTTAACGCTTATTGACATCATTTTGTGCTGCCCTAGAAGTCAAATAACAAACATCGCAATCTTAAATTCTTTGCGGAAACTTTGTTTTGCACCGACTCTGTTATTGTTTTCCACGTGGTTGCACAGCTGAATTTCATCCCAGTACCAGGAAAAATAAAAAATAAAAAATACTGACAACTCTTCTTGGGAATGAATACTTCCTTGCACAATTGAGGCACGATCTGATTGGATGTTTTATAAGTGAGCGTTCCATCCCATCAGTCCACTTGGAGGAAAATCTGGCAATGCTTTGACTAAAAACCCTTACTTGGCAAGTGGATTCGGTCACATAGTCCGTCATTACTGTATACAAAAATGCACGGTCAGAAAATGTCCTCCCAACCAAACGGAGGAGTGCTTGGAGTTTACGTTTGTTGCTGATACTGTTGAAATAAAAATGTCCTGCAGTATATCAGTGATGCTACGTGGTGGGAATGTAGGTATGTCTGGACCACTTGACTTGCAGTAAACGATAAGAAATAAGGGTGGGGATTCATGTGGAGTACATAGTTGAAAAGAAATGTGGGCTAAATTGGGGGATTTTATCAAGAAAGTGCAAGGTCTGCCTAGATAGCATTCTTAGCAACGATTTCCCTAAGCCCCCAATTACGACTATAACACAACTGTGAACATGGTCCCTGTCTGGATGAATAATACAACTATTTTATTACAATGTTATTTCAGCTTCTGAATCAGCTTCAAATCTTTCCAGACCACCAGCACGTATTATGATTATGGGAAGACATAGTACAGTAACACGAGTAAAATATTGCTCTGTATCTGTATCTTTAGTCGGATAAAAATAGAATAAATATACACCTTCCTCATAAAATAAAAATCAACAAGGAGACCGAAGCAATAGTCAAGTGATACTGTTTGACTTTGACTGCATGTCTATACAACTCAAATGTCATACAACTTATTTAATACATAGATTCATAACAAAAGAATATGCTATTGTATATTTATAATGCAAATAAAAAGGGACTAAAAGAGCAAAACACTATTCAAGTAAAACACTGTTCAGCAAATGTATAGAAAAACAACAACTTTGAATCTCTAAATGTAAAAAAAAAAATCCACTAAAAGGTACATATAATGTTATTTTTATCATCATTTATTTAATAATGAAATTTTCAAAATACAATTTAAATCTAATCAAAGTGTTTACAACATAGAAAAACAATAACATAAATGTAATAATGTTTAGACCATAATATAGGTAGCACAAAATCATCCCCAAAAGTAAAGAATATTATGAAAACATAATTTTAAAAATTAACCAAAAAAACCTAAAACAATATCCATGTCAGATACTTGTCAGTAAATCTCTATCTAAAAAAATTATATTTAATATTTATTTTAATGTTGTATTATTTATTTCATAATAAAATCAATCCAAAATATGATAAGGGTGAACACATTTGAAAATAAAAATAAATTGCATTTTTTTAAAAATAAAATACATTCCCAGCCGTTTTAAATAAGATGCTAATTCACCAGTATGAAGTCAATCTGTTGCAGACCATAGTATAAATATTTAAAATGATCCAATATTACTACAAAAAGTAGTAACAAGGATACAGTAGCCTATAGGATATACACCACTGAATATAGATGGAGGCGTGTAGTCCTGTCATGGTTTGAAACCCCGCCCACTCCCTATTTAAACCCGCAATGTCACCAAAAGGCGCTCAGAGAACTTGATCTTGACCACTTGGATACAACAGCAGCAACACCTGAGACAAGGTAAGAATTTGAATGGGTTGTTTTTAACAGGAGCTTCCATTTCACTCAATTTAGGGACTTTATTTTTTATTTTTTGCCATTGACTCATCATCTTTTTCTTCCCCTCATAGTTTTGCACTTTTACCTACCAAGCCTGGAAAGTCCAACCAGTCATCAACTTTTTGGGGGATTTTTTTTTTTTTTTTTTTTTTTTTACTGTTGTTGCTTTTCTATAGCACTTTATCCCACTTTTTCCTTTTTTGTTTGTTTGGGATTAAAACGTCACTGAACCGGTGCGGTGTCACCCCCCACCCCACCTCCGTCACCAGAGCGGGTGCAGCGGCAACCTTGGCCCAGAGATGCGATCCCTTCTGCCGCTTACGGTCTATTGCGTCAGCCTGGTGTGCTTCCAGTCGCTGTTGGCGGAGGAGCTCTTCAGGTAAGAAGACGTTACGTGCCCCCTGGCTTCTCATTGGTGGAAAAACGCCATTTAAGACTTCCGGGTTAAACATTTTAAGACTGCATCACATGCTGTGTATTACCGCGTCGAGCCTCTAATTGTCAATTTGGCATCATTGAGAGCTCTGGCTTTATTTTCCACTTCTTATAATTCAGAACCAAATATTCTATGATTGGATATGTCTTCTTGGAATGTTTTTTTTTTCTCTCCAACATTTGAAGTGGTGCGGCTCAAGTTAGGCAAAGTGGAACTGTGTTTTATCGAGTTCTTTTGTGCTGTCGAGCAGATAATGTACTTATAGATAGCAGGGACTGCAAGGTCAAGTAAAAAGACTTTTTGTCTACTAAAGTCAGTACAAAAAGGTCACTGACTGAATTCAAAAGCATGATTGGGAACATTTTTATTACTGAATAAAATTGTTATACATATATATATATATATATATATATATATATATATATATATATATATATATACATATAATGCTGCCCCATACAAATTTCAACCCTATATATATATATATAGGGTTGACATTTTTATTTTTTTATATATAGGGTTGAAATTTGTTTCGGGCAGCATTATAATAATAGTAATATCAAAATAAAACCATACACTAGGTCGTCTTCATGTAAAGAGACTCGCCTCCCAGGCTCAAGATGGCGACCAGTCTGGGGTGTGGCCCAAAGTCAGTTGGGATCACCTCATAAGGTGATCATGGAGTTTAATGCTTTTTGATTGTGTTTTAGTGAGTGGAATTTTACCTCCCACGATCCCATAGAGGAAAAAAAAAACAAAAAGCAAGGAAACCAGTTTTTCTAAATGGGAACATACCGGCAGAGGATTATTGTGCTAGTAACATATACCGGGTGACACCTGTATTTGTACTTTTCCATCCCGAAGAAACACACACGCACAGTGAATGAAGCCTGCGACACTTGTGTGATGATGCTGGAAAGAATGTTGATGTGTGTGATTGCCCTCTAGTGGAGAATTTGAGATTGGCTCGAGTTTGTCTGAGTGAATGTTCAAATTCCACCAGTTTGATATTTTACAGCAATAAAAAAAAAAAATACCCCAAATGTCATTTTTTTTGTCCCTGAAATGTGATGGAATTTCCTTAAGTGTTCCAAAATTCATTAAAAAAAATAAAAAAATTTAAAATGTCATTCTTTTGTTTCAGTTTTTTTAATGGGACAGTGAACTAACCTGAGAACTGTCTTGTGTTTCCACCACATTTGCACAGGTTCTCACAAAATTGGAAAAAAAATAAAAATAAAAAAATGGCAGAAAGATTGCACAAAAAAATATATAGAATTCACTTTCAAAACAGTCCAAGTGATGCATGTGTCATTTTTTGCAATGGTGTTGACGGCGGAGTTCTAAACAGTCCTGAGAACTGTCTGTATTTCCACCACATTTGCACGGGATCCCGTAAAAAAGGCACAAAAATTGCCTAAAAATCTAGAATTCAAATCATAATCATGTATAATGTGCTTTGTCGCAGATGACTGCGATGTTCGCGTCTTTTAATACATGTCAAATGTTTAATAAATCGTAGTGTGAGTCTGTAAACGTTTTTGGCCTTGTGCTCAAAGAGTTTTCTGTGCAGTTCCACGCAGGCTCAACTATGCCCCACGTCAACAGAGTTGCACTCACCGAGGTGGGGTTCGCCACTATTTTTATGAAGACTTCACATTCAATTACAGTCGCTCCTCCACCTCTCATAAATGCCCCGTGTCTGGCTTTCATTAGGATAACACACATTGTCCCACAGAGCACATTCTGTTCTGTTTAAACACTGACTGATAATGACAAGGGACGGCCTCATCTTTTTTTTTCTTTCTTTCTTTCTTTCTTTTTTTTTTTTTTTTTTTTTTTTTTTTTTTTTTTACTCTCCGCACAGATGATGAGCATACCTGAGCTTGGACGTCTGTGCTTCTTAAGTCCACGTTGTACCTTTGTCCTGATAAGGACACGACATAAAAAAAAAAAAAAATAAATAAAAAATCTTTGGGAAAAACCACCCCAAGGCGCATTAGGAGAAATAGCAACTTGGCGTTATATAACATGGAAGAGAAAAAGTGTATTGAGCTGCTAAAGTTAAATATGACTTTTGTGAAGAACTGAAAATCAGGCTTCACAGTTCAAATTCCAGAAGTTGGAGGCAGCCAATGGCTTCAAAACAAGAAGACATGTAAACGTTTATCTGCAGCCTTTTCCCTCAACCAATAATGCCCAAACATCTTTTTTTGGGACAGAATGCAGTTCATTTCAATATTTTCAAGGTTCCCAGGCACTGATGGGATACCCTTGACGAAATATTTACCCGAGGAACAGATTAAATGAATGACATAGACTGGTTTGTTGAAATTGTGTCGCAATCTACTCGGCACGTGCCTTTCGTCTCTTTCGGTTTTATTTGTGTTCTGACCGGTTGAGATTTCATCAAGGAAAACCGAGAACATTACCGTTTGGGGAATCTCAGATTTGTAGCATGTTCTACTCAGGGGATGTATGCATGGCTCTGCGGGGGTCCATCAAATTGGATGCGGGTTTAAAGTCGAGGCGGGGGAAAAAACTGCAACAAAACAGGTGGGAGAATTCCAATGTGGATTAATGGCTGAGACCTAAATCCCCCCTCACTTTCCAAAGGTCCTAAAAGAGCTGATTTCCGCTCAATACAGAAAGCAAAGATACAGTTAGCAGCATTAACTAACAAAACAAACCCCCCCCCAACGCCCCCCCCCAAAAAAACAACAACATTGCATGGAGGAAAAAAAAACAATAACATAATCACCCTTGCCTTGGTGGAGGTTGACTTGCCGGAATTCCTCAAGAAGCAGACTACACTGTAACAGGCACCCAGAAGTAGCCTGCTGCCACCAAACAGAAGAGGCTGCACGACAAACACTTGAATAAATAAACACCACACCTCACCTCAAATAGGCCCCTCCTTTTTTTACTTCATCATCATAATAGCAAAGCCCATCTTTTCGTTATTTTCCAGGTAACTGGAAGTAGCCTGCTTCCTAACAAACAGATGAGCCTGCACAACATACTGTACACTTACCCCATTTTCTCAAACAGCAGGCTACTCTCTAATAGACACATAAATACATAAACGCCGCACCTCAAATAGTCATCTTTTTTTAACTTCATTTAATAATAATACTTTAGCCAATTGGCCTTAGTGGAGGTCGAGTTAACACATTACCTGAAACCGCAAGCTATGATGTAAAAGACACCCAAATAAACGCTACACCTTAAATATACACACTTTTTATTTCCTTGATTATCATCATCTGGTCAGTGTCCCCTCTGAACCAGGAAGTAGCATGCTAACTAACAAAGAAATTAATAAAACAAAGGCATTACTTTTGTTCAAAAACTTCAAAGCTGTAATACAGTAGTCACTCAAATAAACGCCTCACCTCAAATAAACACCTCCTGTTTTTCTGTCAGGAATATTACAAGGTGCTGTAATTACCTTTATTATGGTAAGTGGTTAAGCCACGTGTTGCGGTTGACCTTGTTACTACTATGAAATACAAAACACCTTACCCCCAATAGATGCCCGGTGCTTTCTGGAATTGAGTAAATAAACAACAAATCTAACAGTTTTGCCAATGAGTGTACATGCAGTAAATGTATACATTCACAGCAGTCTGGCTTGTAGAAAATAAATCTCGCACTACCTGTTATGAAATCCTGCTTACTCGGCTGCTGTTTCAAAAAGAAATAACCTTTCCCTTATTAATGGTACTCGGTGCTGACAACAAGCACGCCGCTGTTTTCCTGTTGGTCTGGGATTACAAATTTATGCGACACATTTCCCAGCCATTAGGACTGAGCTTTGTTAATATTCAGATCCTTGGAATCAAGTACTGCATCTACTGCACTATGATATACAGTTGGACAATTGTTTGATTAAGTTTAAGGGAGCCTTGTAGGATTCACTTTTTTCATTATCTCACTTTGCCTGTTTATTTCCCCCCTCATTGTGTGTGTGTGTATATATATATATATATATATATATATATATATATAATTGTAATTGTTGTCTTGAATTTATTTTTAAATAAATACATTTTCTTTCATTTTATTATTGTATTAAGTGCATTTTCTGTCCGCATTGTAGGAATTATGCACATTACTCTAAATATATTTTTTCAATGTATAATTTTAAATATTTTTGAATCATTTAATTTACAATAAAAACATTGTATTGCATTTTTCTTTCATTTTTTTTATTGTTTAATGTTTATGAATTATGTGCCTTTTTTGTAGTTACATTAAAAAGGGTCACTTAGTCCTCCAATAAAACAAGAGGCTTCATCATTACAAATGGGTCTATTTGACCCAAAATGCAGTATAACAGGAGGGCCAAATGGTAATATTGGGTCAACTTGACCCACAATATAACAGGAGGGTTAAATTGTACAAATGGGTCAATTTGACCTGCAATATACTGTAGTTGGAGGATTAAAAGTTCACAATGGGTCGATTTGACCCGCATTACAACAGGAGTGTTGAACAGCAAAAATGGGTCAATTTGATCCCAATATAACGGGCAATTAAAAGTTAAAAAGTTAAAAATATAAAAGGAGGGTTATAGGCTATGAGAGGGTCAATATGACCCGTAATATAAAAAAAAAGGACTGTTAAATAGATGACCATGACTACGGGCATGGCATTGACTACAGGATGGCCATTATTAAAGTAAATAGCTGTAATTTTATGATTCCATAATGTTTTTTATATCTTTAGTTTCTATTGATTGATGATGTTACGATGATTTCATGTATTTTAATCTATTTTTTATCTTGCTCAGAATTATTAGACAATAATTCCAAATGATCCACTATACAAGGGTGTAAAATAAACCCATTTTCCAGTTGAAATGTACAGTAAGTGTCGCATGCGGTGATGTGGCCGTGGCTCACCGGCTCCGTCCTGGAAATATCGCGCTCAAGATGCCACAATTATTTATTCACCGTGCCACCGCTGCTACAAGTGGCTAAAATAAACCCCAGGAAAGCTTCACGTTTCAGCGAGGAAACCACAGAGCAGCAGGAGACACGTGTTGTGTCTCACGTCGTCCCAAGTGGAATTCTTGTCTGCTTTATAATATGATCAAATGCGGTTGCCTCCTCTGAGAACACACTGCTTTTTTTTTTTTTTAGGATTCCTCCCTATTTATATATATATATATTTTTTTTTTATTTATTTTTTTTCCCCTCGTCATCCATTGGCTGCCAGGCAACTGTGCACTGCTGGATCTACTTGTCCCACTGTGCTGCATAAACATAGACAGTAAAAAAGTGAAAAGCTTCCAGTGTGTTTGTCAAACAGTGAACAGATGGCCAGACTTTGTTTGCCGAACTGGATGTCAGCTTGTACGCCGCAATGTAGAACATTAGAACAGGTTCATTAGCCTGATGCGCTTTCACCGAAACCCGCAGAGCTTAGGCATGTTATATGTCCTGGAAAAAAATATTCCAGTAATGCTTTTTCAAGAACTCTCTGAAAATGTATTTCATTGGAAGAACTCAGAATGACTGACAAACATCCTCATTAAAACCATTAGATGGTGTACAAAAACACAAAAAACCAAAACAATATTGGCCGTGATTATTTTTGTTTTGTTGCCAGTTCGACTCATTTGGAATTAGTTTTTGTTGTTGGTTTTCTTGGTATTTTTGTGTTCAATGTAAACTTAATAGTTTGTAATTAACTAATATTGGACAAGAAAAAAACTAAAAATGTAAATATTAAAAAAATATTTCCAATACATAAACACATGTTTGTTTACCTGCTTTTTTTTTTGCCCAATCAGGGCCAGTGGGAAAAGTGTAGGAGTTTAACCCTTTTTAACTTTTGGTGCTATAAAATATCACCCTTTTAACCCTCCTCTAACCTATTGTGTCTTCTCTCCTCAGCTTGGACTATCTCAACAAGCTAACTGACTTCGAAGAGGATCCATCGTTGGTTCCTGGGCCGCAAACCGATGCCGCCAGTCCATCCGTGAAAGGGCGTCTCAGACACCTTCTGCCGTCTAAGGCGAGGAGAAGCAACCCCAGACTGGCGTGGGCGAAACCCGCCGAGCGTCCGGGAGTCAATGGGAGACCGCCGAGGACCCGTCGCCACGCCCACCCCGGCTCCCGAGGGCCCCACAACTACCCTCATCATGCCCAGCTGATGCGAGTGGGTTGCGTGCTGGGAACCTGCCAAGTACAGAACCTCAGTCACAGGCTTTATCAGCTTATCGGCCAGAGTGGGAGAGAAGACTCGTCCCCTATTAATCCCAGGAGCCCCCACAGCTACGGATGAACGACCCCCCCACCCTCACCTCCCCAAAAAATTCTTTATTTATCTCTCTAATGTATTAGTCGGGTATTACACTACATGTCACCTGGATCACTACTGTGCCTCTTTACTTTTCGGGCCAATTATTCAATTTAGCACCTCACAGTTTGAGTGACCCACCACCCCGAGAATGTTGGCCTTTTTGCATAGACGGACAACCTAAGCAACCTCAGTCGGATTTGTTAATCCTGTTAATGTAAGGACAAAGGCTTGTCTTCAACTCCATCCTGTGCCTCGCTGATCCAACACCCCGAATTCTTGATTCAGCCGTCACGTTGCACTTGGTGCCAGAGTTAAATCACATTTGGACATGTTTTAAGATATAACCAAGAGCATTCAGTAGACTACGGCCAAGGCCAGATTGGGGTTGGTTGATCCAGGAAACGCTCTTCCTAAGAATGTGGATGTCGGATCAAATTAAAACTGAAAAAAGATGGAAACTGTGTTTTATGGAAAACCCTTTGAGCATTGATTTGATTTCCTCGATACCTATCTCCTAATATGCTCTTTGTCCTCACTAGTAGGTCAATTCAGGACACTAGTAGAATGACCGTGTTTTGGCCTACTAGTACACAATTAAAACTTACTCGTAAACTACTGTGTAGGGATATCGAATAAATGCTCAAACGGCTTTCCATAAAGGTTGAGGTCCATGTACTAGTACGCTCTTTAAACTGCCTAGTCGGAAGATTTTGCATACTCGTAGGACAACTACATGTTTAAAGTGAGGAGAAACTACTAGTGGGCATTTTAGTGCTTCTAGTAGGGTCCAGTAAGATACTAGTGCGTGACACAGGCCCACTAGTTGGGCCTAATTGTGTTACTAGTGCAGCACAGTACTTTACGAGGGAGGTTTAACTTTGTACAAGTCGGCCAAAAATGGCACCAGTACTGGAAAAAAACATGACTAATAAGACACAGTTGTTCTAATAATTTGCTGAATTGTCATACTAAGCTCGATATCAAGGATATCGATTAAATTCTGAAACGTCTTTTCTTGATGTTAGAAATTGAAGTTACAGTGGATGTTATGCCACGCCAGTGACCTAGATGGCGGTAATGAGCATTGGAAGACGGTGGACGAATGCTTAACAACAGAAGAAACTATAGTGCGCGAACATGGAAAAAAAATGAATGGGGACAAATTACAGTAAATATAAACAATTGAATGAAATAGAAAAAAAATCTAATTAAATGTAAAAAACAAATCTAATTAAATACAAAAAATAAATAAAATGGAATTAAGTAAAACCAAATTCTGGATTCAATAATAACGATAACCAATATGGAATGCTTTCTACCGTGGCAAACCTTATCCACTGTTCTGTGGAAAAGGGAGCTTAGTTTGAATTGCAACGTTTACAAAGACTGCAATATTCAAAGAGAAAGCAATAACCCGATTACGATTGCCTGGATCATTCCAGTCTTAACTACTCTCAGATAAATCAAAACAAAGCAAAACCAAAATGCTTGTGAATAAATGTATGACACAGGTCTCAATATGGCCCACAGTTAACCCCCGAGTCAAGAAAAGTGTATTGAAAGTGTATTCTAGACAAAATGTCAATAGTAATGTCGTTGACGAGTGGAGATGTGGATCTGTGCTCACGGTGTGGAAATATTAGGCCCTTTCAGGTGATTCATAAGTTCTCCCCGCAAGTCAGGACTTTGGGGTTGACGGCAGTTTATTAAAGCTGACCTTAATCTTCGCAGTCATATGCAGCAACAGCGGGAATGGGGTGGGGGGCATTCCCCAGTCTCCACACGCATCAAAATAAATACGAGCAGAGAATGCGGCTGCCACAAACTTTCACATAAGGTTCATATTTAAATAGAATGTTTCACAAATTACCTGGCAATACTTGACAAACGGAGAGATTTACTGAATGCAATCTTGGTGATCTTTCATATTCTTTATTTTCTCCTTTGCCCTGCAGAGGAGCGTTATGGCCACGGTGAGAAAGAAAAATGAGTCATATTAAATTGAAAAAGAGTCAGACTATCAAGACAGGAAAGTTATTTTGTTCAAATGCTCACGTTACAAGTAAACATGTTACAGACAAAAAGTCAGATTGTTATGAGTGTTGATGGATTCAAACCGATGCATTTGTGCAAGTAGGAATTTTGGTATTTAATTGTAAAAAATAATATTTATTTCTAACTTCAATTTAGCCCAAATTACTTAATTAACATGATGTAACAATGTGGTTTTATTCTGGTAATATGACATTATTATCAGAATTCTATTGGGTTTTTTTCAGCATGATATCACCCAAAAATACGCCTTCAATTTTATAACATGACAATTTTAATATTATAACATCATGACACAATTGTAACTTTATTTGTAGAAATTAGAAAGCATAACTTTTTGTTCATCTAAAAAAAGGCTGCGTTTGTCAATTTCGACTCGATTGACCGAGTTCATTCAGAAGTTTATTCTCGCAATGTTACAACTTGAATATCAAAACACGATTACAAAGTTTTAACTCGACTTGTAACATTAGAAAGTCTGAATTTTACGGGAAGGGTTAGAAAAAAAAATGGTTTCATCTCGTAAGATTATAATTTTATTGCCATTCTTTACCCCCCCCCCCCCTTTTTTTTTTTTCGTATGGCCCCATTACTCCCAAACTGTTTCATCTGGATGTATTTCCCAAGGTTGTCTTTGCGATCATGAGGACACAGGGTAATACGCACCGGTTCACTAGTCTTAAATCTAATCTGTTCAAAGACTTGCGAAGGTGAAACACGCCACTCTGTCTGGTGTAATCGAGCTAATCGATGTCTTGTGAAATAGATTTGTTATTAAAAAGGCTTTTAGCACACCGACAACCCTTTGGTGAATCTCTGGAAGTTGTTTTGCAGCGCGTTTGTGTTCTCTCTTATCATTTGTTTGATGAGCGCCTCGGATCATTGTTTGAGGATATTGTTGTTGTTGCTTTTGTGACGTCGAAGACTGCGTCGCGTCAAGAGTATGGCCGCCAGTACCGTCCCCATTCACAGGACTGTCTACCGCAAACACACACAGAAAAGCATCTGGATTGTGAATGCCTTATCACAAAAGTAGTTCCTTTTTGCAAATGTCACATTTGAAATGTTTAAACGTGCCAGTGCACTCCACGTGGTGTCGGGTCGACTGTGAATGCCGTGTGTAAATATATGCCTTCAGAGGAGCTATTTAATTCAAAATGTATGTATTTAAGTTATATTTATGTGTTAATACGTGTATGTCGCCAAAGACTTATTTGTTTGCGTCATCTTTTTTTCCTCTTTGAAAATGTGACCCAATGGTAGAAATGGAAAAATGTCCATGTTCTCCACTATGTAAAATAAAGCGCTAAGCTCTACTGCATAGAGTGTACAGAGTATGATTTGTAGGTACGATGGGGCCCCCTCCACATCCGTGTACTCCCAAAATGTTAATGTTTATCATCAACTACAAAGTGTGAATTTGAGAGAATTCTTCAATTTCCTGCGCTCTACAATTACTTTTGCCGCACTTGACCAATAATCCATAGAAGGCACACCAAGTAACAAATAAGTTCTAAAGATATACCCTTTTTTCCCCTCTGCTTATAAAGTATAGTCACACATGACATGTTCTTTTTGACTGTGCCCTTGACTACTACGTGGGTCAATAACAGGCCCCCAAGTGACTGATTTCTTAATGGGGTGAAAGTCACTACAACATCACATCAGAAGACATCAGCTGACTGCAGCCAAGGTCGGCAAACGTTGCACGACTTGGAGGAGTTAATGAGTGACAGCGGCTTTAGTCAACAACAGAAGCAGTACAGGTATCGACTGCAACGCGTTTACAGCGCCAGGGTTAGATTCCGCTTCCGCTGGGAGCAGTTGACGACTCTCAGACCTGCATTTGGTTGGCGACCAGTCTAGGGTGTACCGAGCCTTTCGCCCCAAGTCAGCTTGGTGACCCGCACCCGACCGAAGCCAAACCCCATCGTCCGTGGATGGAGTTTATACGGTCAACTCACTCACAACGCTTTGCTAAAATCAGAGGCCAACTCACAATTGCTCAGGATATTTCACAAATGACTGCTTTTCGTGACGATGTCAGACAACTTCCACCCATCTTCTTTCGCAATGTACAGTGGTCGCTCCACTGTCAGTCACCGCGGCGACTTCAGTTTTTGAGACACGATTTGTTGTTGTTGTTGTTTTTGTCTTGATGTGCTCAGGTGGCAGAAATTGTACACAAAGCAGCAGTTTGACAGATAGTGAACTATTCTTCCAAAAAGTTGCTTGCGTCAAGCTGTTTATTGCTGCTCCACATTACACATTACGAAAAGTCCACTAGCTTTAAAGTCATTAAAGCAGGAAAACCATTAAAGCAGCAAAATGAGTGGTGGCCTTTCTGTTTTGTTTTTTTTGCATTGCACTGTAATTAAAATATTGTTTTGACGTATGTACCTACGTGTTTCTAACTTTGAAAAAAACGGTGAGGTTTCGAAAGGGAACAGCAAAACACTTGAGCTTATTATCACCAATCGGACGTCTTTTCCTCATCAAAGGGATAGGATGTTCGATCGTAATCTCCGACACGCAACAAAGATGCAACCTTGCAACAATCGGTATGACAATCGTCATAATTATCAAAGGTGCTTGCGCACCATTGCGCAAAGACAAATACGTCTCGTCGCGCGACCAAGGTGTGGCAAGTTTGCAAGAGACCGACACACACGCACGCACAGGTTTTTTTGAGGGGTTTATTCAACATTTTCTGAACGAGCCGGATTGTTGCTGCGGTGTTGCATTCAGGTTCCCCCGTTGACTGGGGACTCTTCCATCCAGAGGAGGAAGGAAGGACAAAGGGCAGTTATGACTGCTTTATTCAACACACGGCAAAGCAAGTATGTATACGGGCGTTGTTTTGATGCCAAAATGTGTATATTTTTGTTATTGAGATCATCAATCATACGGGAGTTCCTGGTGGTCATTTGTGCCTGATGTTAGGCACCATAATCCACACTACCGGTTACTGACCATGTTCATTAAAAATAATCCTCAACTGTATTTTTGTGATGTTTTGATTACATATTTAATGAGTAAATTGTGTTTTTGGAATAAACGGAAAGGGGGGGGGGGGGGGGGGGGGGGAAGGTATTTGCTGGTAATGCAAGACGAGACAAGGCAAGACCGGACAAGATATCGTCCCAAAGGAATGTTTTGGTTTGAGGATTAATCATTAGAATAGTGCCTGAGAATGATCTCATTCATCTCTAGGTCATTTCCTTCTCAGGGCATGGACTGTTCTGTTTGTCTTAGAAGAAGTTTCGCCTCTCGTCCGAGCAGGCTTCATCAGTTACATGCAACAACCCTGAGTAGGCCTACCCCAAAAAATGATTTAGGCTAACTCGCATGAACCGATGAAGCATGCTCAGATGAGGCAAAACGTCTTTAGACAACCAGAACTGTTCAGTTGCGATAGTTTAATACCCTGAGAAAGATGCGCTCTTGTGGTTGACAGGACTGCTTCGCATTCGTGAGGTTACGGGTTCAAATCCGATTGTGTTCCGACTTACTCAAAGATGCATGTTATTCTCATTGAATTGAAAACTCTGAATGGGTCCGCAGTTGTGAAAGTGAGCGGTTTGTCTATATGCGCCGTGTGATTGTCTGGCGACCAGTCTTGTCCCAAAAGTCAACCTGGAATAGACCCCAATGAGGACAAGCAGTATTGAAAAGGGGATGGATGGAATAAAGTAACGATGCAATACATAGGAGACCAGTGACGAGAGGAATAACAAACAACTCTTAAAAGACAAAAGAAATCATGAGATGCCTTTAGTGCTATGATCTTCCAGCGATCACCATTGCACCATCATGATTTTGAAAGCCCATCCCAGCTAATGTAAGGCACTTGACCATATTGGACATGTCACTATAGAGCAATCGAAAGTGGAAGGTGGGGTCACGAACAGTTTTGATGGTGACATTTGCCGTATTGTAAAAATGAATGGTAGGGTTGTACACCATTCTGATGTTAGAATTGCAAAATGTAGTTGTGATGTAGAATGTATATTAGGTTCATAATTCATTCTGACATTATCCAAAATGTATGGTGGGAGGGCATAAACTCAGCGGATTGGCTGACGAACGGTCAATGCAGCTTGAAAATGCTCCAGCTCAACCGCAGCCTTGATGAGGACAAGTTGCATGGAAAATGGATGGATGGTGTCATAAACAATTAAATATTGCAACATGAGCATTGTAAAATGCATCCTGGGGTCGTAAATCACTGAGCCATTGTGATTGCATTGGAAAATGGATGGTGAAGGTCATAATGGAAAATGGTTAATGGGGTCACAAACTATTTTGATAGTCGTTAGTATTATAAATGGCATTGTGTGGTTCATAGGTCTTAAGTGGTCCCAAATAAAATGGATGTTTTACATATACTGCATGTGACAAGAGTGTATTATGAGCCTGTTGGTGTCATTTGTGCCCCCGCCTGTTCCAGCATGTCCCATAAGGTGCAGAATCAGGGCGCCGCCAGCGTCCAAATAGAGGAAGCCAAAGCAACGGACAACAGGCCTCCCAGGACCAATCTGTTCTCCTTCTCCAACCTGAAGAAAGTGGACAACACCGACACCCAACGCCTCACCCAACTCCCACGCCAGGCTGCTGTCAACCTGGAGTTCAACGACCTGTCTTACATCATCCAGGAGGGGACCGTTTGTAGGAAGACAGGTGATGGAACATCACTAGCATTTTAGAGAAAGGATGTCTATCATAATGACGAGAATTCAGACCAATTTTAGAATTAATGAATAACCGTAGAATAATAATCAGAATATCCAGAAAATTCAAGGGAATTTTAGAATTACCTTTCCAAAAATTGTGCGTCACAATAACCTGAAAAGTCCATCATAAGAACGAGAGAATGGCTATCATAATCACTAGACAAATCAGATCTATAAAATAATTCCCCCAAACTGTCCATTGTAATAACCAGAAAATATCCATCATGATCAGAACCTAAAAATCTGAGAAGCAATCCCCTTAACTGTCCGTTATAATCAGAGAATGAATGTTCATCATAATCACCAGAGAATTCAAATCAATTTAAATGTTACCCCCAAAACTGCCCCATAATAATAATGAGGGTGTTCATCATCATAACCAGAGATTGACCTTTACTATCACCAGAAAAAAATTTGAAACAATTTAGACAGATTAGCCTAAAACTGTCCATAATAACCAGAGAATGAGAGAATGTCGTCATCATTGCCAGAGAATTCAGATCAATTTGAGAATTACCCCAAAACTGAAGATTTTCATCAGAATAACCACTGAATGTTCATCAAAATACACTGAGAATGTCCATTATCACCAGACAATTCAGAGCAGGATCAGAAGCACCAGATGTTCATCATATTAAACAGAAGTTGCATGACATACTTAACCGTGTACGAAAGAATCTTTTTATAAAAGGGAAAAAGTATGTAAATATGTTCATCATAACCAGATAATGATGCTTATTCCTCTTCATCAGGTTTCAAAACGCTCCTGAGTAGTCTATACGGACAATTTAACAGCAAAGATCTCACCGCCATCATGGGACCCTCTGGAGCTGGGAAGTCCACCATGATGAACGTCCTGGCCGGATATAGGTAAAACCAGAGTACACAAAATCCCAGAAAAATTCAGTTTTGCTACAATAATCTGGACAACAGGAAGTCAGGCATGAGGGGCAAAATCCTGGTGAATGGTCGCCCGAGGGACTTGACAAAATTCCAGAAGATGTCTTGCTACATCATGCAGAGCGATATCTTGATGCCTCACCTCTCGACAAAGGAGGCCATGATGGTAAACATATTCATTAATATGAAAAAAATAATTCAGGTTTTCCGTGATGACCTGTTAACTTCTTTGGGCTTTAGGTGGCTGCCAATCTGAAACTCAATGAAACCATGGCGGTGAAAAAGAAGATTGTAAGCACCCCCCCCCCCCCCCCCCCCCCCCCCCAGCTGTTACACATTTTTAGATTTAGTGCCAGTTGATATTGAGGGCTAATAATTGTTGTTTCACAGGTGACCGAGGTCCTGACCGCTTTAGGCCTTATGAGCTGCGCTAAAACGCGTACCAACAATCTCTCGGGGGGGCAGTCTAAAAGATTGGCCATTGCCCTCGAGCTGGTCAACAATCCTCCCATCATGTTTTTCGATGAGCCCATCAGGTATGACATCACACTTTGCGTAATCTCAACCCCAAATTAAACATTCCAGGTCATATATGGCCCATGTCTACTGAAGTGAATTTTAGGTCTAGCCGTGTGTGTTAAATGAAGGTGGAAATGGTGGGAATTTTGAAACCGTGAAACTGTACATGCCATAAATTATTGTATTTTGGGGGGACTGTGATAACTATATTCAAGGGGGTAAAAATGTCTTGAGAATGAAAATGATGGCGTTCGTCTGACTAACGAAAGTCAGAAGGTAGGAAGGCAGAAGACCAATAACTTACTTTTGAACAAGAATACAGCAATGTTTTAGTCCAGTGGCCCTCAACAGCTGTCACCCTGGGAACCACATTTTCCTGTGGTTGCTAGGTCGTGACCCACTATTACAGAAGGTGGGAACAATAAAACAATTTGGATTCAAACATAGCATCGGAAAACATTTTTAAACATAACTACTCATCGATCATTATTTAAAGTGCCTTTCAGAGCACCTTATTAAATTGAGGATGAATGTAACTGCAGATTAAAACTAACACTTTTTTACACAGTCTTGATTTATAAATTATTTACCAACTGTCCGCGTCCATCAGTTTTATTCTACGTGTAGACAGACGAAAATTGGGTGAAATTACCTTGAGTAGCCTTATTCAAAAATGAAGGGTGTAATACACTTCTAAAATACTATTCCTTTGAAAATTTAAGAAGGAATTTTATAATAATAATAATAATCATAATACATTTTGCAGAGATCTAATAGACAACTATTAAAAGGATATTCTTGACCCGCAAGCATGGGAAATGAACAGTATGTAAAATTTTAACAGTCCTGATTTCATACCCCCCCCACCCCACATCTCAGTGGTTTAGACAGTGCAACATCCGTCCAAGTTATCTCTCTCCTGAAGTGTCTGGCTAATGGAGGCCGGACAATCATCTGCACCATTCATCAGCCCAGTGGCAACCTCTTTCAGATGTTTGACAAGGTAAATTCCATTACCCATGCAAGCAGATTGGTTTTGTAGAATTTGAGATTTGTAGTCTTGGTCTAATGTAAGGGACTCTGGAGATCAGTCAAGATCAAAAGTGTGGGGGCAGCAGTTGTTTCGTGACTAATGACTGGTCTCGGATATCACCAGGGTTATTACGGCCTCAAAACAGTGACAGATTCTCACATCTTGCCAATTAATTAACCTGGTCTTAATGTGAAGTGTAAAGGTGGACCCGGCATTTATTCGGCTGCATTTTATGACAGCGACAATTGATTTCAACTCCAAAGGGCTGTGGGCATCGAGTCTTGGGTGTGAAACTCTTGTCACGGTTCTGCATTGGGACAGCTAATAACTACATTGTATTGACTTCACCCCCCTCCCCATACCCCCATCATACGTTACGTGATGACCATGATAACCAACAGACCGTACCACTACTAAGAGGGTACTCAATGGTAGTGGTAGGGTAAAATTAGTTACATTGTACCCCTTTTGGAGGAAAGTTGGTGATTAACCCTGTTCTTTTCCCACAAGCTGTACATCCTCAGTCAAGGACAATGCATATATAGGGGTACAGTCCCCCACCTCATCCCTCACCTGAACAACCTCAACCTCCATTGCCCGAAGTATCACAATCCGGCCGATTTCAGTGAGTACCGAACGAGACCTTAAATTCCGCGTCTGGCTTTAGTGACGGTTCCAAACCCGCTTTATCCCTCCAGTCATTGAGGTGGCGACAGGAGCACATGGGGACATGCAGGCCGTGTTGTTTCAGGCCGCTCATGGCAGCCAGTGCTGCGAGGAGAGCAGGAAGAAGACGGGGGAAGATGAGGATTCTTCCGCCAACGCGTACCACTCTGTGAGTGGTCCATTATGATGTATTCACATTGTATTAAGAGTATTCACCGTTCAGTGGATTTTTGCAGTTGAGTCTGGAACATAGCCCTCGCAATGAACGGGGGTTTGCTGAATATGCAAATTGAATTGCTGTATTCTCATCTTTCAATAGGAGCAGTCAGTCTTTGAGATACAATACTTTGCCACCAGTACATTTAAACAGTTCTACATCCTCTTCAAAAGAAACTTGACGGCCATATGCAGAGACGCGGTAAATAAAATATTTACGGAAGAAAATGTTGCAACGGGATTTTTGGTATGAACTTTTTTCACGTGTATTGCAAAGATGCTGACCCATCTGAGAGTGGTCTCCCATATCCTGATCGGAGTCCTCATCGGCCTGCTTTATCTCAACATCGGGAACGACGCGCTTAGTGCATTCAACAACACTGGGTTCCTCTTCTTCTCCATGCTGTTCCTCATGTTCGCCGCTTTGATGCCCACCGTTCTCACCTGTAAGAGAATATGCGGGCTGTGCTGCTTATTGTTTGAGGTGGAAATGACTAATTTCTATCATTCGGCTTTGCTCCCACAGTTCCTCTGGAAATGTCCGTGTTTATAAGGGAGCACTTGAACTCCTGGTACAGCCTACATGCCTACTATTTGGCTAAAACATGTGCAGATATACCATTCCAGGTAAACTTTCATGATAGTCTTTTTCAATGTCGTCATGCGATGGAAAATGTGGCACTAGTTGCACGGGCCCCAACGCTGGTGTGCCGGCTCGAGGGCGGCTACGCTACCCGCTGGCGCGGGGCGACGAGCCGTCCGATTCGCCGCAGCCTCGCTACGCGCCAGGCATGGGGAGACACGGCAGAGAGACCGTAGCCCAAATAACAAGACAACTCAGGCCACGGGCTTGCTTGCGTCGTCTGACCTCGTTTTAGCCCCGCCCCAAAAATCCGGTCCACGTTTGAAAGTGAAAAAGACTTACATGCAATATCAGCAATTCAGTACTGAATTTTATGTTTTCAACACTTCAAACAGTTACTGTATTTAGAAAAAAAATAGTGATGTGGAACTGCTCCAGATGATAGATACATGGCACAGTTGCACGCAGTTATGATGCGTTTTGCTATATAATTGATGGTTTCTATAATTGTGACGTGATAGTGGTGGGATGGGAAAAACACTCCCAATCCCAACAGTGAGTTTGCACAATCTCTTTTCCAGATGATCTGTCCAATGCTGTACTGTAGTATAGTATACTGGATGACTGCCCAGCCTCCAGAGATTATTCGCTTTCTGCTCTTCATCTCCTTGTCCATGTCCATCGCCCTTGTTGCACAGTCCCTGGGGCTGCTCATAGGGGCGGCATCCCCGTCACCGCAGGTAAGCTTATCTTGAATCGCAAATGAGGTTTCCCCCTTTACAATGGCATCGTAATAATACCCCGCAGGTTGCCACCTTCGTTGGGCCGATCACAGCCATACCGATCATCCTCTTCTCTGGATTCTTCGTGAATTTCAGCACTATCCCTTATTACCTGAAGTGGACCTCTTACGTCTCCTATGTCAGGTACATCCAACTTTATTCTGTTTTATGTACAATATTTTATTGTAACATTAAAATTCATTCCGTTTTCAATAGTCTGTATTTACCCCACTATGCAGACAAAATGACACTTTTTGATTTCAGGTAT
Organism: Phycodurus eques; assembly: GCF_024500275.1. NCBI lineage: Eukaryota > Metazoa > Chordata > Actinopteri > Syngnathiformes > Syngnathidae > Phycodurus > Phycodurus eques. The sequence goes on along the minus strand of NC_084546.1, from coordinate 6,492,487 downwards.
GGCTTCGAGGGAGTGATCCTCTCCATCTACGGGATGGACCGCACGGATCTGGAATGTGCGCAAATGCCGTGCACCTTCCAGGACCCAAAGCAAGTCCTGGTCATGCTGGACGTGGCGGACGCAAAGCTGTACGTGGATTTTATCGTCCTGGGAATTTTCTTCATGGTCATCAGGGTGGCCACTTATCTTGTTCTGCGCTACAAAGTGAGCATGGATCGTTGAGCTCAAGTAAATGCTGCGTTGTGTGTTCACTGGGATGTTAAGACAACCATCGCTGGTCGAACTTAATTTCGGTTTGAATTCCCCATTGAAATCAATTATATTTGGTGTAATAGAATGTTACCATCATAAAACCTTTGTTGACTGGACAGTTATGTATTTGTAATTGCAAAACAAGTATAGAGCAATATTTTCCTTCAGTATTTTCATGTCTTGATTCTTACGTCTTACCCAAAGACCCTTTTATCAAAAGGTTGAACATGATGTGTATTTGTTCACGCGGCTGTGCAAAACATGTCAGTCAACGGTTTCAAAAGTGACATGCAGTGTAAAAACGTCAAACATTCTTGAACAAGACTAATGTAAGTTCTTGTAATGTATTTGTACCAGCTTATATACATAATAGGTTGTAATTGACAACCTAGTATGACGGAAGGGTAAGGACAGTAGTCTTCCATAAGAGAATTTTTTCAGTCGGACACATCTATGGGATTTTGTTTTTTTAAATATATTTTAAAAGACGTCGCATAGACACTACCAAACTAAACCACACAGGTAAGGTTGCTAATTTAGGTTCTACACGCCACATTATTACCATTGACAGCGCAGTAGCATTTCCACATTAGAATGTTAAAACATTCTCAAAGCTAATAGCTAGATTAATAAGAAACTTAATGACTTTGGTGGGTGGACAAAAATACAGCCAATTTTGCTTTGGGTCTATCTGTTGAGTATTAGCATGTTAAGCTATTTGCTGAGCGAATGGAATAAGCAAATAACTTGAAAACAAAATGGACTTTGAGAACTTATAATGGTGGGGTAAAGCGAAGGTTGCCAATCTGGTATATGCGCAACGCATTTGGCCAAATTTGTCTAAGCACTTCCTCCAGGTTTGGGTGAATGGAAAAGTGGGCTGTGACGAGCAATGACCTTTTTAGATTACAATATTGATGGAAGTCAGCTGTCCCGCTTTCCAGGTTTGGTCACGTGACGTTCTGCGAATAGTGGATTTGGCGTTGGGTCAGCATGAAAAAGGAAAAAATCCACACAGGCGGGACCGGGGATTGAACCCGGGTCCTCACAACTGTTGAGGCTGAAACACTAACCAGGCCTCCACCGTGCCGCCTGTATAATATATATAAAATATAAGATTATATATAAAACATTAAATGGAATTTCAGTTCAAATTATTTATAGGCATATTTCACAATTGTCAAGGTCAAGTCAAAAATCATATCCAGTCAAATATACATACAAAATATACTGTACGTAAAAGTAATAAAAATAAAATACACAGTATTTTGAAATCTTAAATAGTAATAGGATTATATTGATCCCTACGACTGGCTGGTGACCAGTCCAGGGTGTCCACCTTTCAATAAACACGCGCTTTGTAGTTGTGTTATGAAGGTGACATGAAAAATATGCCCACCCTTCTGCAGGAGCTCCTCTGTGGTTTGAACACTTGTGATTTGGAAACACTCGGTGCCTGGGGGTTTACTCTGTGCACGAATCGAAATCTGCTCAACGCACACTCGGGAGCACAAAAGATAAATGTGACCACACCCACATTTTGCCGGGTTGCATACGTGCAGACTCTCAGGCCTCTTGCATAAAGCCGCAACCCATTTCTCTCACTGGATTGGAAAACTGGCATCCACTACAGTGACACCCATTTTTTCCACTTTAGGCCAGTGAAACCAAAATCTAAATATCACCCAAACGTTTTCAGTACAACTTGGCTTTCATGTCTAAACATTCGCTAATTTTACATACAGCGCTGGATGCTGAAATGGCACACAGATGAGCTACTGGGTCATTGAGTTTAGTACAGAAATAGTGAAAGCTGGTCGAAATACTGGTTGAAATGAAGGTTGTTCTAATTTTGACATAGATTACTCCACTCAGCATTTCTCCTGATCAGTGTAATACTGGGCCAACACACTCCCATTTTCCACACACAATTTCACGAATCAATTGTTTCTACCAACATGTACACCAGTTCCACGTGTATCAGACAACTTCATACCAACCTGAACTTGACATCACCATGGCGTCTGTCCAACAGTCCAAAGATGCGGTCAAAGTCAGCGCAGAAAGATGAATAAACAATCGTCAGTTCCAAGAGGGGTGGAGATGGGATCCTCTTTTGTAACTGCACTACACACACACACGACACAGCGTTAAGTCACCCTCGGGCCTCTCTTGTATTTCTCTTGTATTTCTAATAGTGCAGTCTTTCTACGGTCAAGAGAGAGCTTCCTCTTCTGAACCTAAAATAGTTATTCTCAGTGGTCAACAGAGGGTATGTGCACTACTTCAAAACAAAATTGCATCATTTTCTTCATTGGAGTGCAGTAAACTATTAAAAAGACTAACATGAAATTGCTCCTGTTATGGCTTGCTTATGCCTCTTGAGCTGTGCTAAGCTAAAGCATGTGCCTGCTTAAAATAGTGCTAACAGGAATTTCTGTCGTCTATGCTAGAATAACGTCACTCTTGGCAGTGTCACCATTTTGCAAAAGCAAATAGTACTATTAAGAATTGGGGTTATCAGACGGTGGAGTTTCTTTGTCACAAATGTGCAGGAATGGACAAAACCAAAGCCTTTTATAGCTAAGGTTACCAAGTGGGCCTAGCACTCAGAATCTAACCCTAAGCCAGTGTATTAATACTAGGTACAGCAAAATATGTTTTGTTTGACATCTCATGTTGAAAATTTCAAGTCCATTCATATTTAGACTTTTTCCTCTACAGAAGACAATCAGCTATCTCATTCAGCACTATTACCCCCTCTGGTGGTCAGATAGTCTCAAAGTCTGACCTGAGTTAGTTCCTTGAGAAATTTGTAGAAATGTCTACACACCCCTGTTAAATCCCATTTTTTTATAATAAAAAAATCAATTATTTCAAAACCTTTTCAACCCTAAAATAATCTCTACGACTCAATTGTAAAAAAATTTTTTATAATAATTCATAAAAACAACTGCGATAATGTGTCAGAGTTAATCAATCACATTGAAACTCGTGTTAAATGGGAATGAGCACAATTCTGTCTATCATCTCTCTATCCTATCTATCTGAAACTAACGAGGCTCAAGGTTTAAAAATGCAACATACCCGAAAGATTCCACGCATTGCTTCGTTTGTTGTTGACTTGTGTGTTCTTTAGTTGACCCCATGAAAAACATGAGCTCATCCTTAAGACAGTAGGTCCTTTGAGATTTGAATGCAGGCGCATTAGGTAACACTTGCAGTGCCTGCGGTGGGGGAACTTGAGTGCAGTTAAAAGATGTCAACCGCAGTGTCGCAAATCAAAAGATGCTGCAGTACTGTATATAAACCATTAAGCATCATGATTATTAATTAAACCAACTATTTAAGTACCAGCTTTAATTCCACAGGTCAATAAACAGGAAGACTAACTCAGCTGACCTGGTTTGTCGGCCAAGACCTTGTGCCCGGTCCTGGTTGGTGCAGTCGTCCGAGCACCTTGTGTCTGGCGTCCCACACACTTGTAAGCCTCTTGTGTCCCGGTCGGGCAATTTGGACCTTTTCACTCACGGGTCTACTCATTTTTGTTGCCAACGGTTTAGACATTAATGGCTGTGTGTTGAGTTATTTGGAGGGGACAGTATAAAGTTACACTATAACGGACAAAATATTGAACTATATTACTAATAATATATTTCAGATCCTGCTCAAAAAACATACAAACTGTTTCATTTGTTGTTGACTTGCGTGTTCTCAAGATGACCTCGTGAATAATATATTGATCAGATCCTGTTAAAAAAAAGATACAAACCGTTTCATTTGTTGTTGACTTGTGTGTTCTCAAGATGACCTCGTGAAAACTATGATCTCATCTGTAGACAGTAAGTCCTTTGAGATTTGAAGGCAGGTGGATTTAATAACACTTGTAGCTCCTCCGGGCTAATCGGGTGCAGTTGAAATCTGTCAAAGTTGGCGCTATATACATCATAAATCATTATCATCACTAGAAGAATGTGTCATTCTGATGAATGTGAATCATCAGCGCTTACTTCTCACAGGTTTAAAAACAGGAAGTCAGAGAAAGAGCTGATTGTCTGACTACCGTATCCAAAAGTGTCAAACTAAATACTGCAGCCCGAGTGCTGACTAGAACGAGGTTAAGATATCATATTTCCACACTACTGGTTTCACTATACAATATAAAATGTAACTTTAAAATCCTTCGCCTCACTTATAAAGCACTAAATAGTCTGGCACTATAATTGGCTCCAGCTCAGCCGTAAATGATGACAATGGAAGACTGGACGATGACTAAAATTTATCCAGAGACTTTCTGTTCACAACTCTGCCGTTGACATCTTTCAACTGCACCCAGTTCCCCCGAAGGCGCTACAAATGTCGAAAGGGCCAAATCAACCTGCGTACAGACCTCAAAGGACTCACTGTCTGAGGATGAGCTCAAGAGTTTTCGTGAAGAACACAAGTCAGTCAACAACAAATGATGCTTTGTGTGCTCTCTGAGTCATTTAAGGATTAATGAGCCAACTAATAAATATTATGGAACTAGCTGCTACAAAACGGACTTTATTAATACAATATATTGTCGATTGTATTTTTGTTCTATATATTATTGTATTTTTTTTTTTAGCTATTTTATCTCGTTGATTTTTTCTATTCATGCTATAAGATGATCCTGGGAGATAAAAAATATAAGATATCCTTTATTGATTCCCAGAGTGGAAATTCAGTTGTTACAGCAGTAAAATGAAATAAACTATTCCTATGTGATAAAATATACAAACAGTATATTAGTACTATATATATCATGTATCTAAAGGCTATAATAAAATACTAATAATAAATAAATAATAATGACAGTAATAAATGAGTAGTCATAATTATATGTACATTATATAATTATGATTCATTGTATATAATTGTTTTGGTTTATATAATTATGATGTTTATTAGTATTCTTCTTTTAAAAAATTACTGCATAAAAAAATTAAACTGACACCTTACATATTGTATATTTCATGTTGTATATATTTGTAGCTCTCCGTAAGGTGCTACTGAAAGTCATGAAATGTACCTACAAATGTAATATATTAATATTTAATCTGTTTTAATTCACCTTTTAACTCAGAGTAAACGCCTTTTTAACAGCAAAACCAAAATATGAATTGTGCTGTTCATATATTGCATGTACTGTACGGATATATGAATGTATGGATGGATGGTTGTTATACTTTATCCTGTATATGCATAGTTTTTATTTCTATACAGTGTTACTGCATATATATTTGAAAAAACTACTTTAACAGTACAGCACTTTTATTATAGTGGGAATGGTGGAATTTGTCAGGAATCAGTTTCCGTCAGTATTTCTTATTTTTACTGAACTTGATCTCACAGAGATAAGCATGACCGTTGTATTGCATTACATGATGGTAGCACAATTTGTGTTAAAACAGGAAAATTCATCAACTGCCCATCCGTTGCACATATGAAACTATTATGTAAAATACGTTATTTGCTGAAAAAAAACTCACCTGATATTTGTTGTTTTCTGTACTCAGGCCAAATGTTGAAGTGAGGGGAGGAGCGTCCTTTTGTCAGGCCATAGCCTTGTCTGATAGAAAAACGTGCTTTGCTGCCCTCTTGTGGCATCTATAGGCAATTAAAAACCATGATGGATGGGCGTCACTTACTCTCGGATTTTCGCTATTTGCGGCGGATTTTCCCTATTCCCTGCAAGTAAAGTAATTTAGCACTAGCCCCTCCCTATATGGCTCAGATATGGTACATCCTACAGTCCTTGTTAATTGTTGGTCTCTGGCCTCATCAAGGAGAACTTCCTGGAAGGGTCTGGGATGAACCATTTCTCCCAGCGTTCCGTGTGAACGGCAGGGTACCCCCACGGTTTGAATGGGCCGTTCCAGTGCAGAAGCTGTGCCTTCTTCAGGAAGCTCTCGGGATAGCCAGAATCTGGACTCCAACCTAAACATGCACAAAGAAAAAGTATTTTTCATGTCCCTCATTAATTAAACAGCTGTGTGGATGATCTTACCGAGATGTCTGACGTGCCAGAGTGGGTCCAACACTGTGTATTTGTCGTGAAAAACAATGAGCATGGGTGGAGTGGCCACACCCCCTGCCATAGCACTGCTGTAGGTGTTTAGCCTGGTCCACAGGAAACAAAACATGTTATCATCATCATCATAATATTTTAGTTGAGCCTTAAAACAAGGAACACAGCACTAAAAATGACATTAATCAATGTAAACAGGCTTAGAGCAGCAGCACTTACCAAAATTTATCATTTTGTGAATATTTTCGAGAGGTGAAAAAACAACAACGCTCGGGTAATGTGGTTGCACAAGTGTGCACACCCTCTTAAAACTGGGGATGTGGCTGTGTCACATTCAAACTCATGTTAAATGGGAGTCAGCACACACCTGTCACCATTTAAAGTGCCTCTGATTAACCCCAAATACAGTTCAGCTGTTCTAGTCGGCTTTTCCTGACATTTCTGTTGTTGTTGTTCTACCGGAAGCCTAAAGGTACATTGACTGGTATTTGAAACTTCATATTTTCCTCCACCTCCCATTTATGACATTTTTATTAAAATATGTTGGTATACACTCTCACAGTCAATCCTTTATAGTGCACTCTTTCAAATTCCACATTTTAACCCCGGTAAATAATTATTTTTTTTAACTTTGTATTTGTTGTGATTAGATTTTTTGGAATAATGACATACCAGTGTAAAATTATGACTAGGCTCTTTCGTTGCTGCTTGACTAGAGGAAATCACACATCTTACTTTAATGAGAATGGAAAACAGTCTGTCATACTTGACATTATCCTCCATGGATTTCTGGAGCTGTTTGGTAATCTTCTGCTTTTTCCATTCATGTATATCTGCCACAAACACGCCAGGGTTGAAGGAGCAGTCATTTGGATTGATGCCGAGGGCTTTCACTTCTTGTTTTCTGTAGTCCAGGAAGCCCATGTAGGTTGTCTATAAGGGGATACACTCACAGGAGAGGCCCTTGTGTTTCAGTTGCAGAAACCGATGATAATTTACGCATGCATTGACAATACCCACCTGCATGCCAACACTGCGCACCATCTCGTGAGTGGAGGGTAGGTCACAGTCGGTGGCGAAAGCAGCGGCGTGTTGCGGCTTTAGTTTGATTTCAAACAGATCCTGAATGTCACCTGAGGCAGGCAGAGGTGAAGAGGAGAGAAGAGGTGTAATACATACATACATCCATACACGTAGATTTGATGACAAAACACAGAAGAACACTATTCTAACCAAGCTGCAATAATACTTTTTCGCAGAGGATAAAGACTACTGTATTTCTCTCAGTATTTTTATAGTTTCTGTCTACATGTGTTGCTACACCGCTTGTGTTAAAATGTTTGATTTTTAAAAGTTAGTAATTACCCCAACATCGATTCTAGTTTTGTTATCTCTTTTTGGTTAAATGTGTAATTTTCTCTTTTTTTTTGTTTAGTTTTACTTAGAATGTGAGTGGCAATAAACAGTTGGAAGACTCGTTTTTAAAGAATTGTTTACGAGACAAGTTTTTCACATCTTGAAAAACTTGCAAGTATACGTACCCTGTACAATGACGTCATCGTCTAAGTATATGACCCTCTCGTGGTTCATCTCAAGCAGTGGTAGGTAAAAACGCACAAAGTTGAGCTGCAAAACAAAGGCGTCAACACATTTCCACTTTTTTTTTTTAACACATTAACACATTACAACATACTGTAAGACAAAGATCATTCAGGTTCAAACAAACATTTTTTAAAATGAGCCTACTAAAGGACAAAGTATTGTAAGACGGTAAAATGTTCTGCATGTACATATCTTTATTGTTGTAAGCATTAACAGAGTAAAAAAGAAGTTTAAACTAAGTTTAAATTGATCGGTTATTGGAATTTTACTCTGCCAAATATCGGAATTGGTTTTGGCGTCAAAAAAATCCATATCGGTCGGATCCTAGTTTTTAACTTAACTTACTGGATGTAAAAGATCCGGTCTGGAGGAGTCTGGCTTCACTTTCCCCTTCAGAACCATTGGATTAAACTCCAAGATCTTGTATTTGATGCCTTTTAGTTTGGTTTCCTCTATGTAACGTCTGAAAGAGGGATACATACGCTGTGTACTGTATATGGACAATAAGCATTGTTGAAAAAAAGTTTTCAAAATGACATTTCACAATAGAGATCGACAATCTAATGACAAATAAATGTTGGTGGACAACTGCAATCCCACAATTGTTGATATAATGATTCATAATCATGATAAGGTCATACCTGGTCAAAGTGACGGCATCCCGTAGCGTGACAATATAGAAGAGCACATTCGCGTCCGTGTTGCTACGGATGCTGTTGATGGTCGCCATGGTTGCGCCCATGCGCTCCTCTGATGCGCAGATGACGACAGGGATGACACTATCCATCTCTCTTGCCACGGTACCACCGAGTTTCTTAAAGGGACCTTGAGAGGACGCGCCGTTAATTCTTGATATTTGTCAGAAAAATGAAAATTATTTTCATTTACCTGAAATTTTATGTCGACTGGAAGCTCTGAGTAGCGAGCTGTACAAGAGCAGGTACAGCATCAGCACCAGCACCACCACCAGGACCTGATTGACTGGCACACGGATGGCAACTTCTTGGCACTTTTATGTCCATATACAGTGGATATAAAAAGTCTACACACCCCTGTTCAAATGCCAGGTTTTTGTGGTGTACAAAAATGAGGCAACTTAATTGAAAAAAATTCAATATTTTTGAAAAGGGATGTAAAAATATAAAACTTAGATAATGTGGTTGCATAAGTGTGCACACCCTCTTGTAACTGGGGCTGTGTTCACAATTTGATCACATTCCAAGTCATGTTAAATGGGAGTCAGCTCTCACCTAACACAATATAAAGTGCCTCTAATTGACCCTCCACAAAGTTCAGATGTTCAGACTTTTCTGGCAGAAGCCTGGAGGCTTAGTGCTGCTATGATGCTGTTTTTCTGTGGTTTGGTTGAACATGTTGGTGTTTAAATGTACAATGTGTAATTGTCTTTTTTTTTATGTGTCAGTTTTACTGAAAAGTGGGAGTGCACTTTAATCCCATTTCATTGTATAGCTACTAATACCATACATTAATACTAACTGTGAAGGTTTCCTTTGTGCTGCTGCTGGCCAAATGTTCTTTTCAGAAAATATTACAACATATTTAATACTCACTTTTTCTTAGAAGAGTCATCGTTCATGTTCGTGTACCCGCACCAGGTGGAAAAATCTGTAAAAGATAATCACAAAGAGATGAGAGTTGCAAGTTTGCGAATGAATGTCTAATTATCTGAAAATAAAAATGCTGTATTATCATAATTAAAAAGCATATTACTCAGACAAGATCTATCTATCTATCTATCTATCTATCTATCTATCTATCTATCTATCTATCTATCTATCTATCTATCTATCTATCGACTTAGTTAATATGTGGTGTGTATCATTGGGTTTGTGAGGAAAGTGTTGACATTAGGGGTGTCAGGGTAGGGCTCAGTTGGTTGGTGGGGAAAACCAAAGCCAGATGGCTTTAGCTTTGTTTTTTTGGGGGGGGGTTTCTTCCAGAGGGCTCGACCACTTCCTTCCAACAGGAAATAAATAAAACATGTAACATCTCGTCATCCTACCTTATCACGTCAGGTTAAATTAATAACTGCATGTTTCATTTTATTAGTTTTTTTTATAAGCTTATCAGTGTTCTGCTTTTGAATGTTGCAGGGTCAAATGAAACTCCAACACTCAGCAGGACACAAACTCTTAGTTCATGTGTATCTGGTTTGTTTGTCATTGTTTTAAGATGCCAAAAGCATCTGGTACTGGTTAGGTTCTGAAACGCTCCCTTCAGAAAGTTTCCAGAACCAGCCAGCAATGACAATTACTCTTGGAACATATCCGTGCATTGTTTCCCCCTAATTAACACGCGTTGTTCACTACAGCCACACATATGCTCCATTATCGAAAGCATAGTAAACGAAGATCAAATATAAACCAGCCTGTGTTCTTCACAACTTTTCCAATAGAATCACACAACACATTTTAAACCACAGTTTACCAGACAGGTTTACTTACGCAAAAAATACATTGTCACTGTATTTACTTATGATTGCATAAAAGTGCAGATTTTAAATGCAAACATGCTCAAGTTGATGTCAAATGCAAGGCAAAAAAATAATAATTCTATTCAACAGCTTTTGTCTTAAAATCTTTCATAATGCATCGCAAATTCTATATATGTGCACATAATATATTTGTGTGTGTTAACCTATATAGGCGTAAACTACATATTAACTTTTTCTTTCATTTAACTAAAAAGTAGCACATTATGATCCCTTGCTGACAATGAAACAAAGCAATAACTCACATGAGATAATGACAAACTACATTATGAAACATGACTTTCACTATATGAAGTATGTTTAAGGGTACTTGCCAGAAGGAAAAGTGTCCTGGATGGTATTCAAGGTCCATGTTGAGGAATGAGACTGCCCAAGCCCACCAACCGTCCCACTTCACCATTATTCCTTCCTCTCTCTCTCCCCGATGGGACTGGTCTCATTTTCCAAGATTCTGATCATTCGCTCCCATTTGTGGCCAGAAGAAGGATTAGCTGTCCGAGTTTGAATTATAGTTGTTTTCTTCAAAAATGTATACTTTTTTTTTTTTAAACCTTGAACTAAAGCCCCATATTCAGGCAAGTACGAGTGTTGCATGTATTTTACAAGTGTTAAGTGCGGGCTCTATCTAGTGCTACGTGAAAGAATCACCGAATTAAACAAATAAAATGTACAGCATTTAAAACTTCACGTCATTATGGTGGCACTTGGAGAGCTAAGTATTTTTTTTGGGTGATACTTGGTGTAAAAAGTTTGAGAACAATTACATTAACTGAGTAAATATCAATATATTGAGTGAAAAAAGTACTTTACATGAAAAAAAAACACCAAAAAAACGATTCAGTCCTCTTGTCTTCACAACTACATTACCCATAATTCGCTCCTCCTTGAAAGGCCGGCTTAGGTTTATCTGTAAAAAGAGTGATCCTGCTAAATTTGTGACTATATTTGGAAGTAACACAATAGTATTATTGAAAGCTGTCATATTACGTAATATATATACATATTTTTAATACGATAGAAATGTATTTCTAATGACTTAAATCGTTGTTTTAACCGTCCCTGCAAGTTCATGGTTGGCCAACATCTTTCCGGCATCTCAGTTTGCCGTCAGGAAGCATAAACAAAATGTTTTCATTTTCTTAAAAATGTAGATATATTTTCTCAAAGAGATATTTTTGAGGTTTTGCTGACTTTTCATCCAGCATGGACGAAGACGGGCTCAAAATGCTGGTGAAGCTAACCCAGGACGGAGACCTTAGCTCTTTGAAAAAACACATGCAGACATGCGGACTAATGGAGGCTGCCAGAGACAAACACTTCGGGCGGTCCGGCGACACTCTCGTACACTACGCCGCCCGACACGGACACTTGGATATTTTAGAGTTTCTCATAAAAGAAGTCGGCACCGATGTGGAAGTTTACAACAACGACTATAAGCGGCCACTGCACGAAGCTGCTTCCATGGGCCACCAAGCATGTGTCAGCTATCTACTGCAGGAGGGAGCGAAAGTGGACATCTTAAAGAAGGCGGATTGGTGAGGCTTGGAATAATCGAACACCAATGGTACCAAATCATGAACTGTACATAAATAAAAGAGATAACTGTGAGGCAGTGGTTGTCAGCCCCTTCGATAGCTCAGTTGGTAGAGCGGAGGACTGTAGATGCTAAATGCTGAAATCCTTAGGTCGCTGGTTCGAATCCGGCTCGAAGGAGTGCAGTTTTTTTTTATTATTAAAAAATGTCATTTACATTTATGGACAGGGCTAAAAATTTTATTTTATTTATATTTAATTTTTAATGTTAAAGAAACCCACCTCATTGTTGTGGGAGGAGTAACCCCTTTGAACAATGGATATTTGCACACAAACAGTGCGGCAGCACATGTAGACAGACAATAGACCGATACTCACCGGCATAAATTCTTTACTTTTGAAGAACGACTAATGTTTCCACAGCTTACTGAGGTGTTGTGACCGTTTTCTTTGTGTATTTATTATGTGTCTCATACTGTCACCTGGTAGACAAGGCACACACACTAGAAGGAACAACACAATGCGCTTTGAATTATCATGATGCACAAATGTTTTTTGTTGTTGTTTTTAGGTTTTTAAAAAGGTAAATACTGTAAAGTGCTATTTTTCTAATTAAACCCAAAATGTTATGGGAATAAGCATATTGAAGTAGGTTTTTCAGATAGGTTTTGAGGTGGAAAAAGTCCATCTCTACACAATCTGATGACATTTTTTGATCAAATCTCCCTCCCAGGACCCCTCTGATGATGGCCTGCACTCGGAAGAACCTGGACGTGATCCGGGAGCTGATGGAGCACTCCGCCGACCCGCTCCTGAGAAACAAAGATGGCTGGAACGCCTTGCACATCGCCTGCAGGGAGGGCGATCCCCTGGTGGTCCGCTACCTCCTCGAAGTCGCTCCGGATGTGTGGAGAAGTGAGAGTAAGACGCGCAGGACACCTCTCCACACGGCGGGTGAGCTGTTCTCACGTCCCGAATCCAATTGCATTATCTATGCATTTCATATTTTGCCTTATTTGCTTGTCATCTAGCTATGCATGGCCGTGAGGAGGTTGTTGGCATCTTGCTTGAGAAGTACGTTATGCACAATCTAGCATCTGGTATCTTATATTAGACTTCAGATAGGTCTGCCACAATGCTGTCATTTTGAGCGTAACGTGTTGTCCAGATGTGACTACAACCCAGACCACAAAGACAGCTGCGGAGTCATACCTTTCATGGACGCTGTGAGGAACGGACACATCTCATTGGCCAGGCTCCTTTTGGAGAAACATCAGGTAGAAACACTGCTAGATGTTGACCTAAAAGGTTTACATCACATATTCAAATGGGGCATCTTAAGACGACTTGTTTATATGCACTGTAGGCATCTCCAACTGCAGCCGACATACTTGGGGTTCAGCCAGTGCACCAGGTGGCTATCACTGGCCAGGACCAGGCGCTGCGGTTCCTAGTACGAGAGCTCCATGTTGACGTGAACCAGAGGGCCACTGGCTCGCAGCTCACCTCCTTGCATTATGCTGCCAAGGTAGGATTATAGTTATGTTCCCATTTATATTTTGTCTGAAAACATACATTTTATGCTTTCTTTCACTGCGCTTAAATTTAAGAAAATGTTAAAAACTGCACTTCATGGTTTGAATAAAAGGTATTGCAATTAAAATTAAACATTGTACCTAAATAAATGTTTAAAAACAAAAAGTTGTGATATTCAAAGTTAAATACAACTGAACTCTACTTGGGCTGTGATACTTTTGCATACCACTAGAGGGAACGCCTGTACCACAACTCTCATCCATGTGAATACATACCGGAGTGACAGCCCTGTTTTCAAGCAAAAGATTGTACGATTGCAATATGTGTACGTTTGTTTTTAGGAAGGCCACGTTTCCACTATAAAGACACTGCTAGACTTGGGAGCAGATCTTCATGTTCGGGACAAAAAAGGAAGAACAGGTAAGCAGTTTGTCACACTCCATCAGCATATGCCTCTATTTTCGATAGCAATTGTCCTCACACAGGAAAGCCAGAGTGAGAGTTAAACCCAGAATATGCTAACCACTTGGCTACCTCGCTGCTTGTTTTCAGACTCCATTAAAATAATATATATAATAAAGTTACCTACTTATATTCAATGCCTTAATGTTTTAAGATTGTATATTGTATTGTCATGTAAAAGTAAACTTTAAAATAATTATCGTGGAGCCTCCAAATTCAAATGCCCCAAAAACAGGTACAATTTGGAGTTCAACTGAGTGTCTAACTTTGGGTTCAAAACCATCATTGTGCGTGACATCGCGACTTACTGCCATGTTGAAAGGTTACTGTACAGCTCAGTACAATATTATCTATGTGAAAAATATTGCAAATTACTAATATTACAAACATAATTACATTTTACCAAGTCGATGCTAAGCATATGTGATGAGCATTAAAATGAGCAAAGAATCTTGTGATCAATAGCATTTTTACTACTTCTTAACAGGGTTGCAAAAGTCTGTGAATTTTCAAACTTGGAAACTTTACATGGGAATAAATGTGAATTGAGGGAATTGAACAGAAATAAAACAGGAATTTACAAATTTAAGGTTGGCTCTTATAGTTTAATGAATACAGCGGCTAACTTCTGTTTATACAGGAGTTCACTACTGTACTACTGTCTGATTTTTTTGTCTCTCACAAGCTCTCCACATGGCTTCCATCGGTCAACACGCGGAAGCTGCCAGGACGTTGCTGCAGCTCGGGCTCGAAGATTCCCAGGATGCATCTGGCACCATGGCATGCCAACTTGCCAAAAAATCTGACATCATGCAAGTTTTCAACTACGTTTAATCAAATCCACTCAAGGGCATGATAATTCTAATATAATAAAGAAAGAAACATCGACATTTTTCTTATTTTTTCCCTCTTCGGTAGCTAAAACGAAAGTCTAGAAATCTGTTTTCAAATGGAGGGAGTTAAAGTAATAAGTCATCAGAAAAATAAATATTCAAACAAAGTATAGATACTTGAGTAAAAAAGTCTTTGTACTATAATTCTCAATGTGTGGTAGTTTGTGAAGAAAAATCGCTGAATTAAATATTGAAACTGTATGTAATGTTATAGTGGCTTAAACCCTTTTAAATCCTTTGCAGTACATTTGTTAAATACAATTGAGTTGTATTTAAATACATTTGTTCACTACAATTGAACTGTATTTCATAAAAAAATAAATAAATGTGCATTGTTTGTTTTTAAACATTTATTTAGGTACAATTTTGAATGACCTTTTATGTGTAATACATTGGAATTGAATTATTATTTAGGATAAATGGTACAGAAAATGGATGGATGGATTATTTAAGTACAGTTTTTATTTTCCTATATTTAAGCAATGTGCAAACTGTGCAAAATGTTACAGTGGCTTACAATAGTATTTAATATACTTTTTCCAGAATAGGACCGCTACTGTGTTTTTGATGAATACTTAGACTTTCTATTAAATTAAGACAGTATTTTAATGTTGGTCATTATGGTGGTATAGTGGTGCATTGACTTAAGAGTTTAATTCTCTCCGTGACCACGCTCGTATCTTAAAACACAAAAATCGCAAGTCATCGCTTTTCTCATTGAACTGAAAATAAATGCTATGAATCCGTGCCAGCCTCCCAAAAAACACCAACAAAAATGCTTTGAATAAGAAAAATAGCACTCTACAATATTGTACTTTGAAAAGAAATACAGTAATAACATAATTATATTGAATGTAAAGAATTAAACAGTACATCATGATTTCATGGTTTACTGCAGTTCATTGTGCTGCTCCTTTTAGTGTGGGCGCATTAACCACCAGGGGCAGTATAATACATCGAAACATAATACACATAGATTTGATGACAAAACACAGAAAACCATCGCAAAACTAAGCTGCAATAATAGCAGTAGTTTTTTTCACAGAGGATAAAGAATATATGCATGTCTGTGAGCATTGTTCTGTGCTCTGTTTGCACGTGTTCCTACCGTTTTTGTCCCAAAATAAATTATTGAAAGATTAATAACGACTGCAATATCGATGCAAGTTTCTTACGGCTGTCAATAGCATTTCCCATTATGTGTTAGCATTAAGCTAGCGGACTTTCGTAAAGCCTGATATGTACTAGGGTTAAATACACAGCGTGTAATTCTTTTAAAAAAAAAAAGTGTCTTTACACTACATTTAAAGTACTAGTTCCAATAAACAGCTTGAAGCAAGCATTTGGCATCTTTTAAAAAAATATATATATATTGTTCGCTATCTGCTCCTTGCTGTCAAGTTTGCTGTCACCATTTAGCGCTACAATGGCTGAGTTTATCATGTTAACTATATATATATAAATTTTTTAAAAAACATTTTTGGCCTGTGTGCTAACTTTGCTAAGTTGTTGTCAACAAGTGATTGACGTGCGCCAGCCCCACCCCGGAGTCGCCTGGCACCGCCTGAGACCCAGCCCTGAGCCCAGCCCCTTACCACTTCAGCCCCGCAGGATCTCCATTTTTTTTCTTCTTTCCCTGTCGAGGAGCTCCGCCACCACAATCCAAAGGCTTTTTCGAAATGAATGACGAATACGACGTTATCGTCCTCGGCACCGGACTGACGGTGAGGAAATTCTTCAACGAGTCCGCTCGCATCGATTCGGAAACGCTTTGCAACCTGTTAACCGCGAGGTTAGCTCTCAAGGCTAACTGGGCCTAATTAGCATCGGCTAGCGCTAACTAGCGCTAAAACCTTGCTAATTTAACAGCTTCCTATATCCGTCAACAGGAACGTCCCATTAATATATTGAATTTAATTTAGGCCGTTGTTGAAAGGCTTGCAGGAGTCGAAAGTTAGTTGACAGCCGAATGCTAGCACTGGTAGGCCACTTAGTCGGGAGAAGATTAATCGAAGATTATTAGTGTGCTAACATTAGCCTATCTATTTAAGGTAGCTACGCCCGATAACAACGATCTGTAAATTTCTAATTGAACATGTGTTGTGTTCTTCCAACTATATATTTTTTTCTAATTGACATTTCTTTCCATATGATGCATGAGAGCCAATATAATAGCAAATAACTGCAGTAGCTGGTTTAATCTAAACGTGTGGTCACTATTTCCGCAAGACTCAAGAGAAAGCAGGTTAAGTGAAATGACAAATTTAGTTGGTCACGAATAACTCAAGTCATAATTTGAGTGTCAAGTAATATTTCTGTTGACATTTAGTTCAACTCGATAAATGACAGTCAATAAACTAGAATACAACTACTAATTCTATCTAAATGCAAAGTCACCATTTGAGCAGTATGCTCAAGAGGAAGCAAGTAAGTGAAATGTCAACTTTAATTGGTCTTGAATGACTTAAATATTACGTTTTGGGTGGTCATGTTAACTGTCCTCAAATGACAATATTTTGGGTGTTCACTAGGACCCGACTGATACGGATGTTTTTATGCTGATGCCGATTTCAATATTTGTCAGGAAAAAAATTCGGATAACCGATTAATTGGCTGATTGATTTAAAAAAAAAATATATATATATATATATAATGAATTAAATAATGTAGAAACTATTCACTTTCTGTTCAACAGGTTCAAATTTGGTTTTAAAATAGCGCAAAGGCCCAAATAACTCCAAAGTGCAATGTTGTCGTGTAGGACGTGTATTCGGCCCACGACAAAAGTATGATGTAATCTACAAATGAAATTGCTTGGTTTTTCAGTCAACTGTTAATGGCTGACACATGACATCAGGCAAATCCCGTGATGACCGTGGGATTGGAGCAGTTCAAGGGGACAGCTTTCTGTTTCAAAGCAGCACTTTCCGGACTATTCAGAAGACGAGCCCTATAAGAACCAATTGCAATGCTGATATTTGCAGCCGGAGATCTGAACACATCACAATTGTCGTCCCAATTGCACAGTTTGTAGTGTAGTTCGAAACAAAAGATCTATTTGTAACATACATTAGTTAACACATTGAATAATCTGGGGGTGGAGGGACGACAACACATCATAAAATATCATGGCATTCAAAACAAACATTTTTGCTTTTTCCTTGGTGTCAGTAAGTACTCTGTTAGTCAGTTTAGCCTTCCTAAGCGTTGAATAAATGTTACGGAAAGGAAGTGAAAGCAGGCCATCCTTCCTCTCTCACTACAGTGCATCAGGTTTGCCTGTTTTTTAAGGGATGCCAAGCAAGTGAGAGTGACATAACTAAAGTAAATTCTAAGCTACTTGACAAAGGTCACAGAGCAAAAGTTATTTGGTGTCATGTGATTTTTTTTATTTTCTTTATTGGAGAGCAGCGTCCTGCTCCCCAGTTTACTGCCAGTTTATTGGTTTAAGGTGAAGCTGAACGTTTCCTGTTATCTCGATGTTTCCACTGAAGCTACTTTCGTGGCCTGAGGGAGGGTAACTCAAATGTTTAGATTCATATCCCGTAAGAAACCAGACCCATTTCTCCTTGAAGGAAAATTATGTGGGCTGTAACTCAGACCAAGTGGGTTACGTAGAACACATTTTTAAAGTTTGTTTTGAAATGGCACAACTTCATGTCAAAGATCTGTCATGTTACATGTATGTCACGTTGAGCATTTTTGGCAATTTTGTCATTTCAAAAGGACTGCCGTAAACTGGGGATCCCAACCCCCCCACACCCCGCACAACTAACTGGTTTGCATTGTCTTGCATAGATGTTAACCTCAATTGTAATTTTATGCTTTCTTCTGGCAGGAATGCATCTTGTCTGGAATCATGTCGGTGAAGGGGAAGAAGGTGCTGCACATGGACCGCAACTCTTACTATGGAGCTGACAGTGCCTCCATCACGCCTTTGGATGATGTATGTTTTTTATTTTTATTTATTTATTTGTTTTTATAAGGAGACACCACGGATAACAGATTGAATTGATGGAAACAACAATTTCAAAATATTTTCTTTTCATGCATGTTTGAGAACAGTGAATTTGTCTAAGCAGCATCATTGTTGAGGATGTTTTTTTTTTTAAAGCAGCTGCTTAGTTGAAGTGCATCACCATCCGTGGCGTACTTTTGGTTCTGTGTCCTTTCAGCTCTACGCACGCTTCAACCTCCCCGGCAAACCTCCCGAGTCCATGGGAAAAGGTCGGGATTGGAACGTGGACCTCGTCCCAAAATTCCTCATGGCCAATGGTATGCCTTCCTCCACTGCATAGTTATTTACACTCGATTGTCAAATACAATGATTGATAGCGACCAAGCCCTCCCACAAATAATCTTAAAAGATTTACAGTTGTTTATAGATGCTGCAGTATGGTGGCAGAGCACTACTTTTGTCTAAATTAAGCTCCTCAACTCACGTCAACATAGTTTCTTGCCACCAAAATGCCACAAGATGGCAGCAAAGCACTACTCTTGTCTATATGAAGCCCCTCAACTCATGTCAACATAGTTCCTTGGCATTGAGATGCCACAAGATGGTGATAAAGCTCTACTATTGACTAAATGAAGGTCCTCAAGTCACTTCAACATTGTTCCTAGGCACTAAGATGATGCCAAAATAATACTTTTATTATCCAAGACTTGAGCAGAAAAACGGAAAATAATGGGGGATAGGTTCCCCAAAAAATATCTGAATATGCAGGGAAAACTGTAACATCTTGCTCAAGTTATCTAGATTTAAAAAGTAGAATTATTATTATTTTGTTGTAACATCAGGTGCACATGACTGCATTTTAGGCCACGTCAATGTAGAATAATTGGCATATAATAATAATGAAATCAAAGAATATTTCAAAATTTTCTCAGCTCTTATTTTCATGGGAGAGGTCTGCGTGGAGATGTTGGTCAACTTTCCCAAAGTTGACATCATGATGTTGATCTTAAGACCACAAAGTAGTTGAGTGAATTCCAGTTTGCCTCAAATTGCTTCCAAAAATCAATGATCAGTTCCATCGCAACCACCAAATTCTTCACGATTTAATCGATTGTTATGCTCACCCATACTTCTAACTGGAGCTAATTTGATTTTGTCCTTGGAAAGACTGGTTTTAAACACACTTTGAGGACTTGAAGCATATGTATATGTAATAGAGCCCCAGAATGCTGTACTTTTGAGTAACAATGTATTTGACATTGTATGAAAACAGCCTGACTGAAACATTTTTCTCAGGTCAACTGGTCCGCATGCTGCTGATCACCCAGGTGACCCGTTACCTGGATTTCAAAGTGATCGAGGGCAGCTTTGTGTACAAGGCCGGCAAAATTTACAAAGTCCCCTCCACGGAGACCGAGGCTCTGATGTCGAGTAAGCCACTTCGGAACGACAAATGCGTGTTCGTGCCTAAACTGTCTGTGTAAATCTGTCAAGGTCTGATGGGCATGTTTGAGAAACGACGCTTCAGGAAATTCCTGATCTACATTGCCAACTTTGACGAAAACGACCCCAAAACCTTGGAAGGCTTCGACCCCCACAAGACGACCATGAAAGCTATTTTCGAGAAGTTCAACTTGGGCAAGGATGTCATCGACTTCACTGGCCACTCCCTCGCTCTCTACCGCACAGATGAGTCAGTAGTCTTTGCAATTGTACAGTCAGACTTCCTACATGTACTTAAAATCATTGAACATGCCTAAAATGTTGATTAAGTGCGAGAAACAGTAACTCACAAGGTCTGGTTAAATGCAGGTGACATTTTGAAATCATACAACTTGTTTAACCATTTTTATTCGTCTGTAGCAAATTGCCCTTATTTAGGAATGTATTTGTGAAGGTAAAGCTTGAATCATGACTGAATGCATGTACTTTTCATGATAATGTTCACAAACGTTCTCATCTCCCTGTTCAGATACCTGAATCAGCCCTGCATCAACACAATAAACAGGATAAAGCTTTACAGTGAGTCACTCGCCAGATATGGCAAGAGCCCATACCTCTACCCCCTGTACGGCTTGGGAGAACTGCCACAAGGCTTTGCCAGGTATGAGAGCCACCAGATTCTCAGGGGTTTTGAAATTCATCATACAACCGATGTGTTGCAATACGGACATGATCGATTCTGCAGTGATGCCGTTGCCAGAGCATCATCGATTATAAAGTCACGACAGTGCTTGATTTTCCGCCCGCGGCATAAAGGTTCTTGTGGTCGTTATCTTAAGGATAGTCTCATCCAAAGCGTTATAACTCCGCTCCCGGGATGCTCCAAATGTTTTAGAAGTGGCTGTGTGGACACATTTTACAAACAGACAGGGAAGGATGGATTGGACAAGTCGCATGCGGTGTTAATGTTGTTTCCAAAAAGGAAATAGGTTGGGAATGCGACCAACTTAAAAAAATCATGGTAGATGTGATGTGAGTCTGCCAACAATCCCACCTAACTCAGACAAAAGGAACAAAATAACCAATACTTTATAGCAAAGGATTAAAAGTGTTTCAATACTTCAGGACGTTGGTGCCGTGAACCTTTTTTCTAGCTATTTTACAGAAAAAGGTAATACCTTTATTATTGTAATAATAATAAATGCAATAATTTACATTTTAAATATTTTTTTTAACCTAATGGTTAGTCAACCTGGCAACTTTCCTTCTGATGTTCAACTAGAGCCATACGAGACAGGAGTGTAAAGTTTTACACCAGTTACCACTGACGCTTTTTCTCAGCCTGTTGTTGAAAACTATGTTCGCTGTCTGATGAGTATTTTACACATCTGCCGTTTCTGTTGCTACTCTGACGTGTCAATTTTTGGGTATCTGTGTCAAAGGCGAATCTTCCACACTCGTGTACTATAACAACCATTTTTCCTTAAATAGTTTCAAACCCCAAAAAGAGGTTTGTAATTGCCTATAGATGCCACGAGATGGTGACAGGTTTGTTTATTTATTTAAATGTATATATATATTTTTTAAAATATTGGACGTGACTTTGGCCTGAGCACGTTAACATCAAATCGGGGAGTTTTTCAGCGAATAAGGGAGGAAAAAAACATACAAATGCCTAACTGCTAATATATGGTGGTTCATTGTATGTCTAAACAGTTTTAAATGTTGATAGAAGCAGCAAAAAAGAAAACAGCTATGAATTGTTTCCCCTTTTTAGGCTGAGTGCCATCTACGGTGGGACGTACATGTTAAACAAGCCCATTGAGGAGATAGTGATGGAGAACGGAAAGGTGGTTGGAGTCAAGTCCGAGGGCGAGGTAAGTATGCTTCGGTTTTTGAATGATGATGGAAGTTAAGGTACCACTGTAAATGCTAATTAGGTTAAAGTCCGTTTTTTAGCATTTTTTTTTTTTTGTCCTGAACTTCCAGCTTCATGGTATGTGTTTGTCCCGCAGATCGCCAGGTGCAAGCAGCTGATTTGCGACCCCAGCTACTTCATGGAGCAAACCTCCAAAGTGGGCCAGGTGATCAGGGCCATCTGCATCTTGAGTCACCCCATCAGCAACACGGGCGACATCAATTCTTGCCAGATCATCATCCCCCAGAACCAGGTTAACAGGAAGCACGGTGTGTACTTACGCAATTGAACACACGAGAGAGAGAAATTATAAGGTAAGCGACTGC